>NC_067480.1:84194948-84528519 GCF_947179515.1 Apodemus sylvaticus | reverse complement strand
GAGGAGCTTTGGTCACTAGGCCCCAGGTTGGCTTTTTTTGTTTGTTTGTTTTTTTTGTTTTTTGGATTTGGTTTTTTCGAGACAGGGTTTCTCTGTATAGTCCTGGCTGTCCTGGAACTCACTCTGTAGACCAGGCTGGCCTCGAACTCAGAAATCTGCCTGCCTCTGCCTCCCAGAGTGCTGGGATTACAGGTGTGCGCCACCACCGCCGGGCTCTCAGGGTTGGCCTTTAATCCCCAGCACTGGAGGGCAGGTTGGGCGCAGAAGAAGGCAGGTCTCTGAGACCAGCCTGGTTTACAGAGTAAGTTCCAGGAGAGCCAGGACCACACAGAGAAACCCTGTCTTGATAAACCAAACAAAACGGAAAAAGAAGCGCCATCTTGCTGAATGAAGTTCTTCACTGGGAGTCAGCTTTGCGTTTGATGTCTCAGTTTCTTGTTCTCCGAGGTATGGATGGCTTGGTTTCCTGCTTCTGGCAGGCTTGACTTGTGGCGACGTGCCTCTTACCACCGCAGACCCTGGAACTGAAAACTCAAATAAAACTCTTCTTTCTATAAGTTGCCTTGGTCTGGTCGGGGTGATTGATCAAGCAACAGGAAAATAACTCATCCAGCGTGATATTTCCAAAGGTTCTAAATCAGTGACAATCACAATTGCACTTTTGGTCTGGTCCGTGTCTTTCAGGCTGCGTCCTGGCCTTCGTCTGCTTCCGGCCCCACCAGAAAATACTGATAGTTGCTTCACTAAATTCTTTGTTCAGCACATTTAATGTGCTAGGCAGTATGCCAAGAATTTTGTCCAACATGAGCTTCTGGTTTCTTGCTGGGACTGGCAATTGCATGCTGGAGCGCCTGCAACAGGTAAAGCAAACGGTAACATGAGACACAGCTCATGCGCTCTCAGGGAGAAACCACTGCAACCAAGGAAGAAAATCTCATTCGAATGGGGCTTTGAATGGGAAAACAGTGAGAATTGGATGTGCTAGGTATTAACACAACGACTATCCCAGACAGGAACAGCAAAGCACCCCCATTTTATTTAATATTTTAAAGATTTATTTATTTCATTTATGTGGGTACACTGTCGCTGTCTTCACACACAACAATTGGATCCCCATTACAGATGGTTGTGAGCCACCATGTGGTTGATGGGAATTGAACTCAGGACCTCTGGAAGAGCAGTCAGTGCTCTTAACCGCTGAGCCATCTCTCCAGCCCCATTTTCTTTATTCTATTTTATTTTTATTTCTGTGTCAGGATCTTTCTACATAACCCCAGGCTGTCCTGGAACTCACTTGGTGGACCAGGCTGACCTTAAACTGACAGAGATCTGCCTGCCTCTGCCTCCCGAGTGCTGGAATTAAAGATCATGCCTGATCCCGTTCTTTATTTTGTTTGTTTATTATGCACGTGGGTGTTTTGTCTGTGTATTGTGTTTGCAGCTGGTGACCATGGATGCCTCTAGAATCGGACTTGCAAACTGTGAGCCAGCTCCTCTGCACAAGCAGCATGTGCTTCTAACGGGGGAGCCATCTCTCAACCTCTCAATTTGTTTCATGATTGTTTTTGTCTGTTTGTTTCTGGTGTATATGATGGGGTCAAAGATGACTGGATTACACACATATATATATATGCCTCCACCGGGGCATCGAGCCTCCCCTTCCATTGATGCCAAATAAGGCCATCCTCTGCTACATATGTGGCTGGAGCCATGGGTCCTTCCATGTGTTCTCTATGGTTAGTGATTTCGTCCCTGGGAGCTCTGTGGGGGGTCTGGTTGGTTGATATTGTTGTTCTTCCTATAGGGTTGCAATCCCTTTCAGCTCCTTCAGTCCTTCCCCTAATTCCTCCACGGGGTACCTGTGCTCAGTCCAATGGTTGGCTGTAAGCATTCACATCTGAATGGTCAAGTGCTGGCAGAGCCTCTTAGGGAAGGGCTATACCAGGCTCCTGTCAGCAAGCACTTCCTGGCATCAGCAATGGTGTCTGGGTTTGGTGTCAGCAGATGGGATGGATCCCTAGGTGAGGCAGTCTTTGGAGTACCTTTCCTTCAGTCTCTGCTCCACATTTTGTCCCTGCATTTCCTGTGAGCCTGGGTGTGTCAGAACTCCTGGGGGTCAAGCTGTTTCTGAGTGTGATTGGGGTGGAAGGGGCTGTAGCACAGGGTCTGCTCCTGGGCCCAGATGGAAACCGGAAGGATGACTGGATTTCTGACCCTCTGCCCCCACCTCCCTGGGCCACTCTCTCTAGTCTTCACACACTAGAAGAAGGCATTGGATCATATGACAGACGGCTGTGAGCTGCCATGTGGTTGCTGGGAATTGAACTCAGGACCTCTAGAAGAGCAGTCGGTGATTTTAACCACTGAGCCATTTCTCCAGCCCAAGACCTTGTTTCAAAACACGTGTGTGTGATTGAGCAGACACACCACATACACACGTGATCAAAAATTAAAGAGACTGACCAACTGACCAATTATAATAAATATAAGGCATCTTTCCAGGCCAGCAAGATGGCCCAGAGGGCAAGGGCACTTGCTGCCAAGCTGGATGGCCTGAATTTGATCTGCAGAATCCACAGAGCAGGAGAGAACTGACTCTTCCAAGTTTTCCTTTGCTGTGGCACGAGTGTGTACACATACAATAAACACACGTAGCCTGGTGCTAGAGACATGGTTGAGCACTTAAGACCAGGTACTGCTCTCTTGCAGAGGACCCAAGTTCAGTTCCCAGAATCCATATGGGGCCCCTCAGAGCTGCCTGTAACTTCAGCTCCAGGGGATTTGATGCCTCTGGTGTCCATGGTCACTTGTACCCATATGCACATTCAGAGAGACAAATATGATACACATAATTAGAAAATAAGATACATCTTTAAATGCAATCTAAAAACAGAACAAAGTATCTTTTTTATTATTTTTTTTTTATCAAAAAATTATAAAGTTAGACCAAATAGGTTGTATTCCTCGGCTGTCTAGCTCGGGGTTGCTATGCTGCTTGGTGTATGCTGCTTGTTGAAGGACGGGACAGCGTTCACCTTGAGTTTGTTTGAGAAACAAGAAGAAAGAAAGGCGTTGCCTGCCATCACTGACTGTACCTGCTGGTTTTATGTCAACTTGACACAAGCTGGAGTCATCAGACAGGAGGGAGGTCGACTGAGAAATCGTCTCTATAAATTCCCAGCTGTAAGGTCTTTTCCTAATTAGTGATTTATGAACGAGGGCCCAGCCCATATGGGTTATCCCACCCTTGGGCTGGTGGTCCCGAGTGCAAAAGGAGGCTGAGAAAGCCGCGGGGAGCGAGCCGGTAAAGCAGCATCTCCACAGCCTCTGCATCAGCTTCTGCCTCCAGGTCCCTGCCCCGTGTGAGTTCCCGTCCTGACTTCCTTGGATGATGAACTGTGATGTGGAAGCACAAACCAAATAAACCCTTCCCTCCCCAAGTTGCTTTGGCTATGGTGTTTCATCATAGCACAGTAACCCCAGCTAAGACGGTGAGAATTTGACTTTCTTTGCCTTTCAAGTGTCAGTTGTGAGACTTGGGCTCTAGGGCTCCAGGGAGAGGATGTGAGAGCAAGGGGCATCTCTACCTAGCTTAGATGTGTGTTTACACAGAGTAATGCAACAGCTAAGGCAGACGGAGAAGAAACACCGATGACAGGCTATGGCTTAACTGTACCTTTTCTGTGTTTTAGTACAGGAAAGCAACTGGCTACCTCTCTCTAAAGCCCTCCCTCCATTCCTCAGTTTTAACCCCTCTTGTAGCTTTTCTTTATCTCGGTTATTTATTCTTTACTTATTTGCTTATCATTTTTCTTTCCTCTGAAACACACACTTTTTAAAAAAGATTTTATTTATTTATTTTATATATATGATGAAAACACTGTAGCTGTCTTCAGACACACCAGAAGAGGGTATCAGATCCCATTACAGATGGTTGTGAGCCACCATGTGGTTGCTAGGAACTGAACTCATGACCTCAGGAAGAACAGTCAGTGCTCTTAACCACTGAGCCATTTCTCCAGCCCTGAAACATGGACTTTTAACTGAGATACTATCATCCACGTCATAACGAAAACTGGTTCCTAGGAGGCAAAAATCTTTATCTTTCTAGGTGTAAAACAAAGAAACATCAGAATCCAGTTGTTCAGGGCACTTGCTGCTTTTGCAGATGCCCCCAGGGGGTTGGCTCCCAGTATCCACAGGGTAGCTCATAATCTGTGACTCCAGTTCCAGAGGAGCCAACATCTGGCCTTTGACGGCACCAGGCACGCACATGATGAATATACAAGCATACATGCAGGCAAAACATACATATGAAAAATTAAAGTAAGAACAAAACAAAGATAGGGAAATGCACATTACATAAGCAAACTTTATCAATGGCCTGGACTTGCTAAGGTGGGCCAGTTAGGGAAAAAAGACTCGAAGAAGGATTCTTAAGAGGCAATAATGAAAAGAAAGTAGAGAGAGTTCTGGGAGTGAAAGATGGAAGGCTTAGCGTGTTGAAGGAACCGGGTTAGAGCGCTTGCCTGGCTTGAATAAGGCTTTGAGTTTGATTCCCAACACAGTGAAAAGTAACAAAGACAGAGATGGAAATTATGTAAGGAAATAAACTAGCAAAGTGTATAGCAGGAAAGGCGGGGCCACCTCTATGTAAATGCTCAAGAGCATCTCCTGCAGTGGGGTCTGTAGGAGACCAAGGATTGCTGGTGTGGAGAACGCCAGCCCATCAGGGGAGCTGCTGTTTAGAAGAGATGCTTTCTTGGGACCAATGGAGCGTGGACGGAGGGTATGAGAGGAGCTAGCAGCAGGGTTCTGATGAGCTTGCTGTTCATCACCTGTTCCTGGAGTCTGTGTCGTTGACTCTGTGCCACCTCACCTCCAATCCCCCAAAGGCAGATAGGGTCAGGCCGTGTCCAGGGCACAAACAGTAAAAATGGAACACACACACACACACACACAAACACACACACACACATATATATATATATAAATGAATAATCAGGGTCTCAATGCAGAAATTAAATATTCCCCACATGCGTATTTTAGAAAACTGCTCTGTTGCAATTAGTTTGTCCTGATGCAAAGATGTTTCCATGTAAAACATCTAGTTCTGAGCCTAGGAGGCAGGGCATGGTGACTCATGCCTATAATTCTAGTACTTGGGAGGCTTAGACTTGACCATTGCTATGAGTTTGATATCAGCCTGGGCTAAATAGTGAGTTCCAGGCCAGCCTGAGCTACAGGGTCAGAGTTCAAGGTTGGGCAGGTAAAATGGCTCAGAGGAGAAAAGGGCTTGCCCTGTAAGCCTGCTATCGTGAGTTCTCTGACCAGAACTTACATGATGGGAGAAGAGTACTCATGCCTGCATGTTGTCCTTTCCAAGTGGCCTTCCACACACACCATGGTATGAATGTATCAGCACACACACACACACACACACACACACACAAGCACACATTTAACCATTAAGAGTTTAAGGCCATCTTTAGCTACACAGAGTTTGAGATCAGCCAGACAGTGGTAGCACATGCCTTTAATCCCAGCTCTCAGGGGGCAGAGGCAGGAAGATTTCATGAGTTTGAGGCCAGCCTGGTCTACATACAGAGTGAGTTCTGGAGTATACATGGAAACACTGAAAAACCCTGTTTCAAGCAAGCAAACAAACAAAACAAAATCAATCAATCAATCAATCAAACAAACAAAAAACAAAATGAGAACAGTGTTCCATTGGGCAAGAAAACAACAGAGAGGAACTATGAGAAGGGAGTGGAATTCAGGATGCAAGATTGTTAGCTTTAAGAAGGGTCTGGGCTGGGGAGATGACTCAGTGATTAAGAGCACTGATTGCTCTTCCAGAGGTCCTGAGTTCAATTCCCAACAACCACATGGTGGCTCACAACCATCTGTAATGGGGTCTGATGCCCTTTCTGGTGTGTCTGAAGACACGACAGTGTACTCACATACATAAAATAAATAATTAAAAAACAAAGAAGGGTCCTCTTCTATTTCTTTGAGAACAGAAGAGACAGACATGGGGATACTCTGAGGTCAAGAATTAACTAGCTTTTAGACTAGGCATTTTGTGCCACAACCTGTCTCAAAAGGAATGATCCCACGAATTCTGCCTCAAGAAAACCATTTTAAACAAATGACTTTCCTTGGGATGGGGCTGTAGCTCTGCTGGTGGAGGAATGCCCACTTCAAATACATGGAGATGTGGGTTTAATCCCTGGCAACTCATACACCGGACGTGCTGATTCATACCCACAATTTCAGCACTTTAGACTGAAAACAGCGGATTCAGGAGTTCAAAATCATCCTTGGCACATCAGGAGTTCATGGCCAGCCTGGACTACATGAGACTATGCCTCAAAAATAAACCGATAAAATAAACAACACTAAACAAGATTAAAAATAAGTTCCTGTGCACGTGTGAACATTTATGGGAGCTGCAGCGCTGCCCTGTCATGCCTGTTCCATGGGGAAACCGGAAGAGGCTCCCTCAGAAAGCAGAAACTGAGCTGAGTCAGGGCAGGCTGGTTACTGGAGAAGGCTGTGCTCTTCAGTAGCCTTGGTTAAAGGCCTTGGTCCAGATGGCCTGACACAGGAAGGTATCAGAGGTCATCACACTTAATGACACCAGGGAGGAAGAAGTGAAAACTGGGAAGTTCATGTGTAAGAAACAGTGTCACTGCTGACTTTTAGCAGTGAACAGAAAGAGGAGGGTATTTGTCTTTTTTTTTTTGAGACACAGTCTTGGCTGTTCTGGAACTCACTATGTAGGCCATAGGTGGCTCTCAACCTTTCTAATGCTTCAACCCTTTAATACAGTTCCTCAGGTGTGGTGACCCCCACAGCCATAAATTACTATTTTTTTTGCTACTTTTATGAATCATAGTGTAATATCTGATATGCAGGATATCTAATATTTGACTACCAAGGGGTGGAGATCCACGGGTTGAGAAAGCCGGCCTGGAACAGAGATCTATCTGCCTGTCTCTGTTCCCCGAGCTCCCGAACCCCATCTCAGTGCTGGGATTAAAGATGTGTGCCACCCAGCCCGGCATGAAGTGCATTTATGTGGAGGTTTTTGATCTAGAGAATTCAAATCATTAAAGTCTTTTATTTGATTTTTATTAGCATTTATTAATTATATGTAATACTTGGTTTCACTTGGCAAGTTCATATATGTATGTGATGTGTTTTGATTACATTTACCCCCATAATCTTTTTTGGGGAAAGAGAGGGCACCCATGTTTTGTTTCCCCCCTCCTTCCATCTCCTCCCCCTCCTCTCCTTCTAAGTCAGAACCTTGCTGTGCAACTTAGGCTAGCCTAGAACACATCCTGTAGATCAGAATGGCCTCAAATTCATTGTGTAGTCCAGGGTGGCCTGGAACTCATCCTGTAGATCCTGTTGACCTGGAATTTACCTTTTAAATATTGTTTATCCCTTTCCTCTTCCCAACCAGCCCCTCTTGTGTGTTTTTATGATCCCAAAGTTTAATCAGGGATGCTTACAGGAACACGGGTGAGGGGCTATTTACAAACACATAGCACATGATCAGAGGCTATGCCACTGAAGAAAATATTCCTTCTTTGTCTAGCAACCATCGGCTGCTTTTATATCCTCAGGGAGAGATGGGTTCTTGTGATCCCTTCTGCACACTGTGACAGATGTATTAGTCAGGGTTCTCTAGAGTCACAGAACAAACATATGGGTGGTCTCTATATAGTAAGGGAATTTGTTGATGACTTTCAGTCTATAGTCCAACTCGCAACAATGGTCAGCAGCAGATGTGGATGGAAGTCCAAGAATCTAGCAGTTGTTCAGTCCCACAAGGCAAGCAGTCAAAGGACAGAGAAACAATCTTCCTTCCTCCAATGTCCTTATGTAGGCAGAGGGTGTGGTCCAGATTCAAGGTGTGTACCACCACACCTAGATCTGGGATGAGCTTTGTCCCAGATGACCTTGAACTCAGAGATCTCCCTGTCCTTTTTTTTTTGTGTGTGTGTGTGTGGGGGGGGGTTTCGAGACAGGGTTTCTCTGTGTAGCCCTGGCTGCCCTGGAACTCACTCTGTAGACCAGACTGGCCTCAAACTCAGAAATCTGCCTGCCTCTGCCTCCCAGAGTGCTGGGATTACAGGTGTGCGCCGCCACCGCCTGGCTAGACTTTATTTTTTATTTTTCAAGTACGGTGGTTTTATGAGAAATGCCCCAACCCACGGACTCAGATATTTAAACATTTGTTCTCCATTTGGTGGTGATGTTTGGGAAGACTCTAGATCTTTCTTCTGGCCTTCCAGGGCATTCCACACACATGTGGCATGTACACACAGACACACATAAACATAAAATCATATTTTTAAAATCCTCAGTATGTAGTCCTGGCTGGACTGGAACTTGTTTTGTAGCTCAGGCTGGCCTCTACAGAGATCCACCTACCAATATCTCTCAGGTGCTAGGATTAAAGGCATGTGCCAGCACCCTCATCAAATACTACTTTGTTTAGCAAGCAACCAATCTAGTTAGGTCCTGTGCTGATTAACTTTTGTGAAT
Source organism: Apodemus sylvaticus (assembly GCF_947179515.1). NCBI lineage: Eukaryota > Metazoa > Chordata > Mammalia > Rodentia > Muridae > Apodemus > Apodemus sylvaticus. Next base: position 84,519,957 of record NC_067480.1, on the reverse strand, counting down.
TTGACACAAGATATAGTCATCTGAGGGGAGGGAGCCTCAACTGAGAAAATGTCACCATCAGATTGGTCTATAGGCAAGTTTGTAGGACATTTTCTCTTCCATCCTTCTTCCTTCCTTCCTTCCTTCCTTCCTTCCTTCCTTCCTTCCTTCCTTCCTTCCTTCCTTCCTTCCTTCCTTCCTTCCCTTCTTCTTTTTTCCTGACTGTGTCTGACTATGTGCTCCTCACTGTCCTGGAACTTGATTTGGCCTGGAACTGGGCTGGTCTTGAACTCAGTGAAATCCCCCTGCTTCTGCCTGAGATTAAAAGTGAGATTACTGAGATTAAAAGTGTATACCATCATGCCCAGTATGAAGGGTCTTTTCTTTTCTTTCTTTTCCTTTCTTTTCTTTTCCTTTCTTTTTAAAGATTTTATTTACTGTTATATCTAAATACACTGTAGCCGCCTTCAGACACACCAGAAGAGGGCATCAGATCTCCTTACGGATGGTTGTGAGCCACCATGTGGTTGCTAGGATTTGAACTCAGGACCTTCGGAAGAGCAGTGAGTGCTCTTAACCACTAAGCCATCTCTCCAGCCCCTGAAGGGTATTTTCTTGATTAATGACTGATGTTGGAGATGGAGCAAACCCTCTGTGGGTGGTGCTACCCCTGGGCAGGTGGTCCTGGGTGGTATTAAAATGTAGAAGTAGCAAGCTCGGGAGAAGGTGGGATAAGGAATATCTTTCACGATTTGTGCTTCCGTTGCTGCCTTGAGTTCTTGCCTTGACTTCACTCAACGTCCAGTGACCTGGGATTTGTAAACCAAAGAACCCTTCTCTGTCTCACGTTGTTTTTGATCCTGGCCTTTATCTCAGCAACAGACAGCAAACTAAGGAAAACCCAGTCAATGCTGTGCAATGCACACTTGGTGCTTTTGTCAAGCAGCAAGTCAGTTCTCCAAACCTTTGTAATGTCGCCATACCTGTTCCGTGTGTACTACGCGGTGGCCAGCCTGATACTAGGGCAGCTAGTGTATCGGGTAAGTTCTTAGAGTCTTCTGGAGTTGTCTTACAGGAACATGCCATGGCTTGTGCATTCATCCAACACCCACTGAACAGCAGCTGGGCTGTTTCCAGTTTATGGCTATTATAAATAGAACTGCTGTCAACAGTTTTAGATGGGGCAAGGTCCATTTGTATGTAGTATTAAAAGCGAACTCGGCATTTATAAATAACATTTTTAGACAGTCTCTCAATATGCAATACAAGCTTGTGGTGAACTCACAGTCTTCCTGGGGCAGCCTCTTTATGACTGAGGCCACGGCCATATACCACCACTGGATTTCACAAACAACATTATAGAGTCACCTTTTAAAGCTCTTCTTTCTCCTAGACCTCCTGGTACCTTCTGATTTCCTGGATTTCCCCCTTGTACTGAAATCATGTATGTAGACATAACTTAACACATATATTACACACATAATATTTATATATACATATGCGTGTATATATGTGTGCATGTGTATAAACATGAATGCAGTAGTCAAGGGGTCCAGAAGAGGGTTTTAGATGCCTTGGAGCTGGTGGTTGGTGTTACAGACAGCTCTGAGATGCCCCACCATGGGTTCTGGGAACTGGACTCAGGTCTGCACAAGCAATGCATGCCTTAACCACTAAGTTATATCTCCAGCCCCTCTTTAATTTTTTAAAAATGTATTTATTTTATGTGTGCATATTTGCATATATGTGAGCATGCACTTCTCTGCGTGTGGAAGGAATCAGTTTCTCCTCCCACTATGTGTAGTCCTGGGATAGAAATCACATGGTTAGGTTTGGCAGCAAGCACCCTTACCCACTGAGCCATTTCTCTGGCCCAATTCCCACTTTCCCCCACTGGCCTAAAAACACTTGGTGTTTTAATCATCTTAACATGAGTTACCTGGGCAGAGAGACCCTCTATTGGAGAAATAGCTCCATCATATGGAAGTTGGTGGGGCATTTCCTTGATTAATGTGGGAGAGTTCAGCCCACTATGGCCGGATCTATCTCGGGCAAGGTGATCCTAGGGCGTCTAAGGAAGCTAACAGAGCTAGACTTGAGGAGCAAACAAGTAGACCGCATTCCTCTGTGGCCTCTGCTTCAGTTCCTGCTTCCAGGCTCCTGTTCTGCTTGAGTTCTTATCCCCGATTTCACTCACTGATAGACTGTGATTGGGAGATAGAAGCAAATAAATCCTTTCCTCCCCAAGTCGCTTTTGGTTATGACCTTTATTACAGCAATAGAAAAGCTAACTAGGGCAGGGCTCTGTTTACCCTGCTGAACTACAAACCTCTCTACAGGTGTGTCCGCCGTCAGGGCTAAGTCTAAGTCTTTTGATAACGGGAGAAAGCAAAACCCAAAACACGAAGATTGAAGTTTCGCGGACCAGTGGCATTTTAGATTCTGGAGTTAATGCTTTCTCTACCACCTTGTCTTTATCTACTTTTTAAAGTAGGTGTTCCAGGAATTCTGTAGTAATCCTGTAGCTGCACTGAGTGTTTACCCATATCTCAGCCCAAACCTTGACAGATTCTTTTTTTTTTATTCGATATATTCTTTATTTACATTTCAAGTGATTTCCCCTTCCCTGGATCCCCCCTCCCCCAAAGTCCCATAAGCCCTCTTCCCTCCCCCTGTTCCCCCATCCACCCCTTCCCACTTCCCTGTCCTGGTATTCCCCTATACTGCTGCACTGAGCCTTTCCAGAACCAGGGGCCACTCCTTCCTTCTTCTTGGACATCATTTGATATGGGAATTAATTGTGTCTTGGGTATTCCAAGCTTCTAAGCTAATATCCGCTTCTCAGTGAGTGCATACCATGAGTGTTCTTTTGAGACTGATTCTAATTAGCACCATGCAGACTAATACAATCTAAACACAGAACTAAAGGGGGCGGGGCTCTAAAGGGGCGGGGCTAAGGTGCATGGTGTATATATATGGCTATGGGGGCAGCCACCTTTAATGCCAGGATATGAAAGACAGAGGTGCTGCAGAGTGAGACCCCGTCTTTAAAAAACATAATCCTCTGGGAGATGAGTGTGATGGGTGCATGATGTGAAATTCCCAAAGAATGGAAAAAAATATGATGTAGGAAAAAAATGTTTCAGGGACTTTTATAAAGCAATTTTTTTCATAGGTGACATGGACATAATGAAAAGACTGAAAACACAGAGAAGCAGGAAAGCACAAATGAACCGTGTTTTTGTATGAGTTGCTTATTTATGAGAGAGACCATACTGTCCATCCATCCTGATAAACTGCATCTCTCAAGCAGCAGTATAAAGAAAAGAGGTTCTAGACAGCATCCCGGCAGCCTGGAATTAGTAGCAGGTGGTGCTCCATAATCTGTCATGACCATTGCGATGTCAACATGAAAGAGGAAAGAAAGACAAGGAAAATCTTGGGGAGGTGGGAAGGGAAAGGACCCCTCCCTCCAGAGTCCGGTGGAGTTTCCCATGGGCTAAGAAGCAAGCGTTGGAACATCACACAATGAACATTTTCTGAGAAGGGTGTCAACAAAGAGGTCATAGTTCTTTTATAAATAATTTTTCATGTTGAGAAACCAATGACCCACCTAGGCTTACAGCCTGATTACATGTCTTTGGGAGGCATGTTTGTGTGTGTGTGTGTGTGTGTGTGTCTATGACCTTGGGAGGGCCTCACTCCTTTTCTCAGACATTTTTGTTTGGGAAGACTGTTTACAGCAAAGCTATCCCATCTTCTGGAATTCCTGTGATCTTTTCAGTTGTAGCCTTATCAGGTACTCCTCCCTCAGAAACACAGACAGAGAGGGGGGGGAAGAGGGAGAGGAAGACAGAGGAAGGGAGGGAGGGAAGGAGGGAGAGAGAGAGAGAGAGAGAGAGAGAGAGAGAGAGAGAGAGAGAGAGAGAGAGAGAGAGAATGTGTGTAGGTACCCACAGATGTTGAGTACTGAACTTGGATTTTCTGCAAGAGCTGCACATACCTGAGTCACTTCTCCAGCCCTCTCCACTGTAACTGCAGACTAGAAAGACAGCAGATAATATTTTTATTGCAGTAAAGAACAGAAAAGGGTCCAGGGACTTCTCAGAATGAGTGTGATGACAGGTTCATAGGTAAGGCAGGGGATCTCTTCCTTGTGTTGTCTTTGGAGGCTGACAATTTTGAGAAACAGTTACTGGCAAAGCCAGTTTAAGGCCAATTTATACCTGGTGAGGAGGGTGTCCAACAATGGGACCCTTTCCAGAGCACGATGGACCTGCCTCACAGGCAGCTCTGCGGTAACTGAATAAGGTATTGAGCAGGATGCTCATGAGGCTTCCCTTGTGGAGACTTAAGTGGAAAACTACCGAATGTGCAAAGTGAATCAGACAGGGCTATCAGATGCAGAGACATAATAGCACACTGTTTGTGTGACAAGGACCTTGCTCTTGGTTCCCCATGGCTCCCCGGCTCTTGTGATCTCAGTGGAAAGAACTCAGATAAGACAGACAAAGCTCAGTGTAGGAGATACCTAAGATTTGCTACAGAGTAATGGTGAGAGGGGATGGCGGCCTTAGGGACCATCGTGAGGCTATGTTCTCAAGGGAGAAAATGAATAATGGCTAGAGAGACCTGGGCAGAGCTGGATGTACAAGCAGCTTTGTGTCCCTTCCGGAAGTGTCTGGATCCCACAGACTATCCTGGGGAACATTTTCCTATCCAGGTGATTGACAGGGCCATGGGATGAACTCCCAAAGTAAGGCACAACGATATGTCTTTGTTCCTTACCAGGAATCCTCCTGCTTAAGAGTAATCACAAAATGTTCCTGGCAGTTCATAATGTCATGTCTCCACCCGGGGCCTGAGATAAAACTCAGATTTCATTCTTTTGACAAAAAGAAAAAAAGAAAAAAGAAAATTATGTACTAGAGCAGATTAAAGAACACTAAAGAGAGGGGGTTGAATAGAAAACTCAACGGTTAACAGTGAGTTCTGCTCTTGCAGAGTTGAGTACCCTATACTCATATTTGGACAGCTCAAAACTGCCTCTACCTCCAGCTTCAGGGAATCTGACTAACTGTTCTGGGTACCTGCATTCATGTACACACACACACACAGAGGCACATGTACACATGTGACCTCATACATATACATAACTTCAAAAACAAAAATATGTATTTAAAAAATAAGCTGGACATGTTGGCATACAGCTTGAATCCCAGCATTCCAAAGGCAGAGGCAGAAGGGTCTCTGTGAGTTTCAGTGACCATAGGTAGTTTCAGGACAGCCAAGGCTACATAGTGATAGCTGGAAAAAAAAAGAAGAAAGAAGAAGAGAAAGAAACAATAAAGACAGAAAAAAGAAAATTAAAGAAAAAAATTATTATTTATAAAAGTTGCCTTGCTGGATACCAGGAGATAGCTTCCCCTTAGTGGGCCTTGCTGGTCCATTCCAGTCACCTTCCTTTTGTCTAGCTGAGAGCTAACAGTTCACATAATAGTATTCAGCTCAAAGCAGAGACAATTGTAACACATTTGTCGTCCTCAAATTTACCATATTCCCAGGAACGCCGGAGGCAGCAGAACAGGTCTGGCAACATTAGGCCTCACAGCTGATTATGGAAATGATCTCTCAGACAGATAATATCTAAGTAGCTAGCCACCTGACATGGTAGAGGATGGTACTGGGGTAAAATATCCTCCCAGTGTCATGCTAATGCTGAGACAAAGCGTCGTAGGGGAGGGAAGGGTTTATTTGACTTCTAACTCCCAAGTCTATGACTTCTGGGAAGCCAGGGTGTGAGCCCACGCAGCCACAGCTCATCCCATCCATAGTCACAAGCGGAGAGGAGAGTCACAGCCATGCCCACAGCCCGCCCTGAGCTGGGTAATTAAATCCGGCACTGAGACTCTCTTCCTGGGCTGTGCCAGACTGTGTCAAGTTGACTCTTAAAGTCAGTCAGCACAGATATTAAGAGTGTGAAACTTTAGCTGCCCTTTGAATGGAGCTATTTTATTTTATTTTATTTTAGGTAACAGATTCTTTCGATTTGAAGCAAACCTGGGAAAGAATTTGTACTCTCCTGTGAGTGGCAGTGCTCCACTATGTAATGTCATCGTGGTGTCTGCTCTCCAGATGGAGTTCACTTATGTGATGTAGGGTGGAACCTGAACGTCCACTCCTCTACCCTCCACCCCCACACCCTTCAACCCCCCCCCCCCCACACACACACACACAGCCCGGCTTCACGCTCTCCAGTGTAACTGTCAGAATAGACTCTAAAGTGTGGTAGGCTCTTCCCTTCGAGGTGGGAGCATTGAAACCATAGTCCTCATGAAACTGGAGTCACCCTGGGGCTCTCGTACTGGGTGAAGGGAAAGGCCGAGGCTGGCTGGGGGCCAGGAGATGACCTCACCTTCCAGGAAGAGATTTCATAGTCTGACAGTCTTTCAGATGACTTTGCAAGAAAGTCTAGCTTGGTAGGGCTACCAGAACACAGGTGGGACAGGAAGGACCCCAGTGACTTTAGTGGCTGCGACTACAGATACCTTTATGCCTAGCCCCCTCCTCCTCCTCCTTCTCCTTTTTTATTTTCTTAAAGAAAAATGATTTATTTTTATTTTTTAAGATTACAATATAATTCTATCATTTCTTCCTTCCAAAGCCTCTCATATATCCCTACTTGCTCTGTTTCAAATTTCATGGCCTCATTTTTTCATTAACTGTTGTTAGATGCATATACATGTATATAATATATAAACATACACATATTTATATCATGCCTAAATACATAAATATCATCTGCTTGGTTGTAGTCCATGCATTAGTTGTGTATGTATGTTTTTCAGGGCTGACTATTCGATACTGGATATTCAATTGATGTGTTCTTCCCTGGGGAACACTATGTCTCCTGCTCTCAGTGTCCCTTAATTGCCTGTAGTTCTTTGTGAATGGCAGAGGCCTAATAAACTTCTTCCCATGCCAGTCCTCAGTGTCGCCCTCCTTAAGTTCATGAGTAGGAAGTCTTGTTAGCATGACTTTATGGGTGTGGCTTCTGACACTCCTGGGGGACGCATTCTCTCAAGAAACTCCCTGCCTCTCGGGCTCTTATACTTTTTCTACTTCCTTTTCTGTAATAATACCTGAGACTTAGGTGCAGGAGTTATGCTGTAGATGTATTGATTGGGACTATGCTCTGCAATTTGGGCTTTTGTTGGGTTGTAGTAATGAATGGTCACCATCGGTTGCAAAGACAAGGTTTCTTGATGAGAATGAGGCCCACACTTTTCTGTGGGAATGAAGGCAAGTATTTCAAATGCAGTTAAAGCTTTTGCTGGGTTAGTAATGTGGCAGTTGCAGGTTCTCCTCCAAGATCCATGACTTACTTCACTAGCTCTAGGTAGTTGACTAGCTTTCCAGTACTGTGCATGCTTTCCCTCTTGAGTAGTTTTAAAGTCCACTTGTTGGTTACCATCAAGACATCCACGTCACTACTACACTCTTAGGTTATTGAGCCAGGCTGGACGTGGTTCATAAGCATTATAACTGGCTCAGACTCTTGCTTCCTTCCTTCCTTTGGAAACTTGCATGATGCCTTTTGGAAATTAGTCCTGAAGGAAAAAGTCTTCAGGTCAGTTCCAGCCCAGGGTCCTCTGGGCTCTGTGTCTGAAGTATGTGGTGTCTTCAACAACAGGGACTTATCTTCTACCTCTCGGAGGCATGCAAAGACAGCCCCTAATTTATCTTTTTCATATGAGATCGAGGAATTGACCTCTGGCCACCATGGTAGAAATCATTATTTCCATTGGGCCATCTTGCCGATCTTGATTTATTTTTTCTTACTATGTATTATTTTACACAATGGGGTTCATTGCGACATTTTTATGCATATATATTTATATATATAAAATGATGTAAGTTGGGGTCACACTCACCCACTGCTCCCCTCTCTTGCCCCCTCCCCATCCTGCTGACCCCTTTCATCTTCTCATAGCTTCTTTTCTTGTTCAACTATCTCTTAGGACTATGACAGTTAGGTTAAACTAAAAGTAACAAGTAATAAATATATGCCATATATGTGTGTGTGTGTGTGTGTGTGTGTAATCGCAATACATTTCATTCAGGAAACAATTCTAGAATAATGAAAAATGTAGCTGGGCAGTGGTGGTACATGTATTTAATCCCAGCACTTGGGAGGCAGAGGCAGGCAGATTTCTGAGTTTGAGGCCAGCCTGGTATACAGAGTAAGTTCAAGGACAGCCAGGGCTATACAGAGAAACCCTGTCTCAAAAAAAACCAAAAGAAAAAAGAAAAAAAAAAGCAAAAAAGAGAGAGGAAAATGTCAGTGCACTAGTTTGAGTCTATCTATATCTATCTTAGTAATTATTATACTACTCACCCATATTGCCTGCCCTTGACTGCTTCTCTCCTTGGAGTAGCCGGGCCCTTTGCACACTGGGCTGGACAGGAAAAAGGGAAGCTTGGCCTGGGTTGGTAGATGCAGGCAGGATCTTTGTTGGTGGTGAGTTCGAGAGTAAAGAACATACCTGGGAACAGCTTTGGAGAATGGGTTCAGTTTACTGGGAGGAAAGGGGGCATTTACATCCCTGGGGAGATGGGTAGGGTCTCGGGGACAAGGTTTGTGTGGCCATGTGCAACTGGCCAGGAAGAGGGTGAGGGAAGATACTTCATCTGCATACTTAGGGGCTGGGAGGGTCAGGGGTGGGAACATTTTAAGGGCAAACAAGGAGTGAAGTTGGATAACTGTCAGGGTAGTAAATTCTTACTAGGGTTGATGGTGGGCCAGCGACTTTAGGGTTCCCTGTTGGGAGTGGGGAGGGAGCCAAAGTCTGTGGTCCTCATCTGAGGTATCCAGGGTGGAAGATGCATAATCCTGGACCATTAGCATCCCACGTCATATCAACATTATCACACGTGTTATCCCCTGAGCACTTAGGGACTTAAACAGCATTAGATCTACAAACAAAGCCACAGAGAGGTGGCATGGCAGGGCCAATCCGCTGTAGGCTCTGGACAGAAATATTGGACTGGTGACTCTCAGTGCCCGCAGCCAGCCTGTCAGTTCCTCACCAAAAATGTAGCACTCCCTTTTGCAGCATAGTTGAGGAGTGCAACTGCATCTTTTGGAAGTGGAGCCCCAGTGGCTCCAGCCTTGCTTTAAAGGCTCTGTAGACCAGGCTGGCCTCAAACTCAGAATCTGCTTGCCTCTGCCTCCCAAGTGCTGGGATTAAAGGCGTGTGCCACCACTGCCTGGCACGTCAAAGGGTCTTGGTCAGTGATTCTCACCCTGTGGGTGCAAGACCCCTTTGGGGATCGAATATCAGATATTTACATTATGATTCAAAACAGTAGCAAAATTACAGTTATGACGTTGCACCAAAATAACTTTGTGGTTGGGATCACAATGAGAGGAACTGTAATGTTGCAGCATTAGGACAATTAAGAACCACTGTTAGATCTTGGTGGTTTAGGATCCTAAGCTGTTTTCAGGAAGGCAAAGCTAGTGAAATGCCCACTCAACTCCAGATACTTTCCAGAGGTTGACATAAATTAGGTGGGTGTGGGCATATTTCCTCTCGATTCCATTCCAGGGAGGTGACTCAGAATTCTGAAGGTTCCTGGACCAGCCACCCACGGCTGCTCTCTGGGCATACTTTAACTCTGATGCTATCATTGACTGTTTGCAAACCATGTGGCCTCCTAGCTGCCCATCGGGCATGGGCATGGTTTAGTGGAGGGTGGGGAGGGAGGAGTTGGATTTCTACCCACTTGCTCTTAGAATAAGATGGGGAACAGAAACCAAAAGGGGAAGGTAAGAGCAAGAGGGAAGAGATACAGTTTGATTTCTCATGTTGACAAAATATTTGCCCAGATCAAAGCAGAAGATACTGAGGTCCACCCGGTTAGGTCACGTAATAGGAAATTTTGTCAACAAGGCTAACCGTTTAGATATATATCTAACAACCAAACACCTCCAAACACATGCTGTCTGGCCATCTTTGTGTCTTTCTGCCTTTCATTCAAATGCCAACAATCTGAAGGAGAGGATCTCTAGGATTTATCATTTATTTATTTGTGTGTGTTTGTGTGTATGACATGTATGTGTATGGGTGGATGTCTGAAGACACCAGAAGATCTTGGGTCCCCTGGAGCTGCAGTTACAGATGGTTGTGACCTGCAATATATGGGCGTTGAAAGTCTAAATTGGATCCTCTGGAAGAGCATTAAGTGTTCTTACCATTAAGCTATCTCCTCAGCCCTAGAAGAGGCTTTCTAGAGGAACTTTATTACATTTAAAAATAATTTAGGGGCTGGAGAGATGGCTCAGCGGTTAAGAGCACTGACTGCTCTTCCGGAGGTCCTGAGTTCAAATTCCAGCAACCACATGGTGGCTCACAACCATCTGTAATCAGATCTGATGCCCTTTTCTGGTGTGTCTGAAGACAGCTACAGTGCACTTACATATAATAAATAAATAAATCTAAAAAAACGTTTTTAAAAAATAATTTAGTACTTACTTATCACATAGTCACGGCTTATTCCTTGAGAAAAACGAGAAAAAGGGAAGTTATCCTGCTTTAGAAAATCAGAAGAAATTAATCTGTTTTTAAATTGTTCTCCTTCCCCTGCCCCTGTAGTCAGGACCTGTTTCTTACCGAGAATAGTAAAGGAAGACGCCACACGATCTTAATTACTAATGACTTACTAAAGGCTAAGGTTCGATATGCTGGTTAATCTTTACCTAGAGTAAACAGGATATTCCTGGTTTATTCTGACTCAAAGCATTTCTTGACTGGAAGTAACAACCCAATAACCTTCAAAGCCAAGAACAGGACAGCCCGGGGAATTCCTCCTTTTATTTATTTATCTTTTGAGACAAGGTCTCACACCTCACAGACTAGCTGGAAATTCACTACCTGTCAGCCGTGAACTTCTGATCCTCCTGTTTACACCTTCTGTACTGAGATTACAGACTTGGACCTCTATGCCTGCCTCTTTCCTTCTTTAGCACTAGACAAATTAAACCCAGTGGTTAAAAGCACTGGCTGCCCTTTGGGAGGACCCAGATTCTGTTTTCTTTTTTCTTTTTTTGGCTTTTTTGAGACAAGGTTTCTCTGTGTAGTCCTGGCTGCCCTGGAACTCACTTTGTAGACCAGGCTGGCCTCAAACTCAGAAATCTGCCTGCCTCTGCCTCCCAAGTGCTGGGGTTAAAGGTGTGCACCACCACCGCCTGGTGAGGACCCAGATTCTATTTCCAGCAACCACATGGCATCTGACAACTGTCTGTAACTTCCAGAGAATCCAACTCCCTCACACAGACGTACATACTGATCAAACAGCAATATACATAAAATAAAAATAAATAAATCATTATTTTTTAAAAAGAGAAAAAATGTAATGGAATCTTATAAATTTCCTTTAAAATTAGGAATGAGCTAGATATGAGACGTATACCCTTAATCCCAGCAGAGGCAGGTGGGTCTTGATGAGTTTGAAGCCAGCCTGGTCTATATAGTGAGTTCCAGGCCTGCAAATGCTACACAGGTGAGAACTTGCCTAAATAAATAAAAAGCCAGGCGGTGGTGGCGCTTGTCTTTAATCCTAGCACTTGGGAGGCAGAGGCAGGCAGATTTCTGAGTTTGAGGCAGCGTGGTCTATAGAGTGAGTTCCAGGACAGCCAGGGCTACACTGAGAAACCCTGTCTCGAAAAACAAAATGAAACAGAAAAACAAAAAACAAAAAACCAAGCCGGGCGGTGGTGGTGGTGGACGCCTGTAATCCAAGCACTTTGGGAGGCAGAGGCAGGCGGATTTCTGAGTTCTAGGCCAGCCTGGTCTACAGAGTGAGCTCCAGGACAGCCAGGGCTATACAGAGAAACCCTGTCTCGAAAAAACCAAATCCAAAAAAAACCAAAAAACGAACAAACAGAAAAACCCCAAAAACCAAATCTGGCTCACTGGGTAAAGACAGCCAGCTCCCTAGCATGAGGGCCTGAATTTGATCACCAAGAGTCTCCTGAGAGTTGTCTTCTGACCTTCCCATGTGTGCCTTGACATCCCCAATATAAATAAATAAATAAATAAATAGAAACAAGAACCCTAGCAAGGGGCTGTTGAGATGGCTCAGCAGGGAAAGGTCCTTCCTGTCAAGCCAGAGGATCTGATGTTTGATCTCTGAGCCCCATCTTGGGGAAGGAGAGGAAAAACTCCTGTAAATTGACCTCCATATGTGTGTCTTGGCACACTCCTTACCCAAATTAAATAAATAAATACATAAATAATAATAATAGTTTTTGGGTTTTTTTTTGTTTTGTTTTGTTTTGGATTTGGTGAAATCCTGAAATCAGAAATCCGCCTGCTTCTGCCTCCCAGAGTGCTGGGATTACAGGCGTGCACCACCACCGCCCGGCAAATAATAATAGTAACAACAACAACAACACTAAGAATAATCTGATGTCAAAGTAGTTGGGTGGGGAGATAGCCCTTTGGTAGAGTGCACGCCTAACAAGCCAGACGCTGGGACTGTGACGCTGGCAGCTGGACACAGGGCAGCCCCAAGGTTTCCTTTACAGTGTCTGCTTGGGTATCTTTACACTCAACAGCAGCAGCAATACAGATTCAGGGTGGAACTGCATTAAGCAACTTAAACTGGAGAGGGTTTCTTGAGCCACTGCATGCCTGCCATTCCAGTGTTTGGGAGGTGGGGACAGGAGCTCTTAGGAGTTCAAAGTCATTCTTTCTACACGGTAAGTTATCGGCTAGAGAAGGATGCACCAGACCCTGTTTCAAATGCGATACAAACAGTAAAGCCACCAAAGGGGCTGAGAGTGTGGCTCCGCAGTGCAGCTCTGGCCTAGCATGTATGCAGATCCAGGTTTGATCCTCCACACTGAGAAAACAGTTTCTTGATGAAGCAGATCTCGATCGAGAGGTGTTAGACACCGCACTGGTCCTCGGTGAGACCCCCTTCCGTAGCTGCCAGCCAGGCCTTGTCCCAAGTCTCCATCCCCTGCTATAGGAAGGAGCAAGTAGCCAGGCACGGAGGCTCACACTAGTAATACCAGCCCCCAGGAAGTAACAGCCGCAGGAACCCGAGTTCAGGGCCATCCTCTGCTACCTGGGGAGTTCAAATCTAGCCTGGGTACATGTGACCTTCTCTCAAAAGTCACATTTATATCACTTTCTTTTTGATTTTTTTTATTTTGTCCTCCATTTGTTTCTTGTGACTAATGGTACACAAAGAAGCTAACTAAATGCCTCTCTTACAAAGGGTTCAAGGCGGTCGCGGGGTTACAAGTTCTTCTTTTGTAAGGAGTGCTAGAAAGGACCAAATCCCTGCTGAAAACACCATATGAAATGGAAGCTGGTGTAGGGCCTGGAGAGATGGCTCAGTGGTAAGAGCACATATTGCTCTTGCAGAGAGGAATTGAGTTCAGTTCCCAGAACCCATGTTGAGCAGCTCAGAACCATCTGTAACCCCAGCTCCAGTGCACCTGATGCTTCTGACCTCCAAATACACCTGCTCTCACATGCACAGACCCTCCCCCTGCCTCCAGACATGTAATTTAAATAATTAAAGAGACACCTAACAAAATAAAAGAAGGATGAGGCTGAGGATTCTGGCTCCGTGATGGGAGCAGCCACTGGGTCAAGACATCTTCTGTCCATGCCATCGTGGGAGCTGCACTCCACCCCTCTGCCTTAGTGGGAATGTCTTCTCTTCACCTGAGGAAGTAGGGGGATGTGATAGGTGACAGGAGACACAGCATGCTAAACTGAAGGCAAACATTCCCCTTGTTTTTTTGCTTGTTTGTTTGTTTTTTTCTTCGAGACAGGGTTTCTCTGTGTAGCCCTGGCAATTCTGGAACTCACTCTGTAGACCAGGCTGGCCTCGAACTCAGAAATCCACCTGCCTCTTGTCTCCCAAGTGCTGGGATTAAAGGCCTGCGCCACCACCTACTGGCTAAACATTCCCCTTAGAAACCTTTAAAAACTATTGATGGTTCGAGCTTGTAATCTCAACACTAGGGAGGCTGAGCTAGGACCATCACTGGGAGACTGAAGGCAGCCTGGGGTAACATAGTAACTTTAAAGGCCAGCCTGGGCTACACAGAGATCTTGTCTCACAAATCAAAACACATTTTAAAGGTGTTGGTTACAAACTGGAACAAAATTGCATTTCACTGTTGTCCTCTGTCACTCTGGGAGGCAAATGGATTAATTTTTAAATGATGTTTTTATTTATGGTGCAGTGAACGTATTCACATGCCTGATGGTGTGTTTGTGGAAGTCAAAGAATAACTTCCTCTCTTTCTTTTTTTTTTCATAGATTTATTTATTATTATATGTAAGTACACTGCGGCTGTTTTCAGACACTCCAGAAGAGGGCGTCAGATCTCACTATGGATGGTTGTGAGCCACCATGTGGTTGCTGGGAATTGAACTCAGGACCTTCAGAAAAGCAGTCAGTGCTCTTAACTGCTGAGCCATCTCTCCAGCCCACTTCCTCTCTTTCTACCATGTGGTCCAAGACTGTGGAAGCAGGAAGCAGGTTAGGTTGTCCAACTTGCAAGCGATCATCTTTACCCACTGACTCATTTCGGCCACCCAAGCATACTGTTTGGTTAAACTTTCTCTCTCTCTCTCTCTCTCTCTCTCTCTCTCTCTCTCTCTCTCTAGTGTAGGAGTGTTTACCTGCACGACTGTATGTATGTGCGATGCCCTCAGAGGCCAGAAAAGAGCGTTGGATCTTTTGAAACTGTAATTACAGTTTGGGAACTGTCGAGTGGGTGCTGTCATTGGAACTTGGGTCATCTACAAGTGCACGAAGTGCTGCTCCACTTCTGAACCAGTTCTCCAGCCTGACCCCCAATATCAGACAATTTCTCCATTTAAGAATACAAGTTAATGTTAGCAATCAGGGAAGAGTCTCTGTCTTGGATGTCGGTCTCTTTCTGTCTCTCCTTTCTCCCTCTTCTTCCTCCCCCTCCCTCCCTCCCTTTCTCTTTTTTGCTGAGTATCACTATGCAGCTGTAGCTAGATTGGAACTTGCTGTTTGCCAAGCTGGCCCTGAACTCTTCTCCCCTGTGCTGGGATTTCATGGGCCACCGCACCTTGGAAGGTTTTGCCCTCTTCGTTTATTGACCTGCTGGCTTGTATCCTTTCAGATACTTAGACATTTACACGTGTATGAATTTGCACTCCCCCCCCCCCGTTCCCCTCCCCTCCCCCCCCCAAGAGTGCTTGACTTAAAAGCGCCTTGTCAAGCCGCAATTGTGGATTTATTTCCTTGCCTTCCTTGCCAGCTCTTGTCTGTCAAGAAGAGAACTGATTTGGGCCACTGTTGCCATCTAATGGTCACTATAGAAAATGCAAGAAGCATTTACTATGCACAGCGGAGGGGAAATTCTACTCCTAGCTGAGGTTATTGGTAATTGCAAGCACAGGTAGAGGGAGAGTTAGGAGGAAGAAATCTGAAGAGATTTGTTGTAAGGGTTTCCTTATACAAGATGGGGTAATATCTTGTTTGAAGAGAAGGAGTTATGATGTCTAAAAGTAAAGAGAACGGCCCTTACGCCATCTTTTAGCTGGCCGTGGTGCCGCAGGCCTTTAGAACCAATGCTCAGGACCAAAGGCAGGCATATCTCTGTGAGTTCAAGGCCAGCCCGGCCTACAAAGTGAGTTCCTGGACAAGCAATACTATTACACAGGAAATCTCTGTCTCAGGGAAAAGAGAAGGAAAGAAAAAAAGTTATCTTTCAAGGGGTTGGGAGTACAAAGGTCCTTGTGCCTACAGATTGCTAGGGAAACCAGTAATGTTAAACATGTGGGGTTGTCTTTACAAAGAAAAAGATGTATAACCTGTTCTTCTACTCAGGAGGCTGGGAGTAAGAGGTGATTAACAGGCTGGTGATCTGCCTTGTCTGAAGGGCCGGGCCACATAAAGCTCCCATACAAGGGCCCTGTCTTAGGTTTTCGTCATTGTGAAGAGACACCATGACCATGGCAACTCTCATAAAGGACAACAGTTAATTGGGGCTGGTTTGCAGTTTCAGAGGTTTGCTCCGTTGTCATCAAGGTGGGAAGCATGGAGGCTGCAGGCAGACATGGGGCTGGAGAAGAAGCTGAAAACTGTATCTGAATCCACAGGAGACTGTCTTCTGCAGGCAGCCAGGAGAAGGCACTCTTTCCACACTGGGTGGAGGTTGGGCACGGGCTACCTAAAACTCCACCCCCACAGTGACACACTTCTTCCAACAAGGTCACATGCCCTAATAGTGCCCTTCCAAGTGGGCCAAGCCTTCAAACATATGAGTGAGTCTATGGACTAAAACTAATCAAACCACCACAGACTTGAAGATGCTCAATAGTCTAGATGACCCTTACATTATGTATGACCAGGGGATTCCCCCAAGCAGGACCAGAGACGACTAGTAGCTCAAATAACCTCTGCTATCTATGTGACTGAGACCAGGCTGGATTCTACCCTAGGCATTTAAGCGAATACATGTAGCCTATCTCTAGAACTCATGTTCTGGGAAGAAATAACATGGACTTGAGTTGAGTTTCAATGTAATTATGCTTCCTGTGCACCGGGGATTGTATGACACCAGGAAATTCTTTTTTTCCCAGATTGTACTGTTGTATTTGTTAGGGGTTTACTGCTGTGAACATGTGAACAGACACCAGGACCATGGTGACTCTTATAAAGGACAACATTTACTTGGGGCTGACTTACAGTTTCATAGGTTCAGAGCATGATCGTTATGTCGGGAAGCATGGCAGCATCTAGGTAAGTAAGGCACTGTAGGAGCTGAGAGTTCTACCTCTTGTATTGAAGGCAGCTAGGAAAAGACTAACTTCCAGGAAGCTAAGAGAAAGGACTCAAAGACCATTCCCACAGTGACACACTTCCTCCAACAAGGCCACACCTACGCCATAAGGCCACACCTCCCATTAGCACCACTCCCTGGGCCAAGCATAGTCAAACCACCACAACTGTGTTTAAATATGCTTACAGTAAACTTCTCGTAGTCAGACTGCAGAAGTTCGAACCAGCTTGGCTAACTAAGATCTACTGAACTGTGTTTCCCTCTTGCCAACTGAGGCATTTACAGGCCCCCACATATAGCTAATATGCCCAGGTGGAGAGAAGATGGAACCACTGTGAACTGTGATGCCTGCTAACATTTATCTCAAAGTCCATCACGATGGTCTCTCCACAGAGTCTCTGTGGCCTCTCTTTCTCCTCAGACTTTCGTCCTGGTGCAGGGAGCAGCCTATCTCTGTGCTGTGGGAAGTATCGGAGCATGACTCTCCTACCCTCGGTCAGAACTCTTGGTTGTCCTTGGTTTTTACCCACATTGCTTGATTTTCTCATTCCTGACAAGACATCTGACAAAGGCAACTGAAGGAAGAAAGAGATGACTGTGGCTCACAGGCTGTGAGTACAGCCAACCATGCCGGGAAAGGTGTTGGGGGCGGGGAAAGGTGTGTGTGTGTGGGAAAGGTGTTGGGGGCGGGGCAGACATGCTTTTAGCTGTGAGGTAGGAGCTTCAGACAGCTATTCACCTGGCATCAGCAGCAGGAGAGGAGTTCTGGAGCTCAGCTGGCTTTTCTTTCTTTCTTTCTTTTTTTTGTTTTGTTTTGTTTTGTTTTTGTTTTTTTGTTTTTGTTTTTTTTGTTTTTTTTGTTTTTGGTTTTTCAAGACAGAGTTTCTCTGTGTAGCCCTGGCTGTTCTGGAACTCACTCTGTAGACCAGGCTGGCCTTGAATTCAGAAATCCTCCTGCCTCTGCCTCCCAAAGTGCTGGCTGGCTTTTCTTTCTATTTTAAAGATTTTATTTTAAATATTTATAAAGATAAATTTAAGGTTGGTTGTTGTTGTTCTGTTTTTGAGACGAGGTCTCATTGTACAGCCCTGGCTACCTTGGAACGCTACAGAGCAAACTAGTCCTGACCTGCCTGCCTCTGCTTCTCTGGGTGCTGAGATTAAAGGCATATGATCTCAAGCCCAGCTAAGGTTTGTTTGTTTGTTTATTTAATGCCTATAAGTACACTGTAGCTGTTTTCAGACACACCAGAAGAGGGCATCACATCTCATTACAGATGGTTGTAAGCCACCTTGTGGTTGCTGGGAATTGAACTCAGGACCTTCAGAAGAGTAGTCAGGGCTCCTTTTTTTTTTTTTTTTTTTTTTTTTTTTTTTTTTTAAGATTGATTTATTATATGTAAGTACACTATAGCTGTCTTCAGACACTCCAGAAGAGGGCATCACATTTCATTACTGATGGTTGTGAGCCACAGTGTAGTAGCTGGGAGTTGAACTCAGGATCTTCAGAAGAGCAGTCTATCTATCTATCTATCTATCTATCTATCTATCTATCTATCTCCATGCATGTATGTGTGTGTGTGTGTGTGTGTGTATGTGTGTGTAATTTATTAGTATGACTTATAGGCTGCAGTTCAACTAACCCAACAAGGGCCATCTGTGAGTGGAAGTCCAAGAATGAGGCTGGGCGTTTCAGCTGGTCTTCTGTATAAGCTGGAGTCCTGCAGCAGTCTGCTAGCTGAAGTATGCTCCAATGGATGTGCTGGGCAAGTGAGTGCAAGCAGGTGAAGAACTTTTCTTTTTCCATCGTCTGTCATTTGTCCTCTAGCATAAGGTACGACTCAGATTAAAGATGCGCCTCAAGATCTGGATTAAAGGTTTGTCATCCCTCTTCAAGATCTCGATCAAAAAAACCTGTGTCTTCCAGGCTCAAGATCTAGTCCAAGGCATGTTATCTTCCTGCTACAAGATCCAGATCACAGGTGTGCCCTCCATTTCTGGACTGTAGTTCATTCCAGATACGGTCAAGCTTGCAACCTAGAATAGCCTTAACAACAGACTTCCACAAGGAGGTGATAAGTGCCAAACTTGACTTTGTATAAGAGTGAGCCAGGAGAGGGGAGAGAGGAGTCTGAATGCCAAGGCACGGGTGGGGAGCATGTCAGAGGCCGGAGTCAATATTTATTTAGAGAACAGTAAAGGATTCTGAGCCTGGGTAGGGAGAGATGCATTCTGTGGTTTAGAAATATCTGGGTTAGGGCTGGAGAGATGGCTCAGTGGTTAAGAGCACTGAGTGCTCTTCCAGAGGTCCTGAGTTCAAATCCCAGCAACCACATGGTGGCTCACAACTATCCGTAATGAGATCTGATGCCCTCTTCTGGGGTGTCTGAAGACAGCTACAGTGTACTTACATATAATAAACAAACAAACACACAAATCTTTGGGCCAGAGTGGGTGGGGCTGGAGCAGGTGGGGCTGGGGAGAGAGAAGAAAAAAGAAAGAGAAATATTTGGGTTGATGTGGCTCATTGGGTATTCTGGTTTGCCATGCTGTTGCTGTGCCAAACACCATGACCACAAGGGACTTATGGGAAAATGGGTTTGCCTCACCTTATACTTTTAGATCATATTCTGTTTTTGAGGAAAGTCAGGGCAAGAACACAGGCTGGAGGTGAAGGTGAGTGTGTGGAAGGCATCGGATCCCATTACAGATGGTTGTGAGCCACCATGTGGTTGCTGGGAATTGAACTCAGGACCTCTGGAAGAGCAGTAAGTGCTCTTAACCACTGAGCCATCTCTCCAGCTTTATTTTATTTTATTTTATTTTATTTTATTTTATTTTATTTTATTTTATTTTTTGCCAGTGTATACAGTGCACACCCACATTCTCAGGGATGCTGGTTGCCCACGGTGGCCTGGACCCCTGCATGTTGATCACCAATCAAGAAAATATCTTACAGATGTAGCCATAGGTCAGTATGATCTGGGTGATGTCTCAGTGAAGGTCTCCTTTTCCCAGGTGACTCTAGGTTGTGTCAAGTTGACAACAAAAACTACCTAAGACAGCAGGCAAAGGTTTGCTGTGCAAACCTAGTGACAAGAGCTTAATCCCTGGGTTCAGGAAGAGAACTGAATCCACAGACTTGTCCTCCCACCTCTACAAGCTCCCCTGCAATCGCATGAATGTTCCTTCCCAATGAAGCAAGTAAATAATTTTCAAAAAAGATTATTTATTTTATGTATATGAGTACTCTTATCCACATGCACACTTGCATACCTGAAGAGGGCATCAGATCATATTACAGATGGATGTGACCCAGCATGTGACTCCTGGGAATTGAACTCAGGACCTCTGGAAGAGCACACAGTGCCCTTGACCTCTGAGCCATCTCTCCAGTCCAATAAATAATTCTTTTAAAAGGCGTATCTGAGTTGAGTGTATAGAGTACACCTACAAACCCAGGACTTAAAACAATAGAAGCAGGGGGATTGTTGGAAGTTCAGGAAAGCCTTGGCTACCTAGTGGATTCCAGTCTGAGCTCCAGAGTCTCAAAAAGTCAAACCAAAAAGAATATAAGGAAGAGAAGGAGGAGGAATGGAGGAGGGATGAAGGAAAGGGGAAAAGAAACAATGAAGGTGGGCAAGAAGAAAATGGAAGAAAGAGGTGAGGGAGGTACAATGGCCGGGGATGGAACAGTGGTAGGTGACTCAATGTGTACAAGCTCTGGATTCGGTCCCCAACACTACCTATAGAAGACAAAGAAAAGAAGCATTGCCGAGTTAAGCACGTTTTCTATGTACTGAAGCAGACAGTGAATAGGTGTGTATGTGTGCACAGGGTGCGGTTGTCTTGTTACCCATAACGAGAAGTCAAGCCTACTGTTGGCTTTGAGAAACAGGCATTAGGTTTGAATGGATGGCTGTACTGTCTGCTAAGAGAAGAAAACCGGTTACTACAGGGAAAAGGAGGCTACAGCCTGGTGAGTGACATCCAAGATAAGACACAAGAGTGCCGTGGTCTGACTGTGTTTGTGCCTCAAAATACACGTGAAGTTGGGTCCTCCCTGTCTTAGCATTTGGAGTAGGTAGAGGCAGAAGTGTCAGCTATGTAGTAAGTTTGAAGCCAGCCTAGGTTACATAACACTCTCCTCCACCCCCCCCACACAAATAATTAATAAACGTAAGTAAACAAACCCTTTCTTCTGTGAGTGGCCTTTGGCAGGCCTCTGTGATTTGTCACATCCAAAAGGCTAAGTATTTAGTACAACAGCACACTCCATAACATGAACAGCTCGTTTTATAATTTCAGAGCCCTGGGGGGCAGGGTACTTATTTTTCAGTTTGTTTTGTTTCATATAATCTGGGGCATCTTCTTCCATCTCCTTAAGATCCCATCTCCTGTCAAAACCTCCCAAGCTTGTTGTCAGCCTTAAAACAAATATTTTGATTTACTGAGGCGCTTAAATCAGATAAGAAATTCTGGGGATGTAGAAACATCCAAGATTATCCTACAGATTAAGCTATTTTCTTAGGCTTGGCCCGCTGTTACAAATGGCTTTCTTTAAAAAGTCACCTTTCTGTTGACCCGTCAGCTCTGAGGGTACAGTGAGTCCATCCCTAAGATCTGGCATCTTTGTAAAAATAGACCCCGGATTAGCAGCTGGTAAGAGAATCCCCAGAATAGACTGGCACATCCTGCTTTAAAATTTCTCAGTTTTGAACTCTTTTGGGGGGGAGGGGCAGGAGGGGCAGGAGGGGGAAAGAGAGTAAGGTCTCATCATATAACCTCAGCTAGCCTACGACTTGCTATGTAGACCAGGCTGGCCTAAAACTCACAGAGATCTGACAGCCTCTGTTTCCTGAGTGTTGGTATTAAATGCCTGTGCCACCATGCTGAACTTGAATTATATATATATATATATATATTACCTTTAGTCATTTATCGGTGGGGAGGAAGGGTACACAGGTGCTGCAGTCCACACGGGGACTCATAGGACAAGTTCCAGAGCCATTTCTCTCCTTCCATATTGTGGGTTTCCAGGACTGAACTCATGTCGTCAGGGGAGGCAGCAAGTGCCTTTACACACAGAGTTAGCTTCCTGGCCTGAACTGAGAGACTGAGAGCTTTAGCAGGAGTCTGCATATTATGTATTAGCCCGAGACGATTTTGTAAGTGGTTTCTTTCTTCTTTCTTTCTTTCTTTCTTTCTTTCTTTCTTTCTTTCTTTCTTTCTTTCTTTCTTCCTTCCTCCATTTCCTTCCTTCTTTTTTTTTTTTTTTAAGATTTATTTATTATATGTAAGTACACTGTAGCTGTTTTCAGACATCCAAGAAGAGGGCATCAGATCTCATTACAGATGGTTGTGAGCCACCATGGGGTTACTGGGATTTGAACTCCTGACCTTTGGAAGAGCACTCAGTGCTCTTAACCTCTGAGCTATCTCTCCAGCCCTCATCGTAAGTGGTTTCTAACATAAGCACAAATTCGTCATTTAACATTGCCTTTGTGGGGAGAGGTTCTTACTCCAGCGAGGCACCGCTGGCTTGCCATGATTGCGTATTGGGTATTTACAATATCTCAAGCACTTTTCCACTTACCATCCAGGTCTCATGACAGCAGCAAAGTGGACATTATCTCTTATTAGCCATATTCCTAAGAGAACGAAAAGGGGAGGGAGACCCCGAGAGACCGTATGCAGAGGTTAGGCAAGGCCCCCCACTCATCTCCAGAATTTAACCCAGAATGGCTCCTGTCTAAAGTATACAGGGACAAAGTGTGGAGCAGAGACTGAAGGAAAGGCCATCCAGAGACTGCCCGGCCTGGGGATCCATCTCATATAAAGACACCAAACCCAGACACTATTGGAAATGCCAGGAAGAGCTTGCTGACAGGAACCTGATATGGCTGTCTCCTGAGTGGTTCTGCCAGAGCCTGACAAATACAGAGGTGGGTGCTCACAGCCAACCATTGGACTGGGCACAGGGTCCCCAACAGAGAAGTTAGAGAAAGGACCCAAGGAACAGAAGGAGTTCTCAACCCCACAGGAGGAACAACAATATGAACCAAACAGTACCCCTAGAGCTCTCAGGGACTAAACCACCAACCAAAGAGTACACATGGAGGGACCCATGGCTCCAGCTGCATACATAGCAGAGGATGGCCTTGTCTGGCATCAATGGGAAGAGAGGCCTTGGTCCTGTGAAGGCTCGATGCCCCAGCATAGGGGAATGCCAGGACAGGGAAGCTGGATTGGGTGGGTGAGTGGGGGAGCACCCTCATAGAAGCGGGGACACAAAGAAACACTGTCTCAAAAAAACAAAACAAAACAGAGATGTAAATAAATAAAATATCCAATAAAAAATGAGAATGAAACTGAGACATAGGGTGAACTAGCCTGCTTACGGTCAGATGAAGGATAAACACTAGTGTTAAAATTCAGTCCCAATGCTGGGAGTGGTGGCACACGCCTGTAATCCCAGCACTTGAGAGGCAGAGGCAGGCACATTTCTGAGTTTGAAGCCAGCCTAGTCTACAGAGTGAGTTCCAGGACAGCAAGGGCTACATGGAGAAACCTTGTCTCACCAAAAAAAAAAAAAAAAAAAAAAAAAAAAAAAAAAAAAAAGGATTCAAAGATTTCAGTCCCAAAGCTAAGAGGAGGAAAGACCCACTTGGAATGTGGACAGAAATATTTAGGGAGCGAATCAATGAAGTGGTTCACCTCAGTGAAATCATCAACACAGATAAACAGATCACGTGTGTGCCGTGCAGGCACGGAAGACAGCCGAAGTGGAGGATGGTTTATGAACACGATTTTGGGTCTGAAGAACATAAACGTGAGACAATAATGCCAATGTTCGGTTCTTGCTATAATTGGAAAGAACTGGAATGAGGCACAGAGATTGGAAAATGATAGATTCAGTCACAAGAAGCAAATGAGGAGGCCCCGGAGTGTTCTGGGCTCTGTGAGAGGCTCTTGAAATCAGATGAACAAGGCTTGGTGCCTGCTCTGCAGGGACTGTGAATGGAGTAGGTGGATGGTAGACCTTTGGGGTTCAGAAGCAGGAGGAGGTCCAAAGAGAGTCATCCCAGCCCCTCCTCTGAGCAGGAAGGGGTAGGCAGATTGGCAGTGCTTCCCGAGTTACTCAATGACTGTGTAAAAACATTTTCTCTTTATTCACCCACACTTTCCCTACCTTCAATTAATTTGTGCTTCCAAAAGAAGGGAACATTCTATTAATGACACTGAGATTGAAAGGATAGAAAATAATACAACCTAACTCTAATGACCCCAAGAAGTCAGAAGTTTAAAATGCTATCTCGCTTTGTTAGAAACTAGGTAAAAGGTCATATTCCAGAGCCCGCCCTTTGTTTAGACCTAGCAGAAAGGCCTTGAATAGGTGATCCTGGCCCCATAGAGTAACAGGAAATGGGCTAAGCTTATCTTCTTACGCCATTACCCCTAAGCAGGAGTTCACACAGCTGTAGACATTATAGGAAACTAATTGGTCCACTGAGCGCGGGCTCCGATAATTTAAATTGATTGGCCTAAAAACTATGGAGTGGTACAAATCAATTGGCTCCCATTTCGCAGGCTCTCCATGCTAAGAAATGATTGGTTTGTGATTCGTGGGCTTTGTCGTAAACTTATAACAGCTGTCTCAATTCGGCACTCGGGGTCCATAGTTCTCTGACCCTGCGTGGTGCACGGCTATGGAACCCAGAATTCTGGAATAAAGAAATCCTCATGCTATTGCATCGAGACTGTTTCTCTTGAGTGATTTGGGTGTCGCCTTCCGGGGTGTGGGGTGCTGGGGCACCCTCGGTTTTTGGGGTCTTACAAGATCATAGCACCAAGCCACCCTACTCAGTTTAGGAAGAGAAAAACAGTTCTGTTGCCCAGGAAAGGAAACATTCTCTGCAAAATCCCATCATAATGTTTTAGGAAACAAAACACCTGCCTGCATGAATGGTCAGTAATTAAAGTCATCTGTTGTGGGAAATAATAAAAATGAATGGCACGTCTCATTGGCCAGTTCTTATCTCATGGAGACTCTCTTGACTCAGAGCTCCAAACTCTGAGTAACTCGCTAAGTTTCTACTGGTGGGTTGCTACTACGCCAGCTCCACGGCCTTTGTGGTGCACATCAGGAAATCCCTTGCCATGCTTTCTCTCTTGAACCCAGTCAAGTTGCTGAGTTGCCGTGTGAAGGAGAATATAACACAAGCTTAGTTTAGAAACAATGGTAACTCAATCACTAGGCACAACAACTAAAGTCCTAATCTTGTAAGCCTTATTAAATCTAAATCCTCCAGTGGCGAATCCTGATGGATCCACCATTGTAAACAGGAGACACTAGTAGCTACAGCTTGTCCTCCCATTATCTCCTATCCAAAAGGACCTTCTCTCTCTCTCCTGCGTCCTCTCTTCCCCTCTCCAACCAGGAAGTCCCGCCTACTCACCCAGAGATTGGCTCCTTTATTCACTAGGGGATGGTTTACAAGTTTACAAGTGATTCATTCCTCCTCTGCAGCCTCTCCCAGGAGAGCAGAATTAATATCAAAATACAAATAGCACTAGGCCCATCTACAATAGTCAGCCAGCGATGTTAGCTCATATGGGAGGAAATGATTATACAGTCCTCCAACACAAATATCCCACTCACTAGAACTGCTATTTGACAAAGATTGTAAGGCAGAGTCTGAGCCAGATGTGTCAGATGCCTGTAATCCCAGTACATGGGAGGTAGAGGCAGGAGGATCGGGAGTTCAAAGCCAGTCTAGGCTACAGGAGACCTAATCTCAAACAACAAGGATTGAATTAGGGCCTTCAATGTAGCTCGGTGAGTAAAGGTTTGCCATGCAGACCTGAAGATCTAACTTTGATCCCTGGAACTTATAAAAGGTGAAAAGAAAGAGTTTATTCCACAGAGTTATCTTCTGACCTCTACACATATGCTATGGTATATACATACACACACCCAATGCAGACATTTTTAAAAGACTAAACAGCCACGGGGTAGTTTTATATCTGTAATTCCAACATCTGGGAAGCTTCAGGGGTAGGGAGGTGAAGCCACAGGTCAAGCCTGGCTGTTAGTCCCAAGGTCTGGCCATCTTTGTTGATCTTCTAAGTTCATAACTACTGTGTGAGACCATGAATGCATGTGTGTGATGTGCTAAAGTGCATGTAGAACCTGGAGGGCAACTTCATGGAGTGGGTTCTCTCCTACCTCTACATGGGTTCTGGGGATTGAACTCTGGCCTTCAGGCTTGCTTGGCAAGCACTTTTACCTACTGAGTCATCCCATCCCTTCCCCACTCCTTGATATTTTGAGGCAGCAACACTCACCAGCCTGGTGCTCACCCAGTAGGCTAAGCTGACTGGCAAGTGGGCGCCAGGGCTTTGCCTGTTTCTGCTTCCTCACTGGACAGGCTAGTTTTGTGTCAACTTGACACAGGCTGGCATTATCACAGAGAAAGGAGCTTCAGGTGAGGAAATGCTTCCATGAGATCCAGCTGTGGGGCATTTCCTCAATTAGTGATCAAGGTGGGGGAAGGGCCCCTTGTGGGTGGTGGTGCCATCCCTGGGCTGGTGGTCTCAGGTTCTATAAGAAAGCAGGCTGAACTTCTCCATAGCTGTTAGGATTCCACTCTGGAAATCAGTTTGGCAGTTCCTCAGAAAATTGGACATAGTACTACCTGAGGACCCAGCTATACCACTCCTGGGCATATACCCAGAAGATATTCTAACATGTAATAAGGACACATGCTCCACTATGTTCATAACTGCCTTATTTATAATAGCCAGAAGCTGGAAAGAACCCAAATGTCCTTCAACAGAGGAACGAAATTATGGTATATCTACACCATGGAGAACTATTCAGCTATTAAAAACAATGAATTCATGAAATTCTTATGCATATGGATGGAACTAGAAGTGTCATCCTGAGTGAGGTAACCCAATCACAAAAGAACACACATGGTATGTACTCACTGATAAGTGGTTATTAGCCCAAAAGCTCAAAATAAACAAGTTACAATTCGCAGACCACAGGAAGCTCAAGAAGAAGGAAGACCAAAGTGGGGGTGCTTTGGTTCCTCTGAGAAAGGAAACAAAATACAGGAACAATTATGGAGACAAAGTGTGGAACAAAGACTGAAGGAAAGGCCACCCAGAGACTGTCTTACCTGGGGATTCATCCTATAAACAGTCACCAAACCCCGACACTACTATGGATGACAAGAAGTGCGTACTGAAAGGAGCCTGTTATGGTTCTCTTTTGAAGGGGACCTGCCAGAGCCTTACAGATACAGAGGCAGATGCTAGCAGCCAACCACTGGACTGAGTGCAAGGTTCCCAGTGGAGGAGTTGGAGGGCAGATTGGAGGAGCTGGGGGGTTTGCAGCCCCGTGGGAATAATGAAAATGTTGGCCAACCAGACACCCCAGGGCTCCCAGGGACTAAGCCATCAACTAAGGTTTACACATGGTTCTAGCCAAAAGAGTGGCAGAGAAATGCCTTGTTGGGCATCAGTGGGAGGAGAGGTCCTTGGTCCTGTGAAGGCTCAATAGATGCTCCAGTGTGAGGAAATCTGGGGGAAGTGGTCATGGGAATGGACTGGGTGGAGGAGCATATTCTTGGAGGCAGGGGGTGGGAGGATGGGTTGGGGGTTTTCGGAGAGGAAGCGGGGAAACCAGAAAGGGGCATAACATTTGTAATGTAAATGGAGAATATATTCAATAAAAAAAGAAAGAAAGAAATTAAGCTGAGTAAGCCAGTAAGTAAGATCCCTCCATGGCCTCTGCATCAGTTCCTGCTCCCGGACCTGCTTGAGTTCCAGTCCTGACTTCCTTTAGTGATGAACAGCAATGTGGAAGTGTAAGCTGAATAAAGCCTTTCCTCCCCAGCTTGCTTCTTGGTCATGATGCTTGTGCAGGAATAGAAACCCTGACTAAGACACTTACTGTTGGGGGTTACAGTGCATGCAAACATGACCTGTTTAATTTTCTTTTCTACATGGGTTCTGGGGGTGAAACTAACGTATAGACTTTCTATATTCCCAGTCCTATGTGAAGACTCTTTAGCTGCCTCGTTTTTACAATGGGTGGGAGTCGATGACACAGAGACTTATTTCACTTTCTCAGACTTCCCTGTTGATCTGTAATGACCCAGACCTAGAAGCCAGGTCTCCCGCAGAGGCTACATTCCTGAAATGTCCTCTGCTCACTAGGCTACACGCCTTCCCGGTCTCTGCACCATTCTGAGCATTTAGAGGGAGCTCACCCTCTCAGGGTTATGTAATACACACTTGTGGAGGAATTTAGACACGCCCCAGGGTAAGCTTGCTCACTGGATAGGGAGAACAGGTCTTCAAAGAAGCAGAGAGCAAGGGAAGCATGCAGCACAAAGGGACCTGGACCTAAAGACTAAAAACTAAAAACTATACACTGCTTTTGCTGACTCTTCCATCCCAAAGTGGAAGGGCTTACAAGTGAATTTGTGTTCATTCTTCAAAAAAGCACAGAGAGCCAACTCACTGGATCCCCCCTCCCCCCACCCCCACAGAGAGAGAGAGAGAGAGAGAGAGAGAGAGAGAGAGAGAGAGAGAGAGAGAGAGAGAAAGGAGACTAGGAAAGGATTTGACTCCAGCTGAGCAGAAATTCAATGTTGGCATCCACCCAGCTCAGAAATAAGGTCAGTTATTTCAAATTGTGTCCCAAGGAAAGCCCAGGTGTCCCCAGCAATTACCCTCAAAGTCCCACAGCAAGCAGAGTCGGGGTTGGAGCAAGCATGTGTTTCCCTCTAGCTTTGAGCTTCCCTGCCTGGCTTCTGGGCATAGGTTTACACCGTGCCCCATAACTTCCAGGTTACCCCGAGCCATCTAAGCATCTCCCTTATTTACAGCAGTAAATCCTCGTCTGTATTGCTCTTGTGTAGGGAATCCTTGGGAAGGGCAAGCCGTTGTTCTCGTTTTTAAGGAGGCAGATGATTATGGATTTTTACAATTAGAATTCTGAAACATGTCATTTGAGCCCCAGGCCTACTCTCATTCAGAGGCCCCTTGGGCTTACACTAGTTACGAAGTACAATGCCCATAGACATAGGGAGTGCCCTAGAGGAAAAGGCTCTGTGTTGACCAGGGTCTTAGTGACAGACAGCTAGCTCATGACCTAGCATTTTCTGAATGTTGGAAGGTTTGGTATGTCATAGAATGATAACAAAGGGTTGAAGAGATCAAAGTTAAAGATTCTGGCTATGTCAAATTCTAACTTAGCCAGGGTTTTATGGCTGTGAATAGACACCATAACCATGGCAACTCTTAAAAACATAAACAGTAGTTGGGAGTGGTTTATCCATCCAGAGGTTTAGTCCATTATCCCAATGGCAGGAAGCACGGCAGCAGCCGGGCAGACAAGATACCGGAGAAGTAGCTGAGAGCTCTACATCTGGAGCAGCAGGCAGCAGGAAGAGAGTGTGACCCTGGGCCTCGCTTGGGCTTATGAAATCCCAAAGCCCTAGTGACACACTACCTCCAACAAGGCCACTTGTACCTCAAGAAGGCTATACCTCCCAGTGTCACTCCATGTGAGCCTATATGGGGGCCATTTTCATTTTACTCCAATGAACGGAAACAGGACCTGCCCCACCTCAAGGCCCCTCAAAGAGGGGCGGAGCAAGATCTCTAAGTATAGTAGATCTGAGAGGACCTTGGTTTGTTGTGGAAGATATCAGTCTGGGGTTTCTACCCCACCTTTGATTATTCGGTTTCCAGATAAAAGACAAAACCTTTATATTCAGGATAAGCCTTTAATGTAACAGAGCTGGGCAGATATCTACCCTCTAAGATATTGGTAACTATTTCCCTATCAATGATCCCAAGTTATAACTTACTGTTCTTCCTGGGCTACTCTTACTCCAACTGGCCAGCCCTCGTGGCCATGTTTTCGTGACCCACCTACCCCATGGAGTCTTCTCCTCTCATGGTCCTGCCTCAGATCCCAAGCGAGCAACCAAAACTCTGCCTACATCTCCTGTGCTTAGCTATAGGCCATGGGCATCTTTATTTCGCCAATAGTTTTAAATTGAGAAGCAAGTTTACATAGCATCGCTTGGTGTACGGGAGGATTTCCTTGTCCCTGGGGGCAGCCAGGCCTTAGTGGGCAGTTATTATCATGAGAGAACACAGCAACCGCCCAAACCTAGACCCTTGGTTGTAAACATGGAGAGAGCAGCAGCGGTGAATCACTCAGGGAAACTCATATGGTAGAAGCTGAGCACACAAGCCTGAGGGGTGGCTCCCTAGACCCCATCAGGAAATCCTTCCAGAGGTGTGAAAGAGGCACCTTCCATCTACAGAGGGTCCATGGCTTCCCGCCGACACCACTCAGTATGAGGGTCTCATTTGTTCTTCCTTTTTCTTCTCTGCAACTCAACCTCGGGACTTTTCAGGATACAGGAAATACAGTGCACACTATCCTTAGACTGAGCCTCGGGTTAACTCCCGTCACTGATGCTTTAACAACAACAACAACAACAACAACCCCAATTCTGGAGCTTGCTTTCATGACCCTGGCGTGACTTACTGTGTATTAACTGTTGGTCCGAGTCTGCTCTGCCACAGGTCATGCTACACTTAACCCACGCTGGCAGCCTGGGCGGGCGCAGGGCTGTAGGGAAGTGCTAGGACACTGCTCCAGGGGTGGGAAGGCACAGTCTGAGATGGGGGAAACCTGGAGCTGGCTAAGGGGTCCCCGAATCTGACACAAGGCTGGGGCCATGGGGTTCTCAGACTCGTGGACATCCAGGTGCCATCTGGAGTTGTGGAAGAGCGGAGAACGGAGTCAGAGGCCCATGGGCTGGGGGGTGGTGGGGAGTGGAGCCCTGGCTTGTCCCAGTGGGCTCAGTCCTTAGCTTGGTGGAGGCAGGCTTGGTGGCAGTTGTGGCTGGGAGTGCAGAGAAGCCTTCTACAGGAGAACTAGGTGGCAGCTTCCTAGTTCGGTAGGCAAATGCCTCCTTTGTGGCTCCCCAAGGTGGATCTTGATGAAACAAAGACAGTCATGGTTCTAAACAGTTTACGGTGGTGGTGGAAAACAGATGTGTAAAACCATACCTAATTTGCCAGGGTGGAACTGAGATTAAATACCTTTGGCAGCAAGGAATGTCCAGGAAGGGAAGCTAATTGGCTAAACCCTCCGGGTCTCACCTCAGTCTCAGGTGTGTGCCCACCAAGTCTCCGGATCTCGACCTGCTCTACCTTACCAACCATCCTAGCGTGGTTTTATATCCCACAATTAACTACCGATCTTTTCATGGAATATAGTTGTCATACTTGGCAGCTGTCAACTTGACACAAAGCTAGAGTAACATGCAGACCCCAACTGAAGAACTGCCTCAATCAGATTCACCTGTGGGCATGTTTGTGTGGCATTTTCATCATTGGTAATGGGTGTAGGAGGGCCCGGCCCACTGTGTGTAGTGCCATTCCTAGGCAGGTGGGCCTGGGGTACAAACAGCGTCTTCCTATGAGAATAAGCCAGAGAGCAGCATTCCTCCAACTGCTCTGATTTCATTCATGTCTCCTGGCTCTTGCCTTCGCTTCCCTCAATGACCCTTTCCTCCCCTGACTTGCTTTTTGTCAGTGTTTCTATTCCAGGAATGCGGGGGATACCAAAACAGTTGTCAATCATTTATTCACTGAGCAAGTATTACAGAAAGCCTATCTTGTTGTCAGACACTGTCTCTGATGAGCACTGAGCAAAAAACCAAAGTGCCTGGAGTTACAGGAAGACCAGAAGGCAAACAAAACTATAGTATGTCACTTCTCTCGATGCCGTGGTAAGTACCCTGGGAAACGCTGCTTAAGGAAGGAAGGGTTTATTGTGACTCAAAGTTCAAGGCTACAGTCTGTCATGAGAAGCAGGTATTTGTACCAGGAGAATGAGGTAGCTGGTCACATGGAATTCACAGTCAGGAAGCAGAGAGAGAAGGATGCAGGTGCTCAGCTGTCTTTCTTGCTTTTGTTCAGTTTGGCAGACAGAATGGGCCATCCAACTGAAGCAACCCAATCCAAAAGAGCGCTCAGAGGCATTAGTAGAGGCTACTGCAGCACAGATAATCTCTCATGGGCATGCCTGCCGAGGGTGGCTCCCCTGGTGTCAGGCTGACACACCAGAACAGGGCGTCAGATCTCACTACGGATGGTTGTAAGCCACCATGTGGTTGCTGGGATTTGAACTCAGGACCTTCAGAAGAGCAGTCGGTGCTCTTAACCATCTCTCCAGCCCCAAACATAACACTTTTAATGAGGTTCTCTCCCTCCCTCCCTCCCTCCCTCCCTCCCTCCCTCCCTCCCTCCTGTCTCATGTAGTCCAAGTTGATCTTAAATTCATCAAGTAGCAGAGGACAAGCTCAAGCTTGACCTGTAACAGGAGGAAGGAGAACACATGTAGAAGAAATTCAATGTGAG
Source organism: Apodemus sylvaticus (assembly GCF_947179515.1). NCBI lineage: Eukaryota > Metazoa > Chordata > Mammalia > Rodentia > Muridae > Apodemus > Apodemus sylvaticus. The sequence goes on along the minus strand of NC_067480.1, from coordinate 84,487,664 downwards.
AAAGGGAAAAGAGTTTTGTTTTGTTTTGTTTTTTGTTTTTTGTTTTGTGGTGGTGGTGGTGGTTTTTTGAGACAGGGTTTCTCTGCATAGCCCTGGCTGTCCTGGAACTCACTCTGTAGACCAGGCTGGCCTCGAACTCAGAAATCCACCTGTCTCTGCCTCCCCGGTGCTGGCATTAAAGGCGTGCGCCACCACTGCCTGGCAGAAAGAGAAAAGATCAAGAGGTGTGTGTGTGTGTGTGTGTGTGTGTGTGTGTGCATGTTCTCTAATAATGAGAAAGTCTGAGAGCAACATTAGATAAATATAAGATGAGGAATAGAAATTTAAAAATAAAAGCTTTTTTCTTGTAGGAAAGACAAGCTGTTAAAAACAATGTTTCCTGGGCATGATATAGTGTACACTTTTGATCCTACCACTGAGGAGGCAGGGGCAGGCAGATCTCTGTGAGTTCAAGGCCATCCTGGTCTACAAAGAGAATTCCAAGCCAGTTAGGACTACATAGTGGTACACTGTCTCAAAAAAGCTAACAACAACAACTCCAAATAACAATAACACTTCCCCCAAACACACACACACACACACACACACACACATACACACATTGAAGTACAGTAGAAAAGAAAAGTTGGAAAATACAAGGGGCAAACAGGAAAAAAAAAACCCTAAAAATCATTGTTCAAAACTGAAAAAGTACTTTGAAACTAGGACATGTGAATGAGGTACAAATAAAAATTGTGAAAGTTGAAAAAATATAATTAAGTAAGGAAACAGCTTGAAGAATAATGAAGAGGAAAGAGGGAGGAGCAAAGATAAGCAGGGTGGAAGGTTGGAGCATCTTTTCTCCGTCGGAGATGCCATTTGTATGCACGGAACTGGGAGGGCCCGGTGAACTCTTGTCTTGGGTTTACAGGGTCCTGTGTTGGTCTAAGGGCCTGGCCCCACCCAGGTCTTCACTGTCGTAGCTTCCCTGAATACAAGGGGCCTCTGACAGCTATCCTTAGCTTTGCAGTCTGTTGGCCGGACAGGTTTCTTCACCTTCTGAGAATCCCCAGACATTGTCCCCCAGAGTGGCTAATGCTCTAGTGCCGAGGTCTTCCATGTGTGTTGGAGAAGCAACAGATGCAGCAAAAACCCTGGTAGGCAGAGGGCCAGCCTCTGTATTTGTAAAATGTGTAAGCTGAGGACATCAAGTAGCCCATAGGGGCTTCAGAATTTAAGGTTCCTGCTGACCTCAGGCTTAGGATATGGGGCGGAGTTACTCTCTACTGATGAGGTCTTCAGGTCACTAAGATCAAGACAAAATACTTTTCCCTATGCATTTTGCAGAGCTTCTTACTGCCTATAGTTTAGCATTGCTTTGAGATCTTCTCTCTCTCTCTCTCTCTCTCTCTCTCTCTCTCTGCCCTTCTGTTCCTGTCTCTCCCCCTTCTGTCTGTCTCTGTTTCTCTGTTTCTCTGTATCCACCCACACCCCCACACGGATAATAGAAAAGGGCACTGGATCCTCTGGAGGCCACAGGGCTGTAATTTCACGCACTTGTGAGCTGTCACGTGAGTGCTGCGGGCTGACCGTTTGTTCTCTCATAACTGCTAAGCCATCATCGCTTCAGGCACTCCCTCCTTTTATTTTTAATTTTGTATGTTTGTCTCTATTCATTTTTGTGTGTGCATATGTGCACTTGAATGCAGTTGCTTGTGGAGGCCAGAGACATTAAATCCCCCTGCAGCTAGAGTTACAGGTGCTTGTGAGCCGCTTGGTATGGGGGGGGGGGGCTGGGCGCAGAGCTCAGCCCTTTGCAGGAGCCATCATCTCTCTACTAACCCTGTCCCTTTAAAATGTTAATTTCCTATCAGTTTTATTGGTTGACTGATAATTGATATAGGGTCTCACTATGTAGCCCAGGCTGCCTTGAAACTTACAAAGATCTAACCTGCCACTGGCTTGAAGGTGCTGGGATTAAAACATCTTTTCTTTCTTTCTTTCTTTCTTTCTTTCTTTCTTTCTTTCTTTCTTTCTTTCTTTCTTTCTTTCTTTCTCTCTCTCTCTCTTTCTCTCTCTCTCTCTCTCTCTCCCTCCCTCCCTCCCTTCCTTCCTTCCTTTCTAAAAGATTTATTTGTTTTATTATATGCAAGTACACTGTAGCTGTCTTCAGACACTCCAGAAGAGGGCGTCAGATCTCATTACGGATGGTTGTGAGCCACCATGTGGTTGCTGGGATTTGAACTCAGGACCTCAGCTGGGCAATGGTGGGCACACCTGTAATCCCAGCACTCTGGGAGGCAGAGGCAGGCGGATTTCTGAGTTCGAGGCCAGCCTGATCTACAGAATGAGTTCCAGGACAGCCAGGGCTATACAGAGAAACCCTGTCTCAAAAACAACAACAACAACAAAAAAAACCCAAAAAACAAAAAACAAAAAAAACAACAACAAACAAACAAACAAACAAACAAAAAACCTGAACTCAGGACCTCTGGAAGAGCAGTCAGTGCTCTTAGCTGCTAAGCCATCTCTCCAGCCCACTTTCCTATATTGTAATAAATATACTTTACATGTAAAAATAAAAAGAGGGCTAGATTTGCAGCTCAGGTTTCTGGGTTTGATCTTCAGGACTGCATACACCAGGCATGGTCTCTAATTACAAGTCTTTAATCCTGGCTCTCGGTAGGAGGGAAAGGTGAAGGTAGGAGGACCAGAGGATCAAGGTTATTCTTGACTATGAAGTGAGTCCAAGGTCAACCTGGGAGGTCCGAGTCTTCATCTAAACAAACAAACAAATTACTGCAAAAAAAAAAAAAGAAAGAAAAAGAAAAAGGTAAATGTAGAAAGAATACAAACAGGTGGTGGGGAGATGGCTCCGCAGGAAGAGTGGTTGTCATGCCAACAAGAGAGCCTGATTTCAAATCCCAAGCAGTCATGTAAAAAGGCTGAGCTTAGCTGCAGGGACAAGAGGATTCATGGAGTTTCCTGGCCATCACCCTAGGATCAGTGAGAGACCCTGTCTTGAGCAGGATGCCTGACACTCTCCTCTGGCCTTCAAATACATGTCTAGAGCAGAGTGGACACACACAGACACACAGACACACACAGACACACACACACACACAGACACACACACACACACACACACACACACACACACGAGAGAGAGAGAGAGAGAGAGAGAGAGAGAGAGAGAGAGAGAGAGAGAGAGAGGTGGGGATGGGGGAGGGGAGGGGAGTGGAGGGGAGGGGGAGAGAGAATAAAAGCGGCAACCAAACCTACATTTTAAGAGGAAGATAGCCATGTTGCTATTGGTTACTGGTGTTGTGTTGTCAGGGGCAATCAGTTTGTGTGATCATGTCTCTCTCCCAAGCATTACTTGAGATGTTTCTGTCCAGAGCTGTATTGTTGCCACTGAGCCTATAAAAGAGGACCCAACCCTAGAAATATGACTCCACCCAAAAGGTCCATGCTTTTACTCGGTTCTTGCTGCTTGGGTAAACTAAACAGGGAGTTACTGCTATCTGGTACTGTGCAAGTTTTCTCAAGGTTTTTTTTTTTTTTTTAAAAGGTGGGCATGGTCTCTATTGCTGTGATAAAACACCATGATCAAAAGCAATTTGGGGAGAAAAGGATTTATTTCAGCTTACAGTCCATCACAGTGGCACACGTGGGCAGGTGCTGGGAGGCAGGAACTGGAAGGTAGGAACTGAAGCGAAAGTCAAGGAGGAATGTATACCCGTTCTGTTTTTCCTATGTCCGCCTCAGTTCCTGAATAATGACTATACTATGTATGCTACATGGCTACTTACCTCTCCTTAGTTTCACACACCTGACTTCCTCATCTCAGGGGCAAATATCCCCATGTCTATTTCCCAGAGTTCCTACCTCTGCCGGAAGTCCCGCCTATTCTCTCCTGCCGTTCTATAGGCTGTTCAGCTCTTGATTGACAGGTGATTCTTTGACATGGTACATAAGACACTATCCCTACAGGAATGCTGCTTTCAGGTCTCCTGCTCACCCAGGGCCACTTGCCCAGGACTGTACCACTCACTGGAGTGAAAATGCCTTCAGGTTTGCCACCAAACCAATCTTAAGAAGGCATTTTGTCAAATGAGAGCCCCTTTCCCCGAATGACTCCAGCCCCCAAACTGACCAACATAGTGGTTTATGCTTGTGACTCCGAGACTGAAGAAGCAGAACCGGGAAGTTCACAAGTTCAATACCAGATTCTCAGACATCCAAGGGCTACACATAGCAGTATTGTCTTGAAAAATTGAAAGACAGAGTAGGGTGGGGTGGGGTAGGATATTTTCAAAAAGCATAACTTGAAACCATGTCTTATGCACATTCCAAGCAAATAGTCATCATAGACTGTATAAGCATCTGTTAAAAAAAAAAAAACTTTAGAAATCTAACACCAAAAGTTTGCTATCTTGCTAAGGTGTCTTAAGGGTATCCACTCTGTTATTTATCTTCTCAGTTCCCTGTCATTAACATTTCAGTAATAGAAGTTTCTTTCACTTTCCTGTCTCTCCCTGTATTTTTCAAGTTCTTTCTTACTTATGATTTATTCATACGGGCTGCTGTGTTTTCCCAACACTACGAGGCTAATGTTGATGCGTGGAATCCTTCTGGGACCCCAACGTGCCAATTATTATTCTATTTTGCTCCCTATGCACTGTTGTCTTCTTAGCAATGAGTTTCTAGGAGACACTCACTCCACAGCTCTCTCTCATCGAGTCAGCACGCCTTCCTGTCTTGGCCTGATGTAGGACTTGAAAGTAGTTGTTAAGAAGAAAAGCAGCCAGGTGGTGGTGGCACAGGCTTTTAATCCCAGCACTTGGGAGGCAGAGGCAGGCGGATTTCTGAGTTTGAGGCCAGCCTGGGCTACAAAGTGAGTTCCAGGACAGCCAGGGCTACACAGAGAAACCCTGTCTCGACCCCCCTCCCAAAACAAGAAAAGCAACAGAGGAGGCCCTGGGAAGATGGCTCAGGGGAGAGTAGTAATCGTTGGGAAAGCAAAAGAACTGAGCTCAGTTGACAGCAAGTCCCTGGCACTCACATAAAAGCTGGGTGCTGCCTTGTGTGCCTGTAACCCTGGCATTGGGGGAAGGACACAGGTAGATCCCGAGGGCTCACTGGCCAGCCATCATTGCCCAGATGTCCTCTGGCTTCAATGAGAGACCTTGTCTTCAAACATAAGGTGGACAGTGATAGAGGAAGACAATCAGTATTCTCTTTGTACTCCTGCAAGTGTACACACACACACACACACACACACACACACACACACACATTCACATACTCATACTTGTATACTCATACATACTTACAGACACCACACTCACACACTCAACACATACCACACACTCACACACACATACTCACACCCCCACATACATTCACATACACACTCACACACACATCATACTCAAACACAACACATTCACACATTCTCACATACAACACACTCACACCCCCACATACATTCACATACACACTCACACACACATCATACTCAAACACAACACATTCACACATTCTCACATACAACACACTCACACCCCCACACACATATGCAGACACACACACACATACACACACATGTGCTGAGCTAGGCATGATAGCGCATGCCTTTAATTGCAGCTCTTTAGAGGTAGACAAAGGTGGATCTCTGAATTAGAGGCCAACCTGTATTACAGAATGAGTTCCAGGACAGCCAGGGATACAGAGATAAAGCAGAAACATTCTGTATTCTATTATTTCCTTCCTCAGAGACATTGGCCATTACACATTTTTTTGTGCAGTCTATATTCTTTTTTTTAAAGATTTGTTTGTTTTATGTATATGAGTAGCTGTCTTCAGACACACCAGAAGAGTGCATCAGATCCCATTACAGATGGTTGTGAGCTACCATGTGGCTGCTGGGATTTGAACTCAGGACCTCTGGAAGAGCAGTCAGTGCTCTTAACCGCTGAGCCATCTCTCCAGCCCCAGTGCAGCCTATATTCTCTATTTAGTACATTCTCACCTGTAAACTAGACCCAGTGGTGTTGCATTGACTCTTGTCATGTTCATCCTTCGGTTTGGGCCTGTAAATAAACAGATCTCCCAGCATAGGGAGAGCAGAGGCAGGAGGATCATGTAAGTTCCAAGACCAGCCTAGTACACAATAAGTTCTAGGTTAGCTGAGGCTACAGGGGAGCCTCTGTCTCAAAATATCACTCAATCAAAGTTGCTTCCATGTCTTTTCATGACTCTAGCATCCCATCATATGAATTATGCCATATGTAAGATCCGTCCTCCTCCTGGTATTTGCAATTACTTTATTGCTGTTTTAAACAGGGCTGGAATGAACATCTTTGAATTTTTCTCCTTATGTACACACGCAAAAAAATTCTTTCAGCACATATGCTTAAAACTGGAATTGCTTGATCAGGGAACGAACATATTTCGTTGGAGGAAATACATTCCAACTGGCTTTCAAATGCTTAGAGTTTATATTCTTGCACCCAGGCTGTGAGAACTCAGAAAAGGCCTGAAAAAATGTTTGCGATAGACTCTTTGGAGATGCCTATTTGAGCATCTCGAGGCTGGGAAACCCCAGTCTCTTTGGTGATGAGGAACAAGTTCTCTGCAGTAGTAAGTGCATCTGCTAGGACTGATCTTGTCAAAGGAGCAAGGCCGTATTTACAGGGTGAATGATAGACCAGTAGGTTTAAATGAGATAAAGTCTAGAAAGTTCATGGCCTGGCTATAACTTCAGATTCCACATTGTAGCTAACCTTTGAGCTATCACCAATGAACCCTTTCTTTTGGAGACAGGGTCTCATAACCTAACCTGGCCTCGAACCCAAGGATAACCCCGAACTCTTGGTCTTCCTGTCTGCACATCCTGAGTTATGGGACCACAGACATACAGCAAAATGACTGGTTTAGGACAAATAAAAGTTTGTGTGTGTGTGTGTGTGTGTGTGTGTGTGTGTGTGTGTGTGTGTATGGTGGTGTACACGTTTGAATTTGTGTAGGCACATGTGTATGAGCTCACATGAGTGTGTGTGTGAGTGTAGAATTCTGAGGTTAACATGGAGATTTTCCCTTAGTAACCTCCCAGTTTGTTCACTGAGGTAGGCTTTCTTAGCTGCACCCAGAGCTTGATATGGGCCAACTAGATAGCCAGATTGTTCTATTTCCATTAATTTCCCAGGTTGTAATTACAAGTGGCAAACATGCCCATCTGGCGTTAACATGGGTTTGGGGGGATCCAAATAGGAGTTTTCATACTGGTGGGAAAGGGGCTTTATCCACTGACCTATCTCCTCAAGCCAAGAAAAATAAACAGTTGAGAGAATGTGGGACTCTAGATCAAGAGAAGCCTTTCAAGTTGGCATTTGGCCATGGAATTTACCAAGAAGGAAGATAAGCTATTGTACTTCCTGCTGTTCTATCGGGAGACCGTGTTATGGTTAGCCTTTTAATATCTGGCATGTAAACAATACGAAGAAAAGGCCGAGAGGGTGGCGTGGGAGAAGAGGCAGTGTGTCTCAGGAAATCTGCTAGCCAAGTCCTCTGCTTCCTTTCCTTCTGCCAGCAACCATCAGGTTGCAGGAGATGGGTGGACTCACGCATGCGCATACTGGGGTCATGGAAGAGACAGCGTTGGTGGTTCTGTGCAGAGAGATCTGTGCTCCACAGGGCTCCCTGCCCCTCTTGGCTACATGCAAGGCCAAACAAGGCTGTGTCGTAGTCAGAACTCATGCTCACTGTGGTGGCCTCAAATGCGTATTTCCTCAGGCTTCAGTTTATGGAAAGCTTGGTTATTTTTGGTGCTAATCATCTAAAGTTTGCTGAGGCCTGCAGGCTGTTAGTGAGGAGAGAGGTGGATGCTACTCCGGAATTTTTACTGCGTTGGCGAGGATTCTGTAAGCAAGTTCTTTGATCCTATAAACGATGAGAAGAAACTTGACACCCAGTAAATTAGTCTACAAGCACAGGGAAGTTCATGGGCTGACATCTGTTGCTCATAAGGATTTGTTTTTGGTTTTTCTTTTAAAGATTTATTTATTTTATGTATGAGCACAATTATAGCTGTCTTCAGACACACCAGAAAAGGGCGTGTCAGATACCATTATAGGTAGATGGTTGTGAGCTACCATGTGGTTGCCGGGAATTGAACTCAGGACCTCTGGAAGAGCAGTTAGTGTTCTTAGCTGCTGAGCCATCTCTTCAGCCCCAGGACAAAGCTTAGAGAAGGACAGTATTCCTCATCTCTGCAGTTACTGCTAGCGTAGTGTAAAATTCCTACCCAGCAAACAATCTTGGACAGTTGTATCAGTTTAAAGGGGTTAGATGACTGTCAAAAACAGTTTGCAGGGGCTGGAGGAAAGGTTCAGTGGTTAGGAGCACTGGGTGTTCTTCCAGAAGACCTAGGTTCATTTCCCACCACCTACATGGTATTATAACCTTCTGAAACTCTAGTTCCGGGAGAGCCAATGTTTTCTTCTAGCCTCCCAGGGCACTGTACACGCATAGTCATATATATAGAGGCAGACAAAGCACACGGACATAAAATAAATAAATCTTTAGAAAATGCCCAAAAATCTGTCTGAAGTCTATTTCATGCATGCTTTAAAGAATTATAGTAGTTTTGAAGACTGTGATGTACATCTTATTTCTAATAAGGCATAATCAAGGCATAATCTTTGTGTTGTCTTACTGGGAAGTTACAGGCACAGTGTGTGTAAGATGCTGGGTAACATCAAAGGTGTCAATGAAAGTCTTTAAATGAGAGGTTTAAAAAATACCAAGGTCTGGTCCATATCCAGGGGTGGGCTAGAGACAAAAGCAAAAGCAAAAAGAACAATTTAAAAACCTGTTCCACAATGTCGAGCGATGGACAAGAAGCGCCCTGGAACTGAAGCCAGCAGAACAGGCTCAGGTGTTTCTCTTTGTAAACTACAGGAAAAGTGTAACAGGGTAAGACGACATAGGTTAAGAGTTTCATCAGAATGAATCATGAAAAGAGACGTCTACCTTTAAGTTGTGTAGATTAATAATACTGGGTCAGGCTAGCTACTTTTGTACACAGGATCTTTTTTAAAATTTATTTCTGTCAAATTTCCCAGCTCCAGCAAACCACAGCCATAGATTCCCGTTTTTCTGGGAACTGAGACTAAATACTAACTGTTTTCCTATTCTCAAGAGGGACCTTCAGTATTAGCAATGTAGCAGGAGGAGTAGCTTTCCGGACATTACCTCAGCAACCTAAAATTATGACAGTAAAGGTGCGCCATCCTCCTGATGGCAGACATCTTTGCTCTCTTCCTGTTTTGCTCACAGCTCAATTTTTGTCCCTTTTTTCTTGTTTCTTTACTTTTTAAAAAGTGAGTCTTTATTATCTTTTGATAATTTTCAACATGTGCATACTGTATTTTGGTCCTTTTCAGCCTTTGTTACACCCCCACTCCCACTGAACCCCTTCCTCTTTCCAACAAGCCCCGCCTCCTCTCAAGCCCCACCTCCTCTCAAGCCCCACCTCCTCTCAAGCCCCGCCTCCTCTCAGTGGTGATGCACACCTGTAATCCCAGCATTTTGGAGACAAAGGCTGTCGGATCTCTTCGAGGCCAGCTTGGTAAACAAGGTTCCAGGAGAACCTTGTCTTGAATAATTATTTTGTTTGCTGGTTTGTTTTATTAGAGTTGCTGCCACGAGTATGGGGAACTTATGAAAATCACCTCTCTTATCCTAGCAACCATTAACAGTCAGTAGGCCTTTAGGGAGGGCAGGGCTTCCCGCGGCCCTCCCCCAGCCTCAATAAAACATTGGGTAACTTGACCTTGGCTAGGTAACCACAGAAGCTATAAATTCCTGAGTGCCGAGGGCATATCACATCCAGCAAAGAGCGTTTCACAGCCTAACTATCTTCTGGCTCTGAATTCTCTCTGCCCTATCTTCTGAGGTGTTCCCTGGTAACTCACCTTTTCTTTTTAAATAGTGTGTGTGTGTGTGAATGTGTGTGTGTGTGCATGTGAGTGGGTAAGTAGATGGATAGCAGCCAACGGAAGGTGTCAGATGTCTCTCCCCATCGCTCTGCTTTGTGCCTTTAAGGCAGGACATGTTGGTGAACCCAGAGCTTATATATGTATACACACACACATGCATATATATTCACATTATATGTATGTAATATGATTGGTTGCTAATATATATATATATATACCCTAGACATATATATAATGTAATATATTATATGTACACACATAAATGTATACACACACACACCTAGAGTAACAACCAATCCCAGTAATCCTCCTGTTTCCACTCCTCTCAATGCTGGGGGTACAGGCATGTATGAGACCACATATGGCTTTTATGTATGTGTGTGATCTAAACGCAGACCTTCACACCTTCATAACTGCTGAGACATCTCTCCGTCTCTCATTTTCCTTTCTTTTTGAAAAAAATTAACATTTTATACATTATGTTTTGATCATATTCTTTCCCTTCCTTCAGCTCCTCGCAGATTTCCTGTAGTGGCTATTCCTGGTTGTCAACTTGACTATGTCTGGAATGAACTACAATCTAGAATTGGAAGGCTTACCTATGATCCTAATCTGGAGGCTCAGAGATATGTTTCTGACCTGAATCTTGGCATGAAGATCTTGAAGCATAGTTGCTATGAATTTCAGAAGATTAAGACAAGGAGATCAAGATCATCTGGGATTAAAGGCATGGAGGTACACGCCTTTAATCTGGGCCACACCCTCTGCTGGAGACCCACACGCCTGTAATCTGGGCCACACCCCCTGTTGGAGACCAACAGCCTTTAATCTGGGCTACACCCTCTGCTGGAGATATATAAGGACATTGGAAGAAGGAAGATTTACTCAGTCTTCCTTGCCTGCTTGCCTCGTGGGACTGAGCAACTGCTAGATCCTTGGACTTCCATCTACAGCTGCTGCTGACTATTGTTGGGGAGTCGGACTATAGACTGTAAGTCATCGACAAATTCCCTAACTATATAAAGACTATCCATACGTTCTGTGACTCTAGAGAACCCAAACTAATACATTTCCCTACCTCCATACCCACCAACTTCATGTCCTCTCTCTCTCTCAAAACCAAAACAATGCCAGGAAAGCAAAACAAAAACAAAAACAAAAAACAACAACAAAAAAAACAAGTAGCAAAGAAGTCAGAACAAGGACATTAAATAAGTAAGCAAATAAATAAAAATAGGAAATCAGTAATATTAAAAAAACAAAATTAAATTAAAAAGCATACGAACAGAAAACACGGAGTCTGGGTACTCGGGCTTCCTTGGAGTGTGGTTGTTATACCCAGTGACACTTTAGTTGAGAAAATTGAATTTCCCTTTCCTGGCAGATATTAATTGCAAATCGCATTTTGGTTAGTGGTGGAACGTTATACTTCTCCTTCTTGTCCCACCTGTAAATGTCTGCAGAAATGTTTATGTTTACGTCTCAGGCTATGTTTCCTGAGGCAAAGCTCTGAGGAAGATGTTAGTAAGCAAGACATTCCTTGGAGAGTGCTTGGGGGACTCAGCAACTGTGAAAGGGAAAGGAAAGAAGAAATATTAATCGAAGGGATACATTAGCCTGCAATGCAGTTTCCTCAAAGGCCTCTCAGAGCCCTTAGGTGCTGTCTCCAGTTGAAGCAAGGTGACAGACCTTCATTTTCCTCACCAAGCACGCACTGGCATGGTGTGAGCTGGCATCAGGCAGGTCTCTTTAGCAGGAACATTCACTAAGTGGAGTGGCTGGGAGCTGTGGCCATCTCTTCCATCAGAGCAGGATGTTGGACGGGCGTTGCCAGCCTGAACCACCCTCTGCATCAGCTGCTCCGTACATGTTGTCTCGTGTGACCCAGGTTGGTTTTGAACTTGTTATGTAGTCAAGGAGGACTTTGAACTTCTGATCCTCCTGCCCTCACTTCCAGAGTGCTAGGATAACAGGCGCGTGTCACTCACTGTTCCTGGTTTACCTGGCACTTGCAATCAAATACAGGCTTCATGAATAATAGACCCAAACTCTTCCAAACTGAGAAGAACTATAACTCACAATTTTTGGCATGCCGGGGGGGGGGGGGGGCGGTGTTTCTCTTCGTCTCTTCCCCCTTCCTTCCTTCTCCCTCCCTCTCCTTTATTTCCTTCACTTTTATTTTTTACTTTTGAAAAGAAGCTGGCTTCAGAATTCTCGGTATAGCTGAGGATAACCTCAACCTTTAATTTCTTTTTTTCTTTGTTTTTCGAGACAAGGTCTCACTAGGCAGCCCAGGCTGTCCTTGAACTCACTATGTAGACTAGGCTGGTCCCGAACTCAGAGATCTGCTTGCCTCTGCCTCCAGAGTGCTGAATTTAAAGGCATGAACCACCAAAGTATTTTTTTTTTATTATTTTTATGTTTTGGTTTTCCGAGACAGGGTTTCCCTGTGTAGCCCTGGCTGTCCTGGAACTCACTCTGTAGACCAGGCTGGCATCGAACTCAGAAATCTGGCTACCTCTGCCTTGAAAGTGCTGGGATTAAAGGCATGTACCACCATTGCCTGGCCTTACCAAAGTATTTTTAATTCATCCTTTGAAAACCTTCTACATGTTTACAATGTGTTCTGGTCAAATCTAACAGAAATCCCTCCTCCCACTTCCTCTCAGTCCTTATACGTCTTTCCTACCATAATTTCTTCCTTTTTCTCTTCTTTTTATTTTTGAAATAACCCGGCCGGGCAGTGGTGACGCACGCCTATAATCCCAGCACTCTGGGAGGCAGAGGCAGGCAGATTTCTGAGTTCGAGGCCAGCCTGGTCTATAGAGTGAGTTCCAGGACAGCCAGGGCTTCACAGGGAAACCCTGTCTTGGAAAAAACCACCCCCCCCCAAAAGAAAAGAAAAGAAAAGAAAAGAAAAGAAAAGAAAAGAAAAGAAAAGAAAAGAAAAGAAAAGAAAATAACCCACCAAGTCCAGATAGTACTGTCTACAAGTGTGTAAATGTAGACCCATCAGCTAGAGCATGGCCAATGTGCTAGTGACTGCTAATCCCACTGAAGACCATTATACAAATTCTCTGATCAACTTAAGCAAGCTTTATTTTTCTTTCAGGTAGGGCTATCTCCCTAAATCAGACTTTTATAATATAGCATGAGACTTCAGAGAAAGTGGGGGCTTGTATAGCCCCAAAAATCTGTAAGCCTAGGGGGGGTGTTTAAGGGTTGGGAGACTTCCAGAGGAATTTTGATTGCATACGAACTTGGCTGAACATTTTAAAATTCTTTGGCAGAACATCTTATCTTATCAGAGTGCCTTCAAGGTGTGAGTCAGGCCCCATAGGGTGGGGAACAAGTCAGATTCTAGAGACACTCGAAAGCACAGTCAACTTGAGTTTTGCAGCAGACGGAAATGAACTCCTTCTGACCTTATAACAAAATGGCTTCCATCCTTAAGATGGCGTCAGGCTAGTCCATCAGTAACCACACCCCTGAAGAAATGTTACTTCCTCTCCCTAACAGTTACCAACTTCTCAACTAGGAATGGAGTCTCCTGAGTCCCTCTCCCATTCCTACTGAGTGTTGGCAGACTTGGGTGCCATGCCTTGTCCAGAAGACAGCATTTCATAGCATCCCTTTCATCCTCTGGCTCCTACTGTCCTTTTGTCCCCTCCGCAGAGATGTACCCCGAGTCTTGTAGTAGAGTTGGTGTGCATGCCCGATGTATGGATGAGTACTCAGTGGTCACATAGTCTCAGAACTGTGGCCAATATGAGTCTGTGTTGACTGCTACCCATTGCAGAAGGAGTCTTCTCTGGGCAAAACAGACAGCAGTGTTGATCTATGTGTACAAAACATAAATGCTTAGAAGGTAGTTTGACGGCGTTTTCACTTAGTGTCACATCAGTAGCTTTACCCTAGGTCACTTGTTCTCACTCTGAGGGTTGTGACCGACATCACAGGGTGGGTGGGGGGAGAAGAGGGGAGGGTCATACGACCCTTTCACAGGGGTCACCTAAGACCATCTGCATATCAGACATTTACATTACAATTCACAACAGTAGCAACATTAGTTATGAGGTAGCAATGGAATAGTTTTATGATTGGGAGTCCCCATAACACAAGGACCTGTCTTAAAGGGTGGCAGCATTAGGGCCGCTGAGAACCACCGGCCTGGAGCTCAGCTCTCACGGGTTCTTGACCAGGTTTGTAGCACCAGACATGAACTTTTTCCTGTGGAATGGCCCTCAAATTCAGTCAGAAGGCCGATGGTTATCCCAACAACCGACATGTCACTATTATTCAAGGTGCGTTTCCTAGAGTGTGAGTGGTCCTCAGAGAGTGAGTCCATCTTTTCTCCCCAAGGGGCATGGATAGCACTTCCTGGCACTATGAAAGCAGCTCAGGAGAAAGGGAATTTCTAATGACCTTGGACTTCTGATCCTCCTGCTTGCAAGTGCTGGGATTACAGGTCTGCCCCACCACACCCGGTTCGTTAGGGGCTAGGTCTTGGGCACTGTACTCAAACACTGCAGAAGCAGAAGGACACTCAGCCCTCAGCCCCTTCATTCACTGTTAGTGTGTTGGTGGGGCTTTTTATAGTCACCACGCACCAATTTATGTCTTGCATGTCCCATTCACTTTTAAATTCTCTGTATCTTTTTACCTACTTTGTTTCAGAATGTATGTATATGTGTGCATGTGTGTGTGTGTATACACACACATATATATGCCATATATATATATATATATATATATATATATGCATCCCATTTTATGGCCTTCAGTATAGCTCAGTGACACAGCACTTGTCTAGAGCCAAGTTTTATTTCTACTTTTGGCTTTTAACTCCACTTGTTCTATTGATTTAAGACTTACAGTACTGTGGTGGAGGCACACACCTTTAATCCCAGCACTCGGGAGGCAAAGGCAGGTGGGTCTCTGAGTGTGAGGCCATCCTGGTCTACAGATCGAGTTCCAGGTCAACCAGGGCTACACAGAGAAATTCTGTCTCAAAAACAAAAGCTAAAGCAAATAAAAAAAATTCATATCAAATATTTTTAAATCATTATAGTATATCACAATATCATTAACATTACACCCCTTTAAGGGTAGTGTAAGAATCTTTATGTTAGGTTTCTATAAAATGGGCTGAGGAGCTGGTGAAATGGGTTGGTGGATAAAAAAGCTTGCTACCAAGCCCGTTAACACGAGTTCAGTCCCTAGGACCGACATGATAGAAGGAGGAAGAAGATTCTTTGAAGTTGACCTCTGACCTCCACATGTATACTGTGTTGCATGTGTTCAACATGCAAATAAATAAAGGCATAGAAGAAAAGGGGGTCTCCGTTGGTACAGAGCCGGCAGTAAGAGCGTGAGGCCCTGAGTTTGAGCCCTAGCACTCTGTCTTATAATTACAGCGCATGCCTGTAATCTCAGCACCGGGGAGATAAAGGAGGAGCCTGGAGTTCGCTTGTCTGCCAGTCAAGTCAAATCAACTAGCTCCAGATAGGAAGTGGGGCAGAGATTGCCTTTTAAATCGGAGGACATATCTATCTGTAAAAGGAAATATATATTTCCTTTTACAGATAGATATGTCCTCCGATTCTTGACCCAGCTGCCCTACCTCTTTTTGCAGCGAGCCGGGAGGGGATGGGAGTGGTGAAACGCGGACACTGTTCCACTTAACGCCTCAAGGCTGTTAACGAGGTATTTTACTCCCGCCAGCCCGGCCCAGCCTTTCACTTTCTTTCTTTCCCCTTTCTTTGTAGGAGCTCACACATTCGAATGCCCATCTTTTTCTGATCAATTTGAAGATAGGTCTGAGAGTTTGTCAGACCCAGCAAAGCTAGCAGAATCCTTCCGGTATCCACACTACATATAGAACATTCTTGCGCACGTTTCATGATTTACTTTAGTGGTTTTTTTTCAAGTACATATTATGTCCCATTCCTTGACCTCACTGTGCTGTGCTTTGTTTATCTATAAATACTTAATCACCGTACTAACAAAAAATGTCCTTCCTTCCTTCCTCCCTCGTTTCTTTTTTCTTTTTTTGTTTTCATTTTTTTGTTTGTTTTTTAGATTTATTTATTTATTTTATGTGAGTACACTGTAGCTGTCTTCAGACACACCAGAAGAGGGTGTCAGATCTCCTTACGGATGATTGTGAGCCACCATGTGGTTGCTGGGATTTCAGAAGAGCAATCAGTGCTCTTAACCGCTGAGCCATCTTTCCAGCCTCCCCTCATTTCTTTAACATTGAACAAATGTTTGTTTTTCACGCCTCCTTTCCAAGGTCGGTTCTTTTCTTTTCTTTTCTTTTTCCCCCCGAGACAGGGTTTCTCTGTATAGCCCTGGCTGTCCTGGAACTCACTCTGTAGACCAGGCTGGCCTCGAACTCAGAAATCTGGCTGCCTCTGTCTTGCGAGTGCTGGGATTAAAGGCGTGTGCCACCACTGCCCTGCCCAAGGTCAGTTCTGAGGGCTGGACAACTTCTGTAAGCTCAAAGGCTCCCCACATCGGCCCTCGTGGAGTTAAAAAGAGGTTGGTGGAGGCACGCCATGGACACTGGAGACAATGATTGACTAACTTAGTACACTAAGAGCGAATGGAGGATATGCAAAAATAGGATAGGGGAGAGCAAAGGAATCCGGCATCCAGTGTTAGTGTGTGCGTAGGGGTGTGTAGTAAGAAGCAGAAGCTGGTTACTGGTTACGAGTGTGCGCAGCAGATGTGAGAGTCTCACTGAGGGGACCCCTATGGCAAAGTTCCTGAGGCTTGATGGGTCAAAGAACTAATTAACCTCAGCATAGTTACCCTTCCACGACCAACGAATTCTCCAGTTCCGCTAAGCCTCGTGATCAGCAGCCTGTACAGTCACTTATGAGGAACTTTTATAGGGAGAGCGGGATGTGTTGATGTATTTAAACATAAACCTCCGGGTCAGCAAGATGGCTCAGAGAATAAGGGTGCTTGCCACCCAGACTGTGACCTGAGTTCAATCCTTGGGATCCACGTGTGGGAAGAAGAGAATCACCCCCTGAACATTGCTCCCTGACCTCCAGATGACCACCGTCACGAACATGCACACAGACAGTAAATGAATGTAATTTTTAAAAAGGGAAAATACCTCTGGTTAACATATAACAAATTGCTATTATTTTAGGTGGTTTGAATCCTTTTTTTTTTTTAAGATTCATTTATTTATTAGCTGTAAGTACACTGTAGCTGTCTTCAGACACACCAGAAGAGGGCATCGATCTTACTAAGGATGGTTGCGAGCCACCATGTAATTGCTGGGATTTGAACTCATGACCTTTGGAAGAGCAGTCAGTGCTCTTGACCACTGAGCAATCTCTGCAGCCCAGTTGTATTCCTAATGCATACCAGCACAGAGTGAACACACTGGGTAACGTACAATAGCAAGGTGACTTACATCAAAACACATTAAATGTTTAAAATAGGAAAACCTGAAAAGCCAACATTTTGTCCAATATGGAAAAAAAATGTCTTATTTGGCAGCATGGTATATGCAGAGGTAAAAATAGATATCAGAAAGCCCCCCACATATGCTAATTTATGTTGTTCCTAATCTTTATATATTCACTTATTTTTGAGATGTCTTTATGCAAAAGAGTGTTTTGCCTGAAAGCATGCCTTTGCAAATACTTGCATGCAGTGCCCACAGAGGCCAGAAGATGGCGCCAGGTCCCCTGGAGTTAAAGCAACAGATGGTTGTGAGCCACAGTGTTGGTGCTGGAAATCTGACCCAAATGCTCTGAAGAGCCACCAATGCTCTGAGCCATCTCTGAGTCATCTCTCCAGCGTTATATATGCACTTTCGGAAGGAGAGACACATTGGGCTTTTCATTTTCATCAAGGTGACTTAAAGCATAGTCTATGGTTACTTCTAAATGATAGAATGTTGTTTATTGTGTTTTTAAAAATATAGACAAAAATTTAAACACTTTTAAACAGCATTTTTTTCTTTATTAAGATACTGCTTTTAAGAGGTTCTGTTGGAGAAATTCAGTAGCACCAACTTAAAACAAATACTTTCTTATGGCTATAGAACTGGCTAAAAGGTCAATAGTGTGCACTGCTCTGGCAGAGGATCTGAGTGTGGTCCCTAGAACCCACGTCAGGAGCTGGCAACACAACTTTCTGTAACTGACACTCCAGGGGATCCGGCGCCTTCTTCTGACTCATGCACAGCACACATGAGGCAGGCACAGACTGAGGAACATATATGTGAATAAAACCCCAAATAAAATCTTTTTCTAAAATCCAATGAATGCCCTGGCAATGCTTCTGTAATTGATTCATTCATGACTTGTGGTTCTCTGTATTTGCGATTTCTCTTCAAGTTGAACATCAAAGCAGCCTCTCTCTCTCCCCTCCCTCTCTCTCCCTCTCTCTCTTTCTGTATGAGTGTGTGTGTGTGTGTGTGTGCACCGCATACATGCAGGTGCCCAAGAAAGGCTATTATTGAATTCTTTGGAACTAGATTATAGGCAGTTGTGGACGATGCAGTGTAGATGTTGGGATCCAAACTTGGGTCCCCTGGAAGAGCAGCAATGCTCCTAACAGATGAGCCACCTCTCCAGCCCCCGAGGGCTTGTTTCTCTTGCCCAGCTTGCTGGTTCCAAGACTTAGGAAAGCGCTTAGTGAAGGGGACACAAAGCTGGGACACAAAAGATTCCTCTGGGACCTGATGCAGGTGCCAACTCTCACGTGTGTTCTGGTCCCTCTTGCTTTTTGTCAGGTCTAGAATGTTCTAGACTGGGTCTGCTGCTGTCGTAGCACAGGGAGGAAAGAGCATGAAGGACAGACATCCGGGCCAGAGGTAGTGGATGGTCAGAGCCTTTCTTTGCTGCCTTCACTCCTCCGTAGCTCTAAAGCTTCAGTCAATCGGACTATGCTGAGCCAGCCTCTGCCATCGGACTAGGTTGAATCAGCCTCTACCGTCGGACTATGTTGAGTCAGCCTCTGCCATCGGACTAGGCTGAGCCAGCCTCCACCGCTGTCCACTACAAAGATGCAATTGAAAGCTGAGGAAGCTGGTCCAGGCGGAGGCGCGATCCTTTATTTTCGGTGTGTTTGCTTGTCTCATTCAGGGTGCCTGGAGGAGAACAGTTGGGCACCACTCTACTTTCCTCACCAGATAGGAAGTGAGAGGGACAAAAAAACATGGTTTTGATCTGCAGCAGCTACGCGGCAAGCACCGCATCTCCACCTCCTCGTTGGCTGTGGTCTGCTGCTGTGAACAGACCCTGCTGTCACCTGACTGTATCTCCATGGTCCTGTTTACCTCTAGCCTATCGATTAAGGGGATGTAACCGGAACTGGATGTCCCCACGTTTGGACACAGCACTGCATGCAGGTACCTGAAATCCAAGTCATGTCTAGGTCCAGTCACATTTTCTAGATTTGTGAGTCTAGATTTTTTTCCAGATGTCTTGTTTTTCTGTCTCTAAATTATGACATTCACTCCCCCCCCCACACACACACCAGATACCTTGGGTATGGGTTATTTGTAGCAAAATCACTAGTCTTGTACTTGAATAATCTATTTCTTTGCATTTTTGGGCCAGAGTGTTCATTCACAAAAGGAAGAACTGTCCATTTGTCTGTCTGCTCAGTCCTTGGCTTAGCATAGGGCATGTGCAGAGGGTCAATAAAAATCTGTGGACTCAGCCAGGCAGTGGTGGCACACACCTGTAATCCCAGCACTTGGGAGGCAGAGGCAGGTGGATTTCTGAGTTCGAGGCCAGCCTGGTCTACAGAGTGAGCTCCAGAACAGCCAGGGCTACACAGAGAAACCCTGTCTCAAAAAAAAAATCTGTGGACTCAGTCAATACATGGCACATGCATTACCTCAGGGCTCTCTTTGTAAATGTGAATGGGTGTTTGCCTACCTCTGTCTGTGTGTCACTTGCATGCAGGTGCCGGAGGAAGCCAGTAGAAGGCATCAGATCTCCGGGAACTGGAGTTTCAGATGGCTGTGAGTCACCATATGGGTACTGGAACAGAGATTCTCTGGAAGAGCAGTGCTCTTAACCACTGAGTCATCCCTCTAGCCGCATGCACACCATATTATTAAGGAGGCTGAACTTCAACTGATTCAACCTCATTACAGACAAGTAGAAACGTGTCTCGACTGACCTCCTTAACCATGAAGTTGGGGGGCTTCCCTTGACACAGATGCCTGAGAACAGCCCATGCTGATTTGACATCATTCCTACGCCACAGGCTGTGTCATTGGTCCATTTCCCACATGACATTGCATTCAAGTATTCAACTCTGCAGATCTCTGGGTGGTGTGTGTGTGTGTGTATGTGTGTGTGTGTGTGTGTGTGTGTGTGTTCTAATTGGAAAGGAAAGCTTCATGTGCCTTTAAAGTGCAGTACTATTGTTTTTCTTTTTCTTTTTCTTTTTCTTTTTTGGCTTGGTTTTTTGAGACAGGGTTTCTTTGTGTAGCCTTGGCTGTCCTGGAACTCTCTGTAGACCAGGCTGGCCTTGAACTCAGAAATCTGCCTGCCTCCCAAGTGCTGGGATTAAAGGTGTGCAGCACCACTGCCCAGCTGCTACTGCATTTCTTTGCATATATATACATACGCACACATACACACAAACATATATATATATTCCCTTCTGGGTGAAGAGTGCATTATTGTCAGGCTGGCAAGATGACACAGCAGTATTTGCTGCAAAGTCTGATGACCTGAGTTTAATCCCTGGAATCTACACCATGGAAGAGGAAAACTGTCTCCAACAAGTCGTCTTCCTGACCTCCACACATGTATGCAGATATGCATGTGTGTGCACACACACACCAAATAAACATAAAGCAAAAAAAAAATAAGGTACACACTATTTACTATGTTGGAGAATACCAAAAACGTCTTGAGAAGGACAGCACAGGAGAAAACGAAGCTAGCCCTTCAGATAATTGGCCCTTCTAGAAAAATCCTGAAATAGCCCTTTCCCCATAAAGTAGTAGAATGCTAACATAATCGCAGAGATGAGCAGGCATTTAAGGTTCAGTGGAACAGGCAGAGTTTTTCTTCCTGTTTGTTTTGAATAGTTCTGCTCCTCAGTCCTCTGCTTGCCCAGATGATCTGTGAAATGGGTGAGTGAGCGGCACTCCTTCCCAGCAGAGGATTGAAACTACGTCAGCAAGCCTCATTAGCTGCTGTTTGTCTAACCAAAGGGAACAGCGGGTGGAGGGTGTCTTAATGACCTGGCTTCCCACGCGGCAGGTGCCACTTGCCCGGTGTGCTCGCTGAGATTGCATCAGCTGACTAGGCAAACAAGGAACAGTGGGAATGGGGCGGGGGGGGGGGAGCAGAGAAAGCCCCAGAGAGACTGCGGGGTGAGTGGAGCTAGCTGCCCCATCCTGGGAGAGTGGGGCAGAGACGCCTGTCCTTGGTATGGAGGCGGCTGCGGGTACTTGTCCACTGCTACATAGGAGTTGAGGGTCAAATCGCTTAAAGGCTTTAGTCTGTTTTCAAGATTAAAATCGAGATAATGATAGAACCTTAGGGAGAAGGAGGGACGTGTGTAAATCACAGACTTCATTGTAGCCCTGGATAATTGGCAGGAGCCACTGTTTCTGACTCTACAGAGGAGAGAAGGAATGGGCAATGACTGGGACTGTGCGCGCAGGTGACAGAGAACAGCTAAAGACAACTTTATATCCTGAAGGAAAGCCGGGTAAAGGCTGAGCTCTGCTTCAAAAAAATTGCCCTTGCTTCCCTACCCACCGATTCTGCGTTATTTCTTTTTCTCTGGAAGCATCTCGCCAGCGGACTCACCCTTGGCTACAGCAGAGACCCCCAGGGAAGTAAAGGTCCTTGCCCAGCCCTAGGCGCACGGGCTATTGTCTGTTCTCACATCCTGTGCGCCAGGAGCCCAGGAGGCAGAGGAGTGCCCCAGAGCCACAGCAACTGTGCAAACATTTGAATTCCCACGGACAGTTTCCCATCCTCGTACCCGTGAGGCTTCTGGTCTATGTAGTCTGACGAATGTTCACAATTCTCAGGAGCAGGAGTAAAGCGCTAGGAATCATGGGGGAGGAGCCAAGCAGGTGCGTGAATACGTCTCTGAGCAGTTTGATGAGGAAGACAGCACAGAATCCACCCTCGATGAAAAATGAGTCTCTTGCTAATACCACACACGGATGACCAACCCAATACTCAAGGAGGGAGTTGAAAAGGGGAAAAATGACGGGTCAGCCATTAATTTAGCCAACGTATAAATTCCACGTATTAGCAAGTAACTTTAGCTAGCGTATGTGCCCTCGGTTTTATTCTCCATAGCTGTAAATGGGGATAATACCCCCTTCGAACATTTATCATGATTAATTAAGACAGTGTGGTTGAAACGTATTGAAAGTTACCTAGGCTACCTGTCATATGTCAACTGCTTTGGCAAATCCTGGGCACTGGTGCTAACGCAGGCTAGAACTCTCCTTCCAATTGGGCAAATCTCCCCTCCATTCCAGAGTAGATATCATGCAGGAAGCCATCTGACATCCACAGCAATGAGAAAATTCAAACCACATTTACGGTTACAGGATGGACTCTTAACTAATAAGCCATCTCTCTGGCCCCTCAAATACTGGCCAAGAATAGCAATAATTAATACTACAGAGGATTCCAGGGACACTCTCTTCTGGGAAAGACACTCGAGAGATTTTTATGAGCATTCTGGGCAGATGGAAGTCACAAGGCAAACGCCTCAAGGTAAAAAGAAAGATCAACATACCAAAACGCTCAGAGCTGACAGTCTGACTGCCTAGGCTAGGTGTTTGGAGCACATGAGTGACAAAGTTTCTGTGCAGTCTCTGCTTTTAAGGACCTTACTGCTAAAGGGGGATCAGGTTATCAAAGCTGAATAGCGTCCTTGACGAAAGTACTGTGGGTATCGGTGTTTTTAACCAATATGGGCGTGGACTTTTTGTATGTGTATGTGTGTGTGTGTGTGTGTGTTTGTGTGTGTGTGTGTGTGTGTGTGAGAGAGAGAGAGAGAGAGAGAGAGAGAGAAAGAGACAGAGAGACAGAGAGACAGAGAGAGACATGGGGGGTGGACAACGTTTGGGAATTAATTCTGTCCTTCCAACATGTGGGTCCTGGGGATCAAACCCAGGCTCCCAGCCTTGCTGGAAGATGCCTTTTCCCCGAGTCATCTTGACAACAAAATTGGGTATTGAGAACTTGAAATTTTGCTATGTGCAGAATAAATAAAACATGCTAAAAAATAAAGTAGACAGACTGCAGAGATGGCTCAGCGGTTAAGAGCACTGGCTGCTTTTCCAGAGGACCAGGGTTCAATTCCCAGCACCGACATGGCAGCTCACCGCTGTCTGTAACTTCTGTTCCAGGGAATCCAGCACACTTACATGTGCAGGCAAACCACCAATATACGTTCAATAAAATATATATAAAAATAGACAATAAATCATATGTAAAAATAGACAATCTCATCAATAGTTTTACCATGTTAATTATATGTTGAACTAGTAATGTCATGTGTGCATATTGCATTAAATAAAATGTTTCCTTAAGTAAATTAATTCCCTTAACTAAATAAAATGCAAAAAAGTTGAAATAATAAAATCACTTTCAGAAGGTGGAGAAACAATTTGGGAAGACATCCAGATGTGAACCTCTGGCCTCCACATGGACAAAAATTAGTATGTTAATTAAAATTAATTTCAGTTTACTTTTTTTTAAAAATAGAACTACTAGCTACTTTAGGATATAACTTCTGCCCAATATTTATTTGCCTATCTTCTTTTGGAAAAATATGTATTCAAATCCTTTGCTTATTCTTAAATTAGATTGCTTGCTATTATTGTATTTTCTCTCTCTCTCTCTCTCTCTCTCTCTCTCTCTCTCTGTGTGTGTGTGTGTGTGTGTATGACTGTTTCAAGACAGGGTTTCTTTGTGTAGCCCTGGCTATCCTGGAACTCACTTTATAGGACAGGCTGGCCTCAAACTCACAGAGATCTTCTTGCTTTGGCCTGGGGTTAAAGGATGCTGGGGTTAAAGGATCACACTGCTGCTGGCCTTGACACCCTCTCTTTACTACCACTGTTATTGTGCACCTATGATACACAGACCATTCACCCATATACATAAGTTAAGGACTAAATAAATATTTTTAAAAATTAAAAAAAAACTTGTTGGAAACAGAATCGTCAAACTGGAATGGCGGAGTTCATTAGAACCGGCTTTGTTCATTTTCCTGTCTCTGTCAAACTGTCTGCTCTGTCAAGGTCTGGTTCTCTACTGTCTGGCTACTGATTCCATTGGTTCAGATCCCTGCTCCGCAGTCTGAGCCGATGAAATCCAGGTTCTTCACACAGGTGGCATGTCTTTGGGGCTTCCTCTGCTCCCTGGAAGGGTGGCCTCAGTGGCCTCTTCCTCTAGCGCCTTTGGTGAACAAGATGGCATCACATCGAGCCTCCTCTTCCACGTGTCACACCAGTGTCTCATTGATTTTTTTTTTTTGTTTTTTTAAAGATTTTTTTTTTTTTTTATTTTACATAGGTACACTGTAGCTGTTTTTCAGACACATCAGAAGAGGGCATCTGATCTCATTACAAATGGTTGTGAACCACCGTGTGGTTACTGGGATTTGAACTCAGGACCTCCAGAAGAACAGTCAGTGCTCATAACCACTGAGCCATCTCACCAGCTCTCGGTCTGGCCTGACTCACTCAGGCCCCACTTGCTGGGGCTGTCTTCAGATACCGCCAAAGAGGGCATCAGATTTCATTATGAGTGGTTGTGAGCAACCATGTGGTTGTTGGGATTTGAGCCCAGGACCTTTGGAAGAGCAGTCAGTCGGTGCTCTTAACCACTGAGCCATCTCGCCAGCCAGTCTCATTGTTTTCTAAAGTGACTTTGGGCTTGAAGTTCCCTAGAGTCTCAAATAAAACCATTCCTTTGGGAAGAGTGCTGTGGCCTCTGGTCCTCAGACACTGCCTGCCTGTCTGGATAGCACATCTGAGCTTTAGGGGACGGGGGGTGGGCGGGGGGGGGGTAGGGAGACAACAATAACAAGATGTGTGGACGTGATAACCTCTAACCTAACAGTAGTAAGGGACTCACTATTTGACGCCTGTCACATCTGGGGTCAAATCTTGGCCCCAAGATGAAATGGGAGATGGAGAAGTCCTATACCTTTAGCTTTATCTGCTAAGAATTCAGCCTCAGCAGCTTGGGGACAGAGGGGAGGACAAACAGGGTGGCTTCTCTGGTTGCTGGGCCAGCCTAGGGCTTGGCTGTAGGCTGAGAGGGAAGGGAGCTTGCTCTCTCTTGGCTACACGCTGTACTCGCATCTCCATCGCTGAGATGCCAACAGTGAAGAGAACGGACGGTAGCTCTGCTTGTTCTGAGGTGTGGGAAGGTTCTCGAACAAATGTTTCCCCACCTATCCCATTTCCACAGGCCCTAAATGGTTATCGTTGCACTATTTTTTAGGAATGTTCACAGTTCCCTTGGAGTGAGTTCTCAAGAGTTCCTGATGCTGCCATTATTGAAGTGGCAGTAGTTGGGAGTTTTATAGACAAATTCTAAAACCATACAGAAGGAGATGTACACAGTTCCAGAAGAGCATTTGGTCAGCAAGGAGACAAAAAGTTAGCTAGTGCACACTAGGTAGTATATTAAAGTAATATAATATATATATTATGTACTATATATTATAAAGTAATATATTACTATATATTATAAATTAATATAACTACTATATAAGTAATATAATACATATAATATATAATAAACACAACATATACTACATGATGCATAATATAATATATAATATAATATAATATAATATAACATAATATACTACAGGCTATTAATACATCCAAATCTAGAATGAACTCCAATTCCTGTAAACACACAGGAAAACAGTTGGAAATCTAATAGAAAAATGAACAATAGGTATTAATAGGAAATTCCAGAAGGCAAAACTTTTCAAAGTAACAAGTTCATGAACGGGGGTCTAACGCTATTAAATCCTTTAAAATGCATTTAAATGCAGAGGAGCTGGCTCGGCTGTTAAAGGGCATGTGGAGGGATCAGGAGGACCAGAGTTTGGACCCTAGTATCCCGGCCGATGTCAGAAGGATATGGCAGCCTGCCTATGATGCTAGCTTTGGCAGGTAGAATCAGCGTATCCCCAGGACAAGCCGGCTTCTGAGACTGGCCATATTGGTAATTGATATGTTCTCTAGGTTCAGTTGATAGAGCCTGAATTGATTAACATGGGATAGAGTGATAGAAAGAGACTCCTTATGCCAACCTCAAGACTCTCTTCATGTCTGTGGACACATGTGCATGCACCCACACAGAAGTGTGTCCACACATTTGAAAACAGGTATTCACATGCAGTAACACACACACACACACACACACATTCAAAGTAAGTAAATGCATAAAAGGAGGTTACATTGTGGTAGTTTGTATATGCTTGGCTCAAGGGAAGTCACACTATTAGGAGGTGTGGCCTTGTTGGAGGAAGTGTGTCACTGCGGGGGGTAGGCTTTGAGGTTCTACGTTTAAGCTTCTGCTCCGTGCAGAAAAGAGCTCTCCTGGTTACCTTGGGATCAAAATGTAGAGCTCCCAGCTCCTTCTCCAGCACCAAGCCTGCCTGCATGTGGCCACGCTTCCTCCCATGAGGATAACGGCCTGAACCTCTGAACCTATAGGCCAACCTCAATTAAATGTTGTCCTTAGAAGAGTTGCCTTGGTCACGGTGTCTGTTCACAGCAATAAAACCCCAACTAAGACAAACATCATTAAGCAATTTTTAAAAATAAAGCTAAGGGTCAGTGAGATGGCTCAGCCGTTAGGAATGTCCACAGCCAAGCCTGAAAGCATGAGTTCAGTCTCCAGAATTTATGTAGTGGACGGAGAGAACAAACCCTTAAAGCTGCCTTCTAACCTTAACACACATGCTACTACACTCATGCCTGCACAAATGCATGCACACATAAGCAAATAGATGCAAAAATAAATGTAAATACAAGTTTTTAAAAAATGAATAGCATGCAGTTAAAATGAGTTCACACTGTACTCTTATCATTGGGCAAAACTTGTATGTTATTGTCCTTGTTTGGATCTGTTGCTGGGATAAAATATGGAACAGAATTAACTTGGAGATGAAAGGGTTCATTCTGTTTATAGGTCACATTCCGTCACTGAGGGAAGACAAGGCCTCCATCACCTGGAGACAAGAACCGAATGAAGCAAAGACCATGCAGGAAGGTTGCTTACTGGGCTGCTCCCAGGCTCCTGTCAGTTACCTTTCTTATGCCTCCCCATTACCATCTGCCCAGGGGATGTCCCAGACCACAGGCCTGGGTCCTGTCACATCAATCAACAATCAAGAACCTGCCCCACAGATATGCCCACAATCTGATGGAGTCATTTTCTCAACCAAGATCTCTCCCTCCACGTGACTGTGACTGTAGTTTGTTCGAAGTTGGTGAAAACTAGCCAGCAGTTTATCAAATCCTGATGGGGAAAAAATATAGAGAGACAGAACTTTTGGTAAGAATATAAGCTTTGAGGAGCGACTTGGTGGTATTAAGTGAAATTGAATATATATAATTATGGCTAGGGAAATAACATTCTTGGGTCAATATCTTAGAACATCTTTCGTAAACAGACTAGTGGAAGGTAATTTAAAGCACAAATAGACAACGAATACAATCTCAAACTAACCTACAACCCACAGGGAGTGAATGGTGACATGGGTACTGTATATTTACCAAGAAACATGTATGCAAGTCAAAAAAGAAAGAACCAGGCCACTGCACCAACAAGGACGGTTTCTTTTCTTTTTTTCTTTCTCTTTCTTTTTCTTTTCCTTTTACTC
This sequence comes from Apodemus sylvaticus, assembly GCF_947179515.1. Lineage (NCBI taxonomy): Eukaryota > Metazoa > Chordata > Mammalia > Rodentia > Muridae > Apodemus > Apodemus sylvaticus. The sequence continues at coordinate 84,459,786 of NC_067480.1, read as the reverse complement.
TTCCTTCCTTCCTTCCTTCCTTCCTTCCTTCCTTCCTTCCTTCCTTCCTTCCTTCCTTCCTTTCTTTCTTTCTTTCTTTCTTATCTTTCTTTCTTTCTTTCTTTCTTTCTTTCTTTCTTTCTTTTCCTTTCTTTCTTTCTTCTTTCTGTCCTGGAACTCACTCTGTAGGCCAGGCTGGCCTCGAACTCAGAAATGCACCACCTGCCTCTGCCTTCCCAGTGCTGGGATTAAAGGCATGCACCACTACTGCCTGGCATGAGGGCAGTTTCTAACTGTGTTGTGGACCATAAAAATAACAATGCAAAATTAGATGATAGCATATTAAAAGTTAGGTAACGTGAAACAATGTTTTCTGTGGGTCATTGTTACAAACATTTGTGAATGAAGTTGTGGTTGGTAGATGATACACATTAGGAAATAAGCACAGGTACTCGGTAAGAGAAGAGGTGCAAATGGCTAGAGGAGGCCGGAGTTACAGTTCCATTCAGAAGATGGCAAGCACAAGGATCTAAGTTCAAATCCCAGCCCTGGTGTAAAACACTAAGCAGAGGCAGCACATATTTGTAATCTCAGAGCTGAGAAGGCAGAGGCAGGCAGATCTCTGGAGCTCACTAGCTAGCTAACTTAGCTGAGTTCATTAGCTCCAGGTTTAGTGACACACTCTCCTTAAACAAACAAACAAACAAACAAACAAACAAACAAACTGGAGAGTATGCTGACTTAGTTCTACTTGACATAAGCTAGAGTCATGCGAGAAGAGGAAACCCGCAGTTGTGAAAATGTCCCCACTAGATTGACCCATGGGAAAGTCTGTGGTGCATTGTCTTAGTGACTGATGTGAGAAGGCCCAGCATGCTCTGAGCGGGTTGTCCTGGGGCGCTATACGGAAGCAGACTGGCAGACTGAGCAAGCAGTCGTGTGTGTGTGTGGGGGGGGGGTGGCAAGCTGATGATAAGTTGTCCGTTTCTGCCTCCAGGCAGGAGCCCTAATGTCCCTCGCTGATGGAGTGTATCTGAGAGCCGTAGGCTGAAGTAAAGACTTTCCTCCCCAAGTAGACAGGGATTTAGAGAGATGACCCTGTGGGTAAGAGTGGGTGTGGTACAAACAGGAGGATGCCCATTCACATCCCAACATCTGCATGAACATCTGGGCATAGGCACACTTATGTCTGTGACCCCACTTTGGGGATGGTGATCATGGGACATGCTGACTGGACACCAGCCTAGTTTCAGGTTCAATAAGATAACCTGTCTCAGGGAAGTAAGATGAAGAGTGATAGAGTATGGGACTCCCTTCTCTAGCATCTGCATATAGATATGGATACCTCTCTACATGCTTATACAGTACATATACACACTCCACTTGTGCGCATACATACACATGCACGCCAACGAAAAAATAAGTTGAAGAAAAAGTAAAGAAAACCACTCCATGTTGACTTCTGGCATATACATACACATACGCATACACACACATACATATACATATATATCATATACACACACACATACACGCATACACATACACACACATACACATACACACATTCATATATATATATATCATATACATACACACACATACACACACATACACATACACACACATACACACACATACACACACATACACACATACACATACACATATACATACACACATACACACATACACATACATATATGTATATATGCACATGTACCTGCATACATTTACAGAGAGGGAGAGATTATATAGGTATTGTCAGTAATGTGCCACAGACAAGAAGCATGATTAGTCTTTCTAATCTGAATCTTAGTGATGAGAATACCACGAGATGTGGACAGCAGTGCTGGGCAGTGCAGCCAGCTGGTGCTGTATGTCCTTTCATTTTGGATTATCTTATGGGGTCACAGCAGAACCAGGGAGACAAATATTCAAGACAGACTTTGAAAATTCACACACACACACACACACACACACACACACTAAAACTAGGTTTTAATTACTTTTGTAAAATCCAGGTCTGAGTTGCTATTCTGAGAGCTTTGCTTGTTTGGACTGGTCAGTAGCTCAGTCAGGTTACAAAAAAAAAAAAAGAGACCAAATGGGAGGGCAGATTTAAAAAAAGAAAATGTTTCATCAAGGCAACCTATCATGGTTTGCGTGAATTATACTCTGAAAGGGAAAATAAAATAAAACACAGCAGGCCAAAATCTTCTGACATGTGGTCCACATGGTACCATCTACTTACAAAAACATGAAAGGTGTCTGGAACTTGCCAGGCCTGGGCTGGATTGTCTCTGCGAAGCTGCCTGGGTAAGACCCTGTGGCACCGGGTCATCAGTAGAAACAGTAGGGAAGAAGGTACTAGCCGACTTCCTCTTTATCTCAGTGTTTTTCTACAGCAGTCCCCAAAGCACAGGGTGAGAGGGCTTACCCTGACAAGCCAACAGCTCAAACCATATTTTCTCTTACCCAGCTGTAACCTGGGATGCCTCCAACTTTATTACTACCCCGCCCCCAACTCATAACAATTCTTCCAGCTCTCGCTTCGTATCCAAGAGAGCGTGGACTGAGGGAGGGGACCAGAGGCAGGCGCATCTGGTAGAAAGTTAGACTCAATTAACTAACTGAATGGGTTTGCATGTGGTTTTAATTCCACTGTGCAGCAATTTCCTGAGTAAAATGGAGAGAGATTAGATCTAGTTTTGGAGTCACTGTAAGAATTAAATAAACCAAGCACTCAATCAATATTTGCACATCATTATTCCTCATGGTCCTTGATTTCTCTTGTCCCTGACCATCTGTCCCGTCTGGGAACTTCCCAGCCTTTAGAGATGCAGCCCCATAATTTACCGTCCAGATTGCAATCTCTCTTCACGGCATGAATTAAGTCTTATCTTACCAGGAAGTGTTCTTTTCTTTCTTCTGACCCCTCTCCCGCTGGTTTTCCTCTCCATTGCTTCTCTACACTGTTCAGGGAAAGAGATTTTTTTCCTTTTTAACAAATCCTCAGACACCCCGACGAGTGGGCTTCCGGGAAAGTCTCAGTCGGTGTGGGAGGTCTTCCCTGTAGAAGTTCATTGCCCAAAAATGAATCGAGGTGTTCTGGCTGGGCAAGTATGTCTGGCTCTAACTCTTGCATGCTTGTCTGAGGGGAGCATCTGAGTCCAACACAGCATCTCCATTGTCAATAGAGATTCTATGCAGTTGACCAGGCCCTTGCTCCTGTGTCGAAGGGTAACAGCAAGAGCCTCCTGTTTACTGACCTCATACCTAGACCTACGAGGCACGCATATCATAGTTTATTTCTCCTACTTGGCAACTGAAAATACTAAAGTGAACCACAGAGTCTGATTGCTCTCACGGTCTGTATCTATTGCTTAATCAAAAGCTTCGCTGCTAAATAAGGAAAGAGGAAAAGGAACGTCCACCCTCCATCCCACAAGACACTATGTAGAAATGCCGCTTCTAAAGGTCCTCCAGACTTCTCAGTGAGTAAGTAGGTAAAGGGCATAGGGGGTCTTACTTTTCCTGTGTCTAAGGAGGATGGGATGGGATGGGATTAGGTATCAGACAGAACATCTCTTCTTATGTGGTTGGTGGAGAGCCCAGAAATTGTAGGCTTTCCCATAAGGATGTCTTCAGGTCGCTTCCTAACCAAGTGATCTGGTCATTGCCAAGCTAAGAGAAAAGGATCATATGACACCAAGTATGAAGAAGAGCCTTCTGGATCTGGGAGGCTGTTGAGTGGAAAACTGAGGATCTGAGCTCAGATTTCCAGAGCCACGTGAAGCTGGCCACAGCAGCGTTCGCATCTGCGATTCTGGTGTGCCTGTGGGAAGAGAGGAAGTTGAGAGTCTCCAAAAACTGCCCAGCAAGCTAATTGGCACGTGAATTGGAGGAACAAGAGACCCTGCCTCAGACAAGGCAGACATCTGCACCCTGATCTTTGTTCATGTGTCATGACAACAGCATCCCTGAATCTATACACACAAGTGAGAAGTGTGTACACACAGAGAGGGGGGGTAGGGGGAGGGGAGACAGGGACAGGGATAGGGAGAGAGACAGACGGACAGACAGACGGAACCACAGAGAGACAGTTGCTGGAGGGAAAGGGAGGGGGAGGGGAAGGGAGATGGAGAGACAAATAATTTAAAAAAAGGAAAATCATGTAAAACATTTCAGGGCTGCCGAGTTGACTCAGTTACAAGCAGGAAACCCTGAGTTTGGAGCCCCAGAACCCCTCCCAATGCCAGGTGTGGAGCCTGTTCTCAATCTCAGCCCTGGAAACAACAGCCTCGCCATGTGTTGCCAATGGGCTGCCAAAGCAATGAGGAGCGAGGATGTCCGCTTTTCACACAAGACACCTCACAGCGGAAAGCAATGAGTGGAAAGGGGAGGGAATCTCGCTTTTGCCCAATTTGCATAGCAGCCCCACTCTTAAGAGTACCTACTCTTTGCCTACGTGACTTCAACTTTTTTTTTTTTAAGCAGGGGTTGAGGTTTTATTATTTTTTAAAGCATGTTCTTTTATTGAAAAAGGAAGTAAAAGCATTTTATGATAAAATTGAAGATTTACATGGGAAATATTTCTGACAAAATAGAAGATATATATACATATGTATGTATATATATAAACATGTTAAAATAGATAATTTTCATAGAAAATTGAAGAGTAAAGTGGTAGACATAAAAACCATTACTAAATTAATTGAAAAAGGAAGTAGAAACATTTTATGATAGAATTGAAGATTTATATGGAAAATATTTCTGATAAAGTAGAAAAATATAGAAAAACATGTTAAAATTGAATATTAGCATGGAAAATGTTTTATATATATATATATATATAATGGTAGGCATAAAAGTATCACTAAGTTGATTGAAAGCAGAATTATAAACATTTTCTGATAAAATTGAAGATTTACATAGAAAATACTTCTGATAAAATTCAAGAAATATATAGAAAAACATGTAAAAATTGACTATTTCATGGAAAATTATACACATAAAACGGTAGACATAAAAACCCTTTCTAAATTAATCGAAGGTAGAATTAAAAACATTTTGTGATTAAAATCAGAGATTTACATGATAAAATAGAGAAATATATAGAAAAACATGGTAAAATTGAAGATTATCATGAAAAATAATGCATATAAAATGGTAGACATAAAAATTACTAAATTAATTGAAAGAGGAACTATAAACATTTTCTGATAAAATTGAAGATTTACATGAAAAATATTTCTCTTAGTCTATGTTTTTTTTAATTGGGGTATTGAGTCCATTGATGCTAAGAGATATTAAGGAATAGTGATGACTGCTTCCTGTTATTTTTGATGTTATTTTTATGTTTGTATGGTTATCTTCTTTTGGGTTTGTTGAAAGATTACTTTCTTGTTTTTTTTAGGGTGTAGTTTCCCTCTTTGTGTTGGTGTTTTCTATCTATTATCCTTTGTGGGGCTGGATTTGTGGGAAGATATTGTGTAAATTTGGTTTTATCATGGAATATCTTGGTTTCTCCATCTATGGTGATTGAGAGTTTTACTGGGTATAGTAGTCTGGGCTGGCATTTCTGTTCTCTTAGAGTCTATATGAGATCTGCCCAGGATCTTCTAGCTTTCATAGTCTCTGGTGAGAAGTCTGGTGTAATTCTGATAGGTTTGCCTTTATAAGTTACTTGCCAGGAAATGTTCCTGAATAGAACACCAATAGCTTATGCTCTAAGATCAAGAATTGACAAATGGGACCTCATAAAATTACAAAGTTTCTGTAAGGCAAAGGACACTGTCAAGCGGACAAAATGGCAACCAACAAATTGGGAAAGGATCTTCACCAACCCTACATCCGACAGAGGGCTAATATCCAATATATACAAAGAACTCAAGAAGTTAGACTCTAGAGAGCCAAGTAACCCTATTAAAAATGGGGTACAGAGCTAAACAAAGAATTTTTACCTGAAGAACTTCGAATGGTTGCAAAGCACCTTAAGGAATGTTCAACATCATTAGTCATTAGGGAAATGCAAATCAAAACAACCCTGAGATTTCACCTTACACCAGTCAGAATGGCTAAGATTAAAAACTCAGGAGACAGTAGGTGTTGGCGAGGATGTGGAGAAAGAGGAACACTCCTCCACTGCTGCAAGTTGGTGCAACCACTCTGGAAATCAGTCTGGCTGTTCCTCAGACAACTGGGCATAACACTTCTGGAGGACCCTGCAGTACAACTCCTGGGCATATACCCAGAGGATTCCCTGGCATGCAATAAAGACACATGCTTCACTATGTTCATAGCAGTCTTATTTATAATAGCCAGAAGCTAGAAAGAACCCAGATATTCCTCAATGGAGGAATGGATACAGAAAATGTGGTATATTTACACAATGGAATACTACTCAGCAATTAAAAACAATGAATTCATGAAATTCTTAGGCAAATGGTTGAATCTGGAAAATATCATCCTAAGTGAGGTAACCCAATCACAAAAGAACACACATGGAATACGGTCACTGATAGGTGTATATTAGCTCAGAAACTCTGAATACCCAAGACACAATTCACATATCAAATGACTCCCAAGAAGAAGGAAGGAGAGATCCCTGATCCTGAAAAGGCTTGTTCCAGCATTGTAGGGGAATACCAGGACAGAGAAGTAGGAGGGGGGTTGATAGGAGAATGGACGGAGGGAAGAGGGCTTAGGGAACTTATGGGCAGGGGGAAACCGGGAAAGGGAAAATCATTTGGAATGTAAACAAAGAATATAGAAAATAAAAAATTATAATAAAAAATAAGTTACTTGCCCCTTTTCCCTTACTGCTTTTAATATTCTTTCTTTCTTTAGTGCATTTGGTGTCTTGATTATTATGTGCCGGGAGGACTTTCTGTTCTGGTCAAGTCTGTTTGGAGTTCTGTAGGCTTCTTGTATGTTCATGGGCATCTCTTTCTTTAGGTTAGGGAAGTCTTCTTCTATAATTTTGTTGAAGATATTTACTGGCCCTTTGAGTTGTAAATCTTCACTCTCTTCTATACCTATAATCCTTAGGTTTGGTCTTCTCATTGTGATCTGGATTTCCTGGATGTTTTGGGTTACAAGCTTTATGCATTTTGCATTTTCTTTGACTGTTGAGTCAATGTTTTCTTTGGTATCTTCACGACCTGAGATTCTTTCTTCTATCTCTTGTATTCTGTTGTTGATGCTTGCATCTGACCTCTGAATTCTTTCCAAGGGTTTCTATCTCCAGAGATGTCTCATTTTGTGATTTCTTTATTGTTTCTACTTCCACTTTTAGATCCTGGATGGTTTTGTTCAGTTCTTTCACTTGATTGTTTGTGTTTTCCTGTAATTCTTTAAGGGATTTTTATGTTTCCTCTTTAAGGGCTTCTGCCTGTTGACCCATGATCTCCTGTATTTCTTTAAGGGATATTTTTTTTGTTTCCTCTTTAAGAGCTTTTGCCTGTTGACCCATGTTCTCCTGTATTTCTTTAAGAGAGTTATTTAAGTCCTTCTTGAAGCCCTCTATCAGCATCATGAGATATGATTTTTAATCCAGCTCTTGCTTTTCCAGTGTGTTGGGGTATCTGGGACTTGCTGTGGTGGGAGAACTGGGTTCTGATGTTGCCAAGTAGCCTTGGTTTCTGTCGGTAGGGTTCTTGTGCTTGCCTTTCACCATCTGGTTATCTCTGGGGCTGGTTGGTCTTACTGTCTCTGGCTGGAGCTTGTCCCTCCTGTGGGCCTGTAAGCCTGTGTCTGTACTCCTGGGAGACCAACTCTCTTCTGGCACTGACCCTGTGGAGCTGTGGAGCTGCCTGGCTCCCCAGTGCAAATGGCGGTGGGAAGTGTGACTTCAACTTTTAATTCTACAAAATTCCACTGTTTTCAATCTGAAAACAGTTCATTTTAATGACGGATGGGTGATATTACACTTGAATCAAACTGTTAAGTCGTGTGGATAGATGTATGGTCACATCATCTGGAAGCACCCCCTCTCCCCCTAGTGCCCTGGGAAAAGAGGGACTTCCTGCTTTCTTTGGACAAGGAGCTGTGGACAGACTATGCTGGAGGTTTGTTTTGTTTTTAGAGACTGGTTCATTTATCCTGGGCTTACCTCAAATTCCCTATGTAATGGAGGCAGGTCTTTAACTTCTGGTCCTTCTGCCAGAAGGGATTACAGTTGAGTGCCATTACACCTAATTATGTCAGAGGGTTGTGTGTGTGTGTGTGTGTGTGTGTGTGTGTGTTAATTTGGTGGTGGGTGGAGTTTGGGTGGGGATGGTTCACCCCAGCAGATTTCCAAGAGGATCATCTTTGCAGGCTGTCCTTGGAAGGGCAGCTATAGAGGTTGCTTCACGAAAAGCAACTAGTTCCTGCACCTAGGGAATCTGTTATCTACAGCGAAGGTTTCTCAGCTTAGGTAACATTGGTCCATTTGTTGTCGTAGACAGCTTCCATGTGCATTGTGAAATGTTTACAAGCATCCCTTGGCCTCCTCCTGTAGTTGCCATATCTGTAGATATGGACAAATATTTTCTGGGGGGCTATGGGGGAGCACTAGGAGAGATATTTTTGAATTGAGAACCATTGGTCAGCACTCTCCATCATAACTATAAACAAATTGAAAACTTGGCAAACATTAATATTACAAGAAACTCAGAAAACAGCTTCATAGTGCTTTCTTTGAGACAGGGTCTCATGAAACCCGGACTGGCCTTGAACTATGTAGCTGTACTGGCTTGTTTTGTGTGTCAACTTGACATAGGCTGGAGTTATCACAGAGAAAGAAGCCTCAGGTGAGGAAATGTCTCCAAGAGATTATTTAAGGTCTTTTCTCAATTAGTGATCCTATTATTTAAGGTCTTTTCTCAATTAGTGATCAAGGAGGGAGGGCCCATTGTGGGTGGTGCCATCCCTGGGTTTGTCCTCTTGGGTTCTATAAGGAAGCTGAGCAAGCCAGAGGAAGCAAGCCAGTAAGGAACATCCCTCCATGGCCTCTGCATCAGCTCCTGCCTCCTGACCTGCTTGAGTTCCAGTCCTGACTTCCTTTGGTGGTGAACAGCAGTGTAAGCTGAATAAACCCTTTCCTCCCTAACTGGCTTCTTGGTCATGATGTTTTGTGCAGGAATGAAAATCCTGACTAAGACAGTAGCCAACAATGATGCTGAGCACAGGATTCTCCGGCCCCTCCTTCTGAGCACTGGAATTACATAAGTGAGCTGTCACACTTAGTTTACATGGTGCTGGGATCAAACCACAAAGGCTTCCAGCATGCAAGGCAAGCATTCTCTCAACTGAGCCACAGCCTCAATTTCAGCAACGTCAAGAAGAGGAAAATGAGTGGGGAAGATATTACGTGTATTTCGAAGCGCTGTGGTGGTGAGATGTGGGGCTCTGTAGTAAACCAGGCACACTGCTGTCCTGGTTCGTCAGGCTTTATGATCTTCAACACCCCAGCTCTATTTGGTGCATCTGTTTTCTCAGTAATTGTTGACCCTGCCTTAATCCAGTGCTATCTGAAGAATGAAGATAGTATCTCTTTCAGTGCACCTTTGGCAAGGGAAGAGTCTGTCTGCCCAGTATCATCTCTTGAATTGATTGGGCGTCTTCTCTGTGCCAAGTGTTGTGGCGAATGCATTATTTCTTATTCCCCCCTCACGGCAACCCTACCAAATGTTAAAAATTATTATCCTGAATTTGCAGATAAGAAAACCAAGACATTAAATGACTGTCATAGTTAGAATTTTGTTGCTGGGAGGAGACGCCATGAGCAAGGCAACTCTTTTTTTTTTTTTTAAAGATTTATTTATTTATTATATGTAAGCACATTGTAGCTGTCTTCAGACACTACAGAAGAGGGCATCAGATCTCATTATAGATGGTTGTGAGCCACCATGTGGTTGCTGGGATTTGAACTTGGGACCCTCGGAAGAACAGTCGATGGTCTTAAATGCTGAGCCATCTCTCCAGTCCCCAAAGCAACTTTTATAAAGGGTAAACATTTAATTGTTTCTCCGAGCACTATTGTCTTCCAGAATTCTACCAGAATGGCCCTTCCTGTTCAGCTTACAGCATTCAACTGCCTTTTTAGTACAAAGTTCCAAGGTCTTCTGCCGTCTTTCAAAAAGCAACCCTATCAGGTTCTTCACAGCAACACCTATTCTTAAGTATCAATTTCTGCATTCCTTAATCTCCTGTTGCTGTGATGAATCACCATGACTACGGCTACTTACAGAAAGAAGAGTTTACTTGGGTTTACACTTGCAGAGGGGTAAGGGTCTATCATGGTAGGAAGATGCTAAGACGGTGGGCCCTGACGGCTAGAGCAGGAAGCAGAAAGCCCACAGCCTTTACTATGAGCAGGAAGCAGAGACAGCAAACAGAAAGTGGGTTCAAGCTAAGAAAAGAACCCTCAGATCCAGCCACCAGTGATGTGCTTCCTCCAGGAAAGACACCAGCTCTCCAACAGCACCACTGTCTGGGGACCAAGTGTTCAAACACACACAAGCCTGGGAGGAATACCTCGTTTGAGCAACCACAGCAAAGCTAGGGAAATGTGTCAGATCTTATACACAGCTGGAAGGGCGCAAGGGTTGACAGGTTGTTCAGTGTCTCTTCTTTCCTTTGAAAAGTTTCTTAAAAATTATATAACACACTCATATGTTCCTAGATGTTACAATTATACCCGTATCTTTGTCATGTTGGTTTTGTATATTTGTTTGTTTGTTTGAGATTTTATTTTTAATTGTGTGTGTGTGTGTGTGGCTTTGTGTACATGAGTATAGTGCCCATGGGGGCCACAAGAAGGCATCAGATCATCTGGAATTGGAGTTAAAGGCCTTTGTCAACCTACTGAGTGCTGGGACCCAAACTCCCTATTCCACTGTAAGAGTGACAAGCACGCTTAAGGCCTTAGCCATTGCTACAACACTGTGGTTTTGTTTTTCTTGTTTTGTTTTGAGGCAGGTCTTATACAGCTCATGATGGCCTCAGTGTTGCCGTGTAGCTGAAGATGGTCTGAAACATTTGTTCCCGCTCTACTTCTCTCCCATTGCTGGCACTGCAGGTATCCAGCACCACACTTCGTTCTATACATCCTAGGCAAGCGCTGGATCCATGGATGAACTCTTCGAGCTGCTGTTAGAGCTAAAAAGGATATGTGGGGAAGCAGAGCCAGAGGCAGGCACATCTGGCAGAGTTCAGAGTGGACATGACCAGACTCAGCTGGGCCACGTGGGGAGATGGGGAGAGGAAGGGAGAGAGAAGATAGAGGGGAACCAAGTGGGGCAGCCAAGAGAGCAAAGATAACACCCCCCACATATGTACATACACACATATACACACACCCACATACACATATATTACACATATACACGCAAACACACACACATATATATATACACACACATACACATATATTACACATATACATGCATACACACAGACACACACACATATACACACACACACACACACACACATTTAGATGCATTGAAATCATTTGACATACAAATATACCATGCAAAGATCAAGTTAGTGTGATTGACATTTCCAGCTGTTTAAACTGTTTAATACTTGTTAGTATTGAGAGCCACCCCCTCCATTCTATTGTTTTACAAAAATACAATAAATTGTTCTAGGCATGTTGGTGCATTCTTTAATCCCAATGATGCAGAGGCAGGCAGATCTCTGTGAGTTGCAGGTCATCCAGGTCTATATAGTTAGCTAGGGCTACCAGTGAGATTGTCTCAAAAAACAAAAGTCAGTAGCTATCCTATATTGCATATTCTTCTTCTCTGCCTTCCTCTTTTTCTGCACACGTGTCTTCTCCGACACCGGTCAGCATATGTGAGCCCACGGAAATGGGTCCACTAATTTGTTTGAACAGACATGTCTCAACGTCATGTGGAGGAAAGGTTGTAGACTCATATAACACATACAATTAACATGATTAGGACCAGTTTGAAAGCAGAAGTCCTCCATCTTCCTAATTCAGGCCTGTGTCAGGACTCTACATTGTTTTCTTAGCTAACTTGTCCTTCTTGTCTCTCAACCTCTTTCCCACACGGACACACATATACACACAAAAGACACACACACATACATGGGCACACATGGACACATACACAGACACAGACACACACACACCACACAGATGTACAGAGAGAGGGGGTAGTGACTACAGTGTATGTGTTTAACCATCTGTCTCTCCTTAGTTCTGAATGAAATTGAGTCTAATCTTAATCCCTTCTTATTATTGTTCGATTCATGGAATCCTAGCGCCTAGAGTCTCTAGATCCTGTCTTGTGAAATTCAACTCTCATACAGATTCAAAGTATCAGTTTCAGAGAAAGTTATTTGAAAAAGACTGGAGTTGGAAGCAACTGAGGCTTATTCTGGTTCTCTTACTCAGTGTGTGTGTGTGTGTGTGTGTGTGTGTGTGTGTGTGTGTGTGAATGAAAGTGTGCATGGCGTATACATGCATGTGTGTTCATGTTTGCTATATGAATGTGTGTATGTGTGTGAGGTGTGTGTATGTGTGTATGCATGTGCATGTGAGGTGTGTGCATGGTGTATGCATGTGTTTGTGTGTGTGTGTGTGTGTGTGTGTGTGAGGTGTGTGCATGGTGTATGTATGTGTTTGTGTGTGTGTGTGTGTGTGTGTGTGTGCACGCGCACGCACACTTGCACATTCAGAGACAGAGTGTGCTGGGATGGAGACCTCAGCTACCAGTAGATCCTCAGCTAGGGGGTGGTGTTTTGTGAGCCTCTTCCCTCTGCATGCTGGAATGCTGACTGGCTTGATCTTGTGAAGGTCTTGTGCAGGCAACCACAGCTGCTGTGAGTTCGTCATACATGCAATAGCCTTCAGTTTTAATGTAGTTCTTCCCAACTCTGGTTCTGATCATCTTTCTTTCTAGTTTTTGATGTTCTCTGGTTCTTGCAGGACAGACCATAATGCAGATACCGAGTTTTATTGATGTCAATGGTCACTGTGCTAGCAGCCTTACTGACTCTGGGGTAGATGTTGTTAAATCAATGACAGTGGCTTTTTAAGTTACCTCCAGAGGTCGGGCGGGAATAGATAACTCAGATATAACACTAAGGCTTACCTTTGTGTTTTTGATTTCAAAAAATTGTGTGTGTGCATGAGTATGTTGTACGCAGGCATGGTTATGGACACAGATTTGTATGGTAGTGTGACCTTGTGTCAGAGGGATTTGGATGTCCTCCCTTATTATTACTGATGTTATTCCTTTGGGGCAGGGTGTCTCTCTGAACCTGGACTTCATTTCTTTTTGCCAGGAAGCCAGTAAGCCCCAGGGATCCTCCTGTCTTTCCCTCCTTACTTTTTGGGCTTATGTAGGCATGAACAAACCCATGCCTGGCTTGTCAGGTGGGCACTGGGCTCTGAACCCTTGTTCCCATGGTTACACAGCAGGTTAAGAAACTGATGAGCTCCTGAATTTTTTGTTTTATATTATGCTATATTATATTAATTATATTATAGTTATTCTTTTGGTGTGTGTGTGTGTGTGTGTGTGTGTGTGTGTGTGTGTATGTGTGTGTGTGTTGTACACTGGCTTGTACCATGAAGTTTGTGTCAGAAGACAACTTTTGGGAGACACTGCCTTTTACCCACTGAACCATTTTGCTGCCCACCATAAATTCTTTAGATTAAAAATGACAAGAAGATTTTTTTCACTTAACAAAACAAAAACTTTATTCTCTCATATTTAAAATATAAGAGAATATTTCAAAATTTCAAAAATCAGTCCCTTGACTTAACATCAAAGTATACACTTCTTCACGTCTCTCATCTTTGTTGATGTCCTTATTGATCTAAAGTCACTTCTTGAAAACTCTGACTATCTCATGGGCTTCTCTATGTTGCCTCAAGATAATTTTCAATTTCTCTTTTAACTATTTCATTAGCCTATTGGTTATTGAGAAGCATGCCAAATTTCCTGGCTTTTGTGTTTTTTTTCCAAAGATTTTGAAAGAATGTATATGGTGCAAATGACAACCAAATCTCTTGAAATACATTAATTTCTTCAGGCATATGTATATTTTAAATTTATTTTTATTTTATTTGTTTTACTCCATGTTTATCATTGTTCTAGTTTCCTTTCTGTTGCTGTGATAAAACATTTTGACCAAAAGCAACTTTGAGGAGAAAAGGATTTGTTTAGTTTGCTCTTCCGGGTCATAGTCCATTACTGAAAGAAGGCAGGATAAGAACTCTAGTCAGGAGGCAGGAGCCATGAGGGAATGTGGCTTGCTGGCTGACTCTCTGACTTGATCAAACTAGTTTTGTTATTTAGCTCAGGCCCATTAGCCTAGGGATGGTGCTGCCCACAGTGGGCTGGGTCCTCTCACTTCCATCAGTCATGACATTCTCTATGAGTCATGGCCACAGGCCAATAGGATTACAGAGATCTCTCAATTGAAAATTCTAACTTCCTCCTCAGGTTACTCAATGTAGCCTGTGATGACACACTGTAACCTCCTCAGTTTACAATGTGTCAAGTTGACACATTGTAGAGTAGCACTAAGTAGGGTAGTCATCTTTAACCAGAGAGATGAAAGTATAAATTCTCTTACTGTATGGGTTTGTGCTGAGGCACCTATAATGGCAGACAGATTACCTCTTTCTGCTTCTGCTAGGAGCTCTGTTCCTTCTTTACTCTTGCCTTTCCTTCTTTTTCTTCAGGCAGTCTACACAAGTCATAACCAGAAGAAAACATCATGACGTTTTTCAGTTAGTGTTCTAGAAGCTCAGTAGTAGAAAGGATAGAAAAAAATGACTTAGGAACAGGGAGTACTGAGTGGCAAAGTGCTTGCCTTGGGTTGATCATCACCCCCCCTCTCTCTATCCCTCTCTCTCTCTCTCTCTCTCTCTCTCTCTCTCTCTCTCTCCCTTCCCTCCCTCTCTCCCTCTCTCTCTCTCTCTCTCCCCCCCTCTCTCCCTCTCCCCCTCTCTCTCCCTCTTCCCTCCCTCTCTCTCTCTCCCTCTCCCTCTTCTCTCTCTCTCTCTCACTCTCTCTCTCTTTCTCTCTCTCTCTCTCTCTCTCTCTCTCTCTCTCTCTCTCGTCTATATTTATCGTTTTGTATTTTAGGAAGCTTAAAATAGCAGAGGACTGGAGAGACGGCTCATTGGTAAAGAGCACTTGTTGCTCCTGCAGAGGACCAGGGTTTGTTTTCCAGGATCCACCCTACAAGGTGACTCACAACCATCGGTAACTCTAGGCCAGCATATCTGACATCTTCTTCTGGCCTCTGCAGGTACCAGGTACACACATAGGGCACATACATACGTGGGCAAAACACAAAAGTAAAAATAAATAAATTGTCTAAAAGCTATCTCAAATAGGTACAGGGAAGTGCCGAGATTTATCCTAAACCACACTGTTGGTTAATGTGAAAGTCAAGCTAAGATAGACAGACAGATAGATAGATAGATAAATAAATAAATAGGTAATAGAGGGTTGGATAGATGGCTCAGCTATTTAGGGTGCCTGCAGCTAGAATACATGTATGGTTTCCAGGGGATTGGGGGCATGGGGGAAACCTTATAATCTGCTACAGGGAATTGGATGGTCTCTTCCGACTTGTGAAGGTACCTATACACAGAAGATAGTTTCTCTCTTTTTCTCTTTCTCTTTCTCTCTTTCTCTCTCTCTGATGTGTGTGAGTGCACACACACACACACACACACACACACACACACACAGATAAAAATAAAAATAAATCTTCCCATCCTCTCTGTACATACCTTTAATTTCATCACTAGGGAAGAAGACACATCTCTGTAAGTTCAGGGCAGCCTGAGCTACAAATCATGTTCTAGGTCAACAAAGGCTATGTTATGGGACCCTGCCTCAGAAAAACAAAAAACAAAACAAACAACAATACCTCCCCCCCCCCAATCTTACAGTAACGTGAAAAGGTGCAGGGAGGACTCCTGAGAGCACAGGGAATGAGTAGTTCTAGGCAGGCATCTCTGTGCACAGTGTTGTATCTATTATTGATCAATATTCTTTCAGGAAATGTTAGGCATAAGCACCCCACTGTTCTAGGGAGTGAAACAGAGGTGTCACACCTTCTGGTTAGACTGGCCGTCTTACTGTTCAAACCATCCCTTCCTTAGCTTCGAAGAGCGAAGGAAGCCTTGGAACTGTGCTGGCTTTGCAATGCTATCCCGCTTGATCTTATCCGGGCCCGCTGTCTTTGTTGCAGTAGCCACGGGGACCTGATCAAACTCACGCATGGACACTTGATCTTGCTATGTGCCACTGAAGGGTGGCACCATCTGGGACCAAAGAGCAAGAGGTCGTTCAGTGAGTTGTTGAAGGGAGTTGGAACCATAGAGAAGCTGTTTAATCTGAGTCCAGGACCGAGCAGGACACTGCTATATCCTAGACGAAAGCGTTACTGTTTGAACATAGCTTGGAATGTTTAGGTCCTGGAGAAGCAAGGTGTATCCCATGTGTTAACTACTCCGCTGCTGCCAACCTTTCCAAGCTGCTTCGCTTAACAAATATTTATTGAACGAGGTCAGTACCTCCAATCTTGACTATGGAGATTCGAAAATTAAGATGCGTACTCTCGTTTTCCAGGACCTCGAAGGCTAGAATAGGCACACAATTGTAATCTGGCCATAGGATGATATCACACACAGCACTTCTGAGCCATGCAAGGGGAAGCTAGAAAAGGGACCATGACTTCTACAGTAAACGTAGATAAAGTTCTGTAGGTAAAGTACCACTTGACGTGGCTCTTGAAGCCCCCAAGGACTTTATTATTATTTATTTATTTATTTGCACATGAATAATCGATTTATTGAAGGGCTGAGAGACCACAGAAAAACTAGAGGAGGGATAGCGACCATCCAGGAAAGAGGCTTGACTGAGCAGAGGGTCAACCCCAGGAGATAGAAGGCAGTTTGAATTAATACGGGATTAGCCAGTCTCAGAGACACCATATGAATGGGCTGATGATAACTCCTCAGCCTTAGCCAGTGGAAACGGTTCTAGAAGGAATGAACATACAACTCTGATTGGGCAGATCTTTAGCCACATGCAGTGCCGGGGTGGGGGGGGCGGGGGTGTATTAGAAATGCATCCTTTTATTCTGGGCAGCCACACTGCCAGGCGAAAATAAGGTGTGTGTGGATTATGATGAGGACAGTTGTGGATCCTACTACCCATGCCTACCTATGCTGTCACTGCATTCCTTGGCTAATACACATTCTCTCTCTGCTCCTCCTCCCTCCTTCCTTCTGTTCCTCCCTCCCTCCTTTTCTCCCTCCCTCTCCCCCCTCCCTTTTGCAGAGGTGGGTATTGAACCCAGGACCTTGCATGTTATGATAGACAGGCACTTATTTCCTGGTGCTATGCTGTACTCTTAAAAAAAAAAAAAGACACTGTAGCTGTCTTCAGACACACCAGAAGAGAGCATCTGATCTCATCACAGATAGTTGTGTAACTACTGTGTGGCTGCTGGGATTTGAACTCAGGACCTTTGGGAGAGCAGTCAGTGCTCTTAACCACTGAGCCATCTCTCCATCCCTGTGCTATACTCTTAAGGATTCTAATCCGTTTCCTCTGGAGAGGAGATGGTGAGATTTTCAAAGGAAAGAAAGATCCTTGCTGGATCTATGGGACCCAACAGTGCAGGGTGTGTGGAAACAGAGCAATTTCACTCCTGCTTAGACAGCTTTTCACACTCTTTTTCCCGTTGAACTTGGCTTCATACACTTTTTGGTGTTCAGCCTTAGCTTTGTTAAATCCACCCTAACTCAGCCTAGTCGTAGGCTTTTGAATAGATTTACAGGACTAGATACAAATTTTCTCTTATGGAGCAGAGCTTACATCCCACCAGAAAGCAGTTGGCTACCCCCATAACAGTCGTAAGGACCTCCATTTAAAACAGACTTATATGTTTTCTGTGTGTGAGTGTTTGTACATATACATGTATTCCTTGTGCATGCCCGGTGCCCGTAGAGGTCAGAAGAGGATTTTTGTTGGATCTCTTGGAACTGGAGTTGTAGATGATTGTGAACTGCTATGTGGGTGCTGAGGAAAAAATCCAGGTTCTCTGAAAGAGCAGCACGTATTTTTTTTTTATTTAATATTTTAGAGAATTTCATACACAAATACTGTATTTACTTCCTTACCACTCCTTTTATCCAGACTCCTCCCCCAACCACTCCCTTCCAAACTTTATGACCTCTTCTTTTCTTTTTTGGAACTTATTTATTCAGTTTAGATGCATAGGCATCTTGACTACGTCTATCTATGCACCCCTTGCATGACCGGTGCACTAAGAGGCCAGCAGAGGGCGTCAGGTCCCACGGCTGCTGCGGCAGAGTTTCTCCCTTCATACCCTGAGACCTAGTCCTCACAGAGGCTTCCAGGTCAGTTCCCGTTTGATTCCTTCAAATCCTGTGTCCAAAGTGTGTGTTGTCTTTAGCCGTACGGTCTCAACGTCAAGTTCTGGGAGTCAACAAAGAGAAGCAGCAGAAGCCTCTGGGACTTCTCTGACCAACAACTCGGAGGTTTTTCATACCCGATACTAGGCTTTTTTAGGTAGTTTATGGCTCTTAAAGGGAGTATTACAGCCCAAGCAACACCATTTAAAGCACACATAGGCAGTATATGCATATACTTACACACACACATATACACATACACACATACACATACAACACACATACACATACAACACACATACACATACATATACAGTTGTGGGCAGCCATGTGAATGATGGAGACTGAGCCTGTGACCTCTACAAGAACAGTTAGTGCTTTTAACCACTTAGCCACGCCCCGTTACGGGTGTATTTTTAAGTAAACACGAAATAACATTTCCTTTGGCCTTTTCAAACACATTTAGTCTTATTTATGCCTCTTCCCTCCTCTCCCTCTATCTTATTCTTCCCCCTCCCGTTAAAGTCCTGTCCCTGCCCCACCGCCCCCACCCCCGACCCTACCGGAGTCACTTTAACACAGCAAGTGCTCTTATCCGGTGGAACCCTCTCTCCAGCATCCCCCGCCCCACCCCTGCCCCCACCCCCGCCCCCCACACACTTTTTAGAACTGAAACTTTCCTACGGCTTCTGTAGGGAATCAAGAGACAGTTTCGACATGTGACAGAGGGTAAGATGTCAACACTGCTGCTGCCTTTAGCACACAGCAGGTTTAAGTAGAAAACGGGAGGGGGGCGGGGGGGGGAGTGGAAATATCGAAAAATGCATTGATCGGAAATATACCAAGGAAATGGGAAGTTCTAGGAGTGATAAGCTAGAGGCTAGGAAACCAGATTTCTCCAGTATTGGGGGAAGTATGAACAGTTTAAATCGGGCTGGTGGTCAGAAGCAGTTGTTTTATGGCAAAGATAAGATTGGTCTTATCCAACTCGGCCTCATTTGTGCTTGTCCATTTTAGCTACAGTCATGCTTTATTAATACTTACCTTCTCTTTCTCTGGAGCCGAGGCAGAGAATCCATTATTTATGGCTGAAATATTCACCATTTATGAGTAAGTAAGGACATCTGCATGGCCATATTGAATATGTGGCTGTGAAGTAATTAAAGCATTTTACAGTGTAAAATGAAAGCTATTTCTCTGTTTTAAACATGCAGTAGAGAAGTGGCATTTTATATCCTAACAAGACTCAGTAGATTCCTTCTTTATCGGTTTGTGATGCATACCGAGGGGTTTTTACTTAATTAGCGCAAGCGAGATGAACTGAATAGGTTGCACCCAGAGGCGTAGTGATTGCACGGCTGTAATTCAGGTGGAGGCTGGAGGAGAATGAATGGGTGTGCACTGGTGGCTAACCTGAGCTACACAGCAAGCCCTTGTCTAAAACTAAACTAAAAAGCAGCCAGCCAGCCAACCAAACCAAACTCAAACCCAAAGGTGCGTGAAAATTCGAATTCAGATGACTAGTGTCCCATAAGGACCTTACGTGCCATGAAAGCCACGTGATAGAGAGTGAGCAGGTCAGGACCGCAGTTACCCAAATCAAACTCTCCCGGCTCAGAAGAACAAATCATACCCGGCCTCAAGTAACTCACCTTTGTCTGCAGGGCCAGGTGACCCCTCTTCTTTCATATGTCACTTTGTTTCCCTTTAAACAAAAAGACCTCTGATCGTAGTGGTCAATAATTTGAATTTTTGAAGAATGAACTGAATAATTTGAATGAAGACATAGTAAACACTCCCTCACTTTTGGAAGCCTCAAAGAGAGCTTGAGCAATGGTGGCCGCACGCCTGTAATCCCAGCACTCTGGGAGGCAGAGGCAGGCAGATTTCTGATTTCAAGGCCAGCCTGGTCTACAAAGTGAGTTCCAGGACAGCCAGGGCTACACAGAGAAAACCTGTTTTGGAAAAAAAAATGTTACCCCCTTCCTCAAATTCTGTATTTAAGGATAGTATTTTTCAGAACCTTAAAAAATTTTTACTGGAAACTTAATATTACAGCTTTCCCCTTCAGGGTTTATGGGTTTTTGCCATTTTTTTTTTTTTTTACTGGCAGATGTTTGAAAGATGAGAGTAGGATTAATCCTCATATTAATTTTTAAATGCATCTCCTTCTTCCAAAGAATGCTGAGAAAAAGAACCGAGTCTCAATGTACTAACCGGCAAGAAAGGAAACGGGACCCCTATCACAGCAGTTTCCTTTCAGGGCTCTGGACAGGTTCCTCGCTGCTGAGATCAAAAACCGAACAAAAGCAAGCTGAGAGAGGGGAGGTTTGTTCTGCCTTACAGTTTCAGGGATGTCGTTATTGAGGAGAGAAGAAGAGAAGAGAGGGGAGGGGAGGGGAAGGGAGAGGAGGGGAGGGGAAGGGATGGGAGGGGAGAGGAGGGGAGGGGAGGGGAGGGGAAGGGAGGTGAGGAGAGGGGAGGAGAGGGGAAGGGAGGGGAGGGGAGAAGAGGGGAGGGGAGGAGAGGGGAAGGGAGGGGAGGGGAGAAGAGGGGAGGGGAAGGGAGGGGAGGGAAGGGGAAGGGAGGGGAGCTGAGGGGAGGAGAGGGGAGGGGAGGGGAGAAGAGGGGAGGGGAAGGGAGGTGAGGAGAGGGGAGGAGAGGGGAGCGGAGGTGAGGAGAGGGGAGAAGAGGGGAGGGGAGGGGAGGGGAAGGGAGATGAGGAGAGGGGAGGAGAGGGGAGGGGAGGGGAGAAGAGGGGAGGGGAGGGGAGGGGAAGGGAGATGAGGAGAGGGGAGGAGAGGGGAGGGGAGGGGAAGGAAGGGGAAGGGAGGCAGCTGGTCATATAGGATCTACAGGCAGGAAGCAGGGCAAGCCACACATAAATGCAGAGACTACACTCGCTTTTTCCTCTTGATCTAGTGTGAGAGCCCAGGACACCTCACAAACACAGCAGAGTTTGGGAACCAACATACAAGTCTCTTTGTATCTGGCAGTTGATATAAGCACCACGGTTGTTGCTTTTTTCTAGCCTGTTTAATCGATTGATGATTGATTGATTGATCGATTGATTGTTGAGACTGGACTTTGCTCTGTAAGCCAGGCTGTGTGGAACTCCTACTGTGGCTGGCCTGGAACTGGAGAATTTCATATGTCAGCCTACAGAGTGCTAATGCCATCATTATGCTCAGGTCATCCATTCATTCATTCATTCACTCATTCACTCATGAGATAGGAGTTCTCTGAGTAGCTCAGACTTTCCTCCAACTCTAAATCCCCCTCCCTCAGCTTTCTTGGCAATGAAAATACAGGCATGCGCTATTATGCTTAAGTTATATTTGCTGTTGTTAATACTTATGTTAGGAATAGAAAATAGTCTCTGTTTTACATACAATCTACTTGTTTTTGTTGTTTTTTTTTTAAAGTTAACTCGGGATGAGGGTTGTGTGCAGGACTCGCAGGCTAACAAGCAAACGCAATTCCTCCAGCCAACGCCAAGGGGCACCCTCTCCTTCCCCCTCGGTTTCTGGAGAGCCTTGAGTTCTTTCCATCTGCACAAAGAGCCCGGCCTCCTCCCGGGTGACATCACAAAGGGTCGTTCTCCGCCCCTTCGGCGCCACCACGTGTGTCCCCGAGCTGAGTGGCCATCCGACTCAGTCCCTCGCCGGCCGGTCCGGGCAGCGGAGGAGGCGAGTGGTTGGTAGCGGCTGGAAGCTTCGCTATGGGAAGTCGCTCTTTAGCGTTGTCGCGGCTAGCCCTGCTCCCTGGTTCTCCGCAGCCGCTGTCGCTGGAGAGCACCGGGAGGCGCGGGTTGCAAGCGCGCCTGCTTCTCCCCGCCCGGGCGCCAGCGCCCCTGGGCAGGTGCTGAGCGCCTTTCCGAGCCTTCCCTGCTGCCTCCCTCTTCCGCCTGGCCGCCTGGCTGCTGCAGTGCACATGGGCTGCTGGAGGTAGATGGGCTCACCGCCCGGGAGGCGGCGGTGGATGCGGCGCTGGGCAGAAACAGCCACCGATTCCAGCTGCCGTGGGGCCGAGCGCCCCGGGTGCTGCTGCGAGCCCCGGGCTCGGCCATGGGGACCTCGGCAAGCAGCATCACCGCCCTCGCCTCTTGCAGCCGCATTGCCGGCCAAGTCGGAGCCACGATGGTCGCCGGCTCTCTTCTCCTGGTGAGCGATAGGAGGGGACCCTAGGGTGGCGGCTATGTTCGAGCCTGTGTCCGGGAGCCGGGCGGGTCCTCGGGCCCGTAGTGCTGGAGGCGCGCGGTGGGACCAGCCGGGTTGGAAGGATTGGTAACAAGGCAATAACTAGAGCGAGGAGGATTCCTGCTAGATCATTTGTGTGTGTGTGTGTGTGTGTGTGTGTGTGTGTGTGTGTGTGTGTGTGGTGAGCTAAGACTAGTGAGTGTTAAAGAATTATTTTTCTTGCAATCTGGCTGCTTGGAGGAGGCGCGAGAGGTGGCCGCCCCGTCGTCCTGCGCATTTCAGGGCTTTTGCCCCCGACTCGGCCTATCTCGCACCCCAGCACCCAGCCTCACCCCAATATCACTCGCTGCCAGACCCTCGGGCGCGGTGAGAGGCCCGAGTAGTCCTGTCAGTTGCCAGCTGCCGGTTGTGGCCGCTGCTTTGTCGCTACTGCAATGTCATGTCCGGATGCTACCGCAGTGGAGACAGCGGGACCGGTGCGCTCCGGACGCGAGCAACCGCTGCATGCTTCCGCGCGCGAGGCATTCCGGAGTAGGGCGCAGGCCACCCCTTGCTTCAGTTTCCTTGCTTCTCTCCTCCCTCTTGGCTCAGATGGGTCCTGATTTCTACACGCCAAAAGAAGAAGGGGCGGGGGAGAAGAAGGACCCAGAGACCCAGGCGCCTCTAAAGCACCGGCTTGGAGCCAAAGGGGCGCAGTGGCTCTCAGTAGAGGGGGAGGGGAAAGAGCTACATAAAGGAGGATTAATGTTCTCCATCCTTTTCTTATTTCTCCTTTTCTGTGTTTAGACATGTCACCACGCAAGATGATGCAGGCTCTCTCGGCACCCAAATCTGGGGCGTGCCCGGATCGCAATCCTCCATCATTTTATCTCATCAAAGCCTGACATCATCCCTTATCCAAAACTTACCCTCCAGCTGGCCCTTTATTTCCAATATTGGGGCCAAGTGGGGAATTAGGTGGAAGAAAATTTGAATTCAAACCCTTGAGACGCCATAAACCAGTCATGTCTTTTATCCCTGCAGGGAGGATGAAGATTGTTAACTAAAAACTAAACAAAAACAAAAAAGAGCTTGTTTTCATGGTTGGGCTGTGTAAGAGAAGGCAGGCCTCTTGTCTCCTTCCCCTAAAGGGCTCACTGCCTGGCCAGCCAAGATCTGCTGCTTCCATCTCAAGGCATGACAGTTGCTATGGCTTGGGAATTCATTCTACAGACACTCTGGTTCTCTCTCTCTCTCTCTCTCTCTCTCTCTCTCTCTCTCTCTCTCTCTCTCTCTGTGTGTGTGTGTGTGTGTGTGTGTGTGTATGTGTATGTTTAGGAGAGAGAAACAGAGAGAGAGAGAGAGAGAGAGAGAGAGAGGAGAGAGAGGGGGGGGGCTAAAGAAAGTTTGTTTGTTGTTCTTAGCATTTCCCAGGTAAATCTCAGTGTCCCTGGGGAGACTCTTCTCTGTCTTTTTATAACAATGGCAAGGTCCAAGTCCTTTAAACAAGTGTGGATGGTAAACAATCAGAGACTCCTTGGAACCATGGACTTGAATTGACAGACTTAGACTGAGAGAGTTCATGGAAGCACAGATCCTAATGACCAGAGTTAGGTCCCCTGCTGAGTTCCCTTAAAAGGCCTTAGAGCTGCTTCAGTGATGGGCATACACTGCTGTGTGCCCCCACCCCACACAAACACAATCCTGGGAGATTAGTCCACTCACACATCCAACCTGAAGTCATTGCTCAATGCGTAGTAATTTGGATTTTTTTTTTAACCTCTTAGCATTAAACAGGTACTTGAAGATCTCAGTATAGTAAAAATGTATGCTTTAACTAACCAAGAAAGGGCCCAGCTCATTTTATTAAATGATCAAACTCAACTTACCCACAAATTGCACCCAGATTTGCAACTGATAACCTGAGAATGTAAGTTTGACAGTTAAATTGAAGTTTAAGAAGGGTTTTTAGAGACAGTCTAGAGACGATGATACTACAGGGTCTCTTGATCTCCTGGTAACTATGGCAAAAGGGTTTTATTTAAATTGATGGAGTAGGAGGAGGGTGAGCTCATCAGCCTGGAGTGTGGGCTATGCCAGGAACCATCGAGAGCTGCACAATGACCTTCTCTTCTATCCCCACTTTGGATGGTCCAGTCACCAGGACGGACCCTCTTCCTGTATACAACAGTGATCTGGTGACTTTGTTCTCAGGAGAATTGGCCCCAATGGTAATCTTGGGAGACACCAGGTAGGATAGCTCACGTAAACATGATGTGAGGTACCTAGAAGAATAATGGGGAATACAGGAAGGTTAATTTTGTGCATATACAGTATGGTTACGTAAAGAAAGAACAATGGCTTTCAATTGCCCTTCTCCCATTTTTTCATAGCAGTCTTTGTTGTTTTTTGTGCCTTTTTTTTTTTTTTTAGCATGATGAGCTAGTCGCAGGAAAACTTACTAGAGGCTCTGATATGTGCACCTATTATATGAACTTGTCGAGAGAGCAGCAAGGTAATTTACACAGAGTATCTCCTTCATGCCCAATATCCCTGACAAACAGGTGTCGCTTCCATTCCACCGGTGAGAAAAAAAAGTCTCCAAGAATCTTAGTGGTCTGTTGTCGTATGTGTTGACTCTGGGCTGGAACGCCTTGGCTCCCACTCTTACTTGGGTACCACATTGCCTGTTTCACAACCTCGAGTTGTTTGACGGGTGTAAAGGCAGAGGAGGCTCGCCCGCAGAAAGCTGAGATGGTGACTTGATTAGCTGGAGAATATAAGTGAGACGTACACAAGGACCTTTGGAACGTGTCATTCTGGTTGCTTGTGTTCCTGTTGTTGAAGCATTGACGTGACCCCGTCATGTTTGGAAGTTACTCACAACCTGAAATGCAGCATACGCATTCCAGGCCAAAGTTCTGTAAATGAGACATTTAGATTTGTGGTGGTTTAGGGAGCGTCCTAGAAGGACTTGCTTCCTGCAGTGCTGGCTGCAGTCAGAGGTGCCTCTTGCTTTTAGGGGCTTGGTTTGATATACAGATAGTATAGTCAAGGGCTGGTCAAGGGAGGAAAGCAACCTCCTTGGTCAAGACATTGGATTCGGAGCTTTAGAAACTACTCTTATCCACGGACTGACATTCCTGCATAGGGAACATAGCAGAAGAGGGAGTGGAAAGACCCAAAAGCTGGGGGAACAGAAGTCTGCTGTGAGATTTTTTTGACTCCTGGAAATGTCAGGGAAACTTCACTCATGAAGTCCCAACAGCATGGCTGACTAAGCAGGACCTGAACAGGGGTGACAGCAGTGGACAGGCTAACACAGAAGGGGGTGACCTCATAGGGCCTCAGCCCTAGGCAAAAAATTAACAATGTGGGCAACTAAGAATTATGTATATGTGTGTAATGTCTGTATATAATACGTACACACATACACACACACATATATAAACATATACACACACACACACATATATATATAAACATATACGCACACATATATATGTGTGTGTGTGAATAAAACACATGTGTTACAAACACGTGCATATATGTTATCTATGTAACAGCAATGGAAAATGACTCCATGAATTTAAGTAGTGCAAGGCTGGACCATTTGCTTAGTAGGTTGTCTGGCTGTCCAGCCATCCCTTTTCTAGGCAGCT
Source organism: Apodemus sylvaticus (assembly GCF_947179515.1). NCBI lineage: Eukaryota > Metazoa > Chordata > Mammalia > Rodentia > Muridae > Apodemus > Apodemus sylvaticus. The sequence goes on along the minus strand of NC_067480.1, from coordinate 84,433,531 downwards.
GGCATCTCACCATTTCTGGTCACCAAAAGAAAAATAAGACCTTATTTATTATTATTATTATTTTTCTTTTTGCCAGTGGGAGATGGTCGGTCACATCATCAGACTTATCTTTCTGCCTCGAGGGTCCCAAGTGTTACTGTTGGCCACTGCTACTGAGTTCTACCTTTCATCTCTCACAAGAAATGGCTATCTGCCTAGGCAGGAGTGTGCGTGTGAGGTCATCTGGGGTGGGGTGGGGCGCTCAAGTCCGAGGCTCGGTGACAAATCCAATTAGAATATGAAATCAGAGCTGGAGCATACAGAGGGCTTTTTCCCTCTTATATACTTTAACGTAGCATCTTAGACCGTGGGAGCTGGGAACAGCTAGGCTGTTGCTGATCTAACACCCCACACAGCCTGGCTGAGGGAAAGAGCAGCCTACACTGAGGAAGTGACTATTTTTCATTTTACCGAATCTCCATGGTGCAGAGGCAGCGTCCTAGGCTGCGGAAGCCTAGTGGTGAAGCAGGATTAGAACTTTGGCATGAAGCTGGTCTCTATGGCGTATAAAACATGTGGCCGGTGTCAATGGATCAACGGATGAGCCGGTTAGACCCCCGGACAGACACATATGTGATGATATTCATGGCTTCAAAATTTGAAATCTGTCAGAGGAGGAAAACACTTCTATTTTGGGAAAACTTTCCAGTCTTGAAATAATGTATCTTAGTTGACTTATGGGAAATTGGCAATGAGGAAGAACAAGCAACCCAGTTCTTCTACTGGATTGAACAGTTCCTGATTTTACCCTGTAAGTTATCACCACAATCAAAGTCAGGTCATGCTTTCTCATTGGGACTAAAGGTAAATGACTGACTCTCAGGTCCAGTCACAGACAGACAGACAGACAGGGCCTCTAGCACAATTAAGCAATTAAGCTGAATCTACAAGAAAAATATTTTTTTTCAAGTAAGATGTATATTTAGTGTGGAAAAAAAAACCCTCTGGGATTACATGGGCACAGGCCCACCTTATACATTTGGACAATGTCTATCAGTTGGTAAAAGCAAGCACAGTTAATGCCATATATTTGGGGGGAAGGAGTTTGCTACCACCTTCCCCAGTGATCAGGAGTGAGTTGGCTTCTGGGTTGGATCTGGTAAGTAGTTGATGTCTTCTCTGTTGGAGGTTGGAAATTGGGGACATCACAACTTGACTTCACACTTGATTCCATCTTGAGGAGAGGCAAAGCTTCTTGGGAACCTTGGTAGAAAAGCTGCAAATTGGCTTTGTGCTTACTCAGCCAGCACTTGTAAACTATAATTGGCTTACATAAAGTTCACTATTATTATTATTTTTTTCTTTTGGTGACGGGAAACGGTGAGATGCATCATCAGACTATTCAAGGGCCAGGACGAATTTGACTTTTCCTTGCGTAAACAGCTCTGCCTATTTTCCAGAAAGCACTAACACTCCCGTTGGCTTGCTTCCCCCCCTGCACAGGCCTGGCAAATTGCGGTAATGCCAGGTCACCGCCAGCAACTTCTTGGCAAACTCAGGTGCTGCTTCTCTTCTGTGACTAGAAGAGCCCAGATGAACTCAGAGCTTTGGTGGCTATCTGGTGGCCATTTGGTGCTGAGTCCGTTTGGAGCATGAGATGCGGATATAGTCAATGGACAGAATGGCAACTGAAGCCATTGGCAGGAGCAGTTTGGTCTCTTGTTTTCCATCTCCACTGAGTGCCAGCAGGAGGCCGGACTTTGCTGCCTCCTGCATTAGAAGCCACCGAGCTTGTGTTCTGTAGGAATAGGGATGAGACCGTGAATAAACACCGGCGTTCTCCAGTGTTTATATTTGTCAAATACCTAAAAATCAACAGGATCTTAAATTGGCTTGAACCTGGCTGCCACCTGGTTGGCCAGTGATTATTAACCTGGAGAAGGCTGGCAGATGTCCAGAAATGGGGTGGGGGGCTCTGCCTATGGAGAGAGGTTTGGTGACCATGCTGTTGACTGAGGGCAGATGCGAAATCAACATCCTTGAAGAGTGCCAACGTCGGGGTCTTGTATGTCCTGGTTGGAGGCGACATGTCTGTACTGTTGGGACAGTTGTGCTCAGGGGCCTCTCGGGACGATGCAGGATACAGCAGGACCTGGGTAGGTTGGCTGGCTGCCGCCCCGTGTCCTTTCATCTCTCCAGAATAGTTGCAGGCTATGCATGCCGCTTCCCTGGTCTAAGACACATACAAGGAACGGAGAAGCACCACAGCTAGCCGAATCAGAACAAGGTTAACAGAGCTATGAGAGATGTCTATATAAGTTCCCATTTGCTCTTCTGCGACCAGGACCACAGTGGTGGCTCTCTTGCTTGGCATCATTTGCAAAGTCTGTTTGGAGGGAAAAGGAACTCGGGCTTAGTAGAGTTAGACAAGACCATGGAGTGTGTCCATGTGCCCTGGGCTCAGGAGAGCGACTGTGATGTCGTAGAGCTCCTGTGCTAGTGGTCTTTGGAGGAGGGCTAACAAATGGCTGGTAACCATTTATATTGGGATATTATTTGATTTATATATTATTATAAATTATTATGTAATATGCTCATGTATATATATATATGTAAATGGTCCTCATTTATTGAGTACTTATTACTGCATTGAATATCTTCTGTAAAGCACTATAGCATATATTTTTACAAGTCCTGGAGGTCATAGCTTTAGTCCCATTTTACAGATTCCAGAATAAGGTGTGATAGAGTTTTTACTCTTCTGCCCATTATTACGTTCTGGACAGAGGGATGAAATCCAGCTCAGCACAGTTTCAAACTCGTAGCTCTCTCTGCCAAGGGCTGGGTCCAGGGTGGCTCTCTTCAATTTCCCCATACGTTTGGTTCCTCTAAAGGGAATGGATTTGCCCAAGAGTTGAACATGCTCATCTTATTTTCTTGAGTTTCACGGTGGTGCCTGGATCAAGTTTGCCAAAACTCCTGGTGCGAGCCTGGTGTGTGTGTGTGGGAGCTGGAAGGGGAGGGCATGGAGACATGGGCGAACATTTTCCTATGGTGTGACTCTGACGGACCATGGTGCCACGGTTGAGATGGAAAGACACTGCAGCAAATTGAAATGTTATAAATAGGGAACGGGTGTGTTGCTCTCCCGCAGCCCTGGGTCACTTTGAAAAATATTTGTTTAGTGAGTAATAGTGTGGTGTGGGTTCCACTTTGCTGTGTAGTTAGTTTCTGCTCCCTTATTCTGAGCACCCGAGGACCTGCTCGGGGCCTCTTGGCTGCCAGCCTGACTCTTTGTATAGGATAAGTTAATAGCTTGGACCACCAATGACTTGCATTTGTTCATTTCATTCCTGCTCTCTGGGAACTGGATTTTAATTCCATGGGTTGAGTGGTTCGTGCTATGAATATAATGGGTAGGTTGCCACAGTTACTGGAAGCACCTTCACAAGCCAGCTCTTAGAGGGGAAACAATGAGAGCTTCATGTGTATGATATGTTTCAATATCTTCATACAATGAGAGCTTCATACATGCGTATGGTATGTTTCAATCAAATCCACAGCCCTCCACTCCCTCCCCCTTCAACATCTCCCTGTCACCTTTCCGTCCCAATTTCATGTGTTCTTTCTCTAAACCCACTAAGTCCATGCACGTATAGGTACGTGAGTGTAGAACTATCTACTGCGGCATGGACAGCCAGTCAGGAGCCCCATACCCGACAAAAATGGAGTCTCCCTCTCCAAACAGCTATCAATTCCTAATGGCTCCTCAGCTAGGGGTGAGAGTTTATGACTCCATCTCCTGTCCACGCAGGCTTTTGGCTGGTTTGGTCTTGTACAGGTCTTGTGCATGCAGTCCCAACCATGATGAGTTCACGTGTGCAGTGGTCTAGCATTTCTAGCAAATACTGTTTCACTATAGTCACACAATCCTTTTGGCTCTTACAAGTTTTCTTCTCTTGTGTGAGATCCCTGGGCCTTGTGGAGAGGGGCTGTGACACAGCGGTCCCGTTGAGCACTGGACTTTCTGAAGTATCCTATTCTCTGTCCATTGACCAGGTGGAGGTCTCTTTATTGATCCCCATCTACAACCCAGTTGGAAGGGGAGGGAGCTATGCTAATGCTAATTAAATGAGCTTTGAGATCTGTTGGAATACCTGTTTGTAGCCTTAGCAGACCAGAGTAAGACAAAAGCTGGAAGGAAATGATTTGATTATTAGTCCCAGTAAAGAGATTGGAGTTCTGGTTTCCCAAGAACCTTTGTGACAAGACCACTGTCTGATTTCTCTGCAGACACGGCTAGCTCTGCTTAGCAAGGAATAGGAGAGGCTGGAGGGTACGAGACAAGGAAACCTCCAGGCAAAGGCGACGGGTTTTCAGAACAGTCCAACTAGTGTGTTTGGGCTTATTTTTGTCCCACTTTTCTTTCAGTAATTATTTCCCTTTTTCCTTCAGGGGTATATTTGTGTTTCTCAACTTACTAAAGTGTAAGTAAGGACTATCTATTAAGTAACAGGCATGATTAGGGTGTGGGTATATAGAAGTGACAGGTTATCTATAATCTCCTCTTGGAGTTCACAGAAAACGTCATGTTTCGTGGTAATCATCATAAGACAGAAGGGAGTGGATTTCAGTGGAAGGAAGCGGTGTGTGGGATAGACCCAGCGTAGGACAGAGCCTGTGTCCTGGTCTCTGACCACTATGGCTGGGAAGAGGCTGTGGGACTCTTGAAGGTATGAAAATGTCATTCAGTGCAGGAGAAGCAGGCTAATAACACGGCTTGAAACATAAAAAAACAAAACAAAACAAAACAAAAAACCAGAAATAACTTATGCGTTTTTTTTTTATTTGAGAGGGAGAGTGAGAGAGAGAGAGAGACAGAGAGAGACAGAAAGAGAAGTGTGTGTGCGCGTGTGTGCGCGCGCGCAGGTGGCCTCAGAGGCCAGAAAGGGCATCGCATCTCCACGAACACAAGTTCCTGGTAGTTTTGAGACACTACATTGATATAGGCTCTGGGAACCAAACTCCAGTCCTCTGCAAGAGCAGCAAGTGCTTAACCACTGAGCATCACTTCCACCTGCAAACATTAAAAAAATAAAATTTTAATTAATCCTTAGAGACTTTCAGCTAGTATATTTCGAGTCTATTGCCCCGCCCCCCGAAGCTCCTTCCAGATCTTTACTTACCTCTTTACTTACCCAGCACTCTGTACACTGAGTACAGTTTGTGCTGGCTAACTACTTTTGGCTATCAGGCCACAAGCAGTAAGGAAAACAAACAAGCAAGCAAGCAAGCAAACAAACAAACAAACAAACCTGCTTCTCACACTGAGGATGGAACCTAGGGCTTTTTTTTTTTACATAGTGAGTTCTACTCTCAGCTCTCAGATCACTCCAGAAGTCTGAGATCACAGTCCTGGGGTAGTGGTGGTGAAGATGAATTTTCTAGAATTTACTGGTGGTGAGGTAGGAAGGTGTCAAAGGAGGCGGACACCTAGGTTCCTAAATTGAAGTCTGTGATTGGAAGGACGGGCTGGGGGCGTGGCAGGTAGGATGGGAACCCTAAGGGTCTGACGGTTAGTGAGTAAGTTTGAGGTGTCTGTGCCGAACATTGGCTTGGGCCTTTGTTTTGCCGTTTAAAAATAGCTGACTCGCTGCAGGTTCGAAGTACATTGAGCCATCTCGACCGTCTCCAGGCGCTTGGGCTGCCGGCTGCCCTCCTCAGCACCCAGCCGCACAGACATCTGTGTACACACAACGATGCTCTGGCCCCCTTTAGGTTGTTGCTTCTGATCACATTCCCCAAAGTGGCATTGCCAGGTCAGAGGAAACGAATGAGTGGTTTTATGGCGTTCGCTGCAGATTGCCAGATTGTTTTTTAGGAAGACAATCAATTCAGAATGCCACCAGCCACCTACAAATGTGCTTTCTAGCCCATGAACCTACCGGGGCTGGACTTTCTCATTTCAAATTACTTATCCTCATTTTTAATTCAGAGTGTAAGGACCTTTTGGTGGTCTCCGTGACAGTTTACTCATTTCTAGGGGCATATTAAACTTACTTGCTTGATGCTTGCCTTTAAATAACTCACGGTCTCTCTATGGAGTAGAAGCTATGCTAACCTTATTTTTATTAATTCTATTTATCATTCTGGGTATAGGTTCTTATTAGCTATATATGGCATTGCTTTACATTCTATTGGCTTTTTATGATTATGTTTATGTATTTGCATTGCGTGTGTGTGTGTGTGTGTGTGTGTGTGTGTGATGCATGTGGGTATCTCCGTGTCACAGTGCATGGAGGTTGTGGGTCCTGGGATAACTCTCTACCTATCAGGTTCAGTGTTAAGCCCTGTTGCCCGCTGGTCCATTTCACCAGCACTATATTCTATTTTTAATATTACTATAATGACATGAAAAATTAGGATTGTATCATTAAACCTTTTCCTTTCTGGGTCTGAGAATATTCTTTTTGTTTTTGTTTTTGGATTTTTCCCCCCCATTTTGTTAGCAATTCATCCTTTGACAGGTAGTTATAAAGCAATATCCTGATTGCTTTGAATTTTATAATGTTATTGGTTGACTGTTGGGCTTGTTGATATTTCTGGATATTGGTGTTGTGTTTGTGGTGGGAATCCCCTCGGTGTGAAAGGATATCTGTACACATGTACGAGTGTAATGAATTCTGTGGGTAAACACACAGGGGAGTGCTGGGCACAGCTGATTCACCATTTCAGGCTGTTCTCTGGTGGAGTCTCCTGGAACTGGTGATAGTTGATATGTTAATTGTACCCGTCCAGGAGAAGATATAAGGAGTATTTTCTGAACTCTAGACTAGGGGATCAGAAGACTTTTTCTGTAAAGTGCTGGGCAGTACGTTTATATTATGATATCTGTGGTAACTGCTTAATTCTACCTTTGTGAGGAGACAACATCACTTTTGTGCAAGACACGTGCAGACAAAGAGTGAGTCTGGCTGTGTGTCAGTAGAACTTTATTTGTGGATACCGAAAATTGAATTTCACATAGAGTACTATATTGCTCCTCTTTTCATTCCTCATTACCTCCCAGCTATTCAGACTATAAAACCGTTGTAGGCCTATGGGCTATACAAAACTATATAGTGACAGAGTCCAGCCTGCTTCTAAACCAGGGCATTAATATCACGTGAGACCAAATTGGGGAAACTCACTTTGGAAAACCCTTGCTTAATTGTGCTCTGGGCATCTAACGTGATATTATTAATTGTAAATACTTTCTCTTTTATGGTTTTTTTTGGTTATAAACTAAGGTTTATTTCATTTTAATTAATTAACTAACTTATTTTGAGATGAGTCTCAGGTTGACTAGCTGACCCATGGCTAACCTTGAGCTGCTCCATATTAAGTGCTGGGATTATAGTGTGTGCTGGTTGTGGGACTCAGGGGTTTGCACACATCAGGCAGGCACTCTAACAGCTGAGCAAGCCACACCCCTGGAATCTCGAGTGTTTGCTAGTCTGTTGGGTTTTTTTTTAAAAATATATTTTGAGAAGTAGCCTTGCTTTTTCTTGTCTTTATCTTGATGTCTGCTTTAAAAAACAAACCTCTACAGTGTGTTCTGTGTTTGGGGAAGTGGGTTTCAGGATTCTAATCTTTTATTAAATTAAATAAAAGAAATAATCAAACTTTTGGTGTTTGAGAAAGGATCTCCCTATGGAAATTGGCCTGAATGGGAACTCAGTGTCTAGCCCAAGCTGGCCTTGGATTTTTGTGATGCTCCTGCCCTTCCATCCTAAGTTCTGGGATCATAAGCTTGGACCACCATGTAAATAGGCATGTGCCACTAGGTACGTCGGCTTGTACCCAGCCGGCAGATCTTGTTGTATTCACTTGTTCTGAGCAGTTTTGCTGTGGACCCCTGCCTCCCTTTGAATGTACCATGTATATCCATCTGGTCTTGAACTCAGTAAGTACACCAAGTTGGCTTTGAACTCACTGCACATACATCAAGCTGGCCCTGAACTTGGGATGTTCCTTGTGCCTTTGTCCCCGGAGTGCTGGAACCACAGAGTGTGCTCCTGTGCTGGAGTTGGGTTACACTTTAAACAAACAAACAAACAAGCAAACAAGCAAATCTAGAGTCTGAGGGCTGGAAATGTAACCTGCTAGCACACACACACAACCTTGGATTTAATTGCAGCATGACAAACACACATACATACACACACACACACACACACACACACACACACACACACAAAACAAAAAACAAAAAACAAAACGCAAGTAAAATAAAAGGAAAAAATTCTCAAATTTTTGTTATGTATCTCAGGAGTAATATACTTAAGATATAATTGAGATGTTTTAAAAGACTGTCTAATCGCAAGGAAATGAACTTAAAGTCTGGTAAAATAATAAATTGGTGGGGGCGATAATTTCCCAAGCTAATATCCATCCAGCAATTACCAATGTCAGACATGTTCTCCATGCTCTTTCTGTGTAACCCATTAATTATCAAAACAACTTAGAATAGCAGTTATTATTGCTATGTCCATTTTACAAGTGAGGAGGTAGAGGCTTGGAAGTTGGCCTATTCCCAGGTTAGAAAGATAGAAAAAAAAATGTAATTTCTCTCAGCCCAGAAACCAGATTCACCAACTGACACTCACTGGGTATCCTCAGTTCACAACCAACCAACCCTATTTGCTTGGAGATAGCTACAGGTTAGAAGGCTAGATTCCACAAGACTGACTCTGACATCAGATATCAATAGCAAAAGCCGGGTTGTAACCTGTGCTTTCTGTTGTCTGACTACATACAAGTCAGAGTTCCCATGACTCTCTGGGGCTTCGTTTAACTTGTAAGCATGGCCTCATATATATACACTTTCTGAATAGCACTCTCTTCTGTATAAAGGAGATAGATGGTAAACCATACAGAAGAAGGCATGCTCAGGGCAGTCATATATATATACATACATATGTATATAGGAATATACATGTATACATATGTATGTAGGAAGCTGGGAAGTTACTGTGCCTGCCTTGGACACTGTGAGCTCTCTGAACCTTGTCCTTTCAGGGTTTTATGGAGGCATCATTTCGTCGACATAATTGACTGCATCATTAGCCATTGGTGACTAACTTAACCTTCAACCTCTCACCTCATCCCAGACTGAGGAGAAACTGAACGTAGCAAGCTGTCTATAAAAATCTTGTGTTTTCTGACTACTGGTCTCCATCTTGGTGGCACCCTCTCAGAGTCTCCATCCCCTGTCATCTCATCGCCACCCGGAAGACCCTAATCACACTGACTTTGAGCTTTCTCACTTGGTGATGGGAACCATGGGAAGAGTCCACATCTGTATTCCTGTATTCCACAGTATGGCGCCCAGCAGGTACCCAGGAGGGCAGGGCCTGTGTGGTACACTCTAGGTTTATGTGGGTCTTCCTTATACTTTGAAGCCTCAGTCGCTGCATTGGCTTGGGTTTGTATGCTCTTCCGGACATGCGCAGTCAGCACGGAGTCGCCTCCTTCCATCTTCTATTGTTTTCTTTGGGATACTACTTCATTTATTACTCATCGGGCAGCCTATTGGCTTCTCCCAGTAAGCAGAGAACCAAGAAATAGCTACTGTGCTGGAGGGAGCCCGTGCTGTGGTCCAGTGACTGATTGCTGTACGCACTTTCTCTCCTGCATTGCGGGTTCCAGAGAAAACAGCTCCTGGGTGAAATCGTCCCTGTTTTTTTCCTCTCCAGTGTCCCCTGAGCTTGTCTCCTTCTGTTCCTACAGTCAGCACATTCTGGCCCTGGCATTCTCTATAGTCACCAGCTTTAAAAACAGGCCCTGCTTCTTCTGCTTTTGCTTTGACAATAGGAATGCAATCCCATTCCTCTCATCACCCCATCCTTCCCACCCTCCCTCCCACCCCTCTATACTTCCCTCCCTCCCACCCCTCTAAACTTCCCTCCCTCCCTCCCCTCTATACTTCCTTCCCTCCCATCCCTCTATACTTCCCTCCCTCCCACCCCTCTAAACTTCCCTCCCTCCCATCCCTCTATACTTCCCTCCCTCCCACCCCTCTAAACTTCCCTCCCTCCCTCCCCTCTATACTTCCTTCCCTCCCATCCCTCTATACTTCCCTCCCTCCCTCCCCTCTATACTTCCCTCCCTCCCTCCCCTCTATACTTTCTTCCCTCCCATCCCTCTATACTTCCCTCCCTCCCTCCCCTCTATACTTCCCTCCCTCCCTCCCCTCTATACTTCCTTCCCTCCCATCCCTCTATACTTCCCTCCCTCCCACCCCTCTATACTTCCCTCCCTCCCTCCCCTCTATACTTCCCTCCCTCCATCCCCTCTATACTTCCTTCCCTCCCATCCCTCTATACTTCCCTCCCTCCCTCCCCTCTATACTTCCTTCCCTCCCATCCCTCTATACTTCCTTCCCTCCCATCCCTCTATACTTCCCTCCCTCCCACCCCTCTATACTTCCCTCCCTCCCACCCCTCTAAACTTCCCTCCCTCCCTCCCCTCTATACTTCCTTCCCTCCCATCCCTCTATACTTCCCTCCCTCCCACCCCTCTATACTTCCCTCCCTCCTACCCCTCTAAACTTCCCTCCTTCCCACCCCTCTATACTTCCCTCCTTCCCACCCCTCTATAGTTCCCTCCCTCCCTCCCTCCCTTCCTCCCTCCCTCCCTTCCTTCCTTCCTTTTTCCTTCCATTCAGAGAAGGCAGTAGGAAATGAGAGAGCCAACCAAGTTTATATAACATAACTGGAAATATCCGTCTGTGGTTTGTGGAACCTTTATATCCTCGAGCCGTTTGTTTTTCCGCATCCCACCTGCTCCCCAACTCCGAGTCTGGGAAATTCTAGCCAGCCAGGGTGTTTATATTACAAATTAAACGTGATGCCCCAGACAAAATGGTCAACAGTTCTGAGGACTGACCAGCACTCCCTGTGGCTGTTAACCTTTGTCATCAGGTATCATATCTCATAGTCATCCTCACAGGCAAACTTGATTGCCTTATAATCTCTATAGTAACTAAATATATATATATATACACTATCTACCTATCTATCTATCTACCTACCTATCTATCTGAAAAAATTCTATATCAAACACAAGAGCAATTTCCCTGCTTCTTTTTTTAAAAAAGATTTACTAATCATATGTAAGTATACTATAGCTGTTTTCAGACACACCAGAAAAGGACATCTGATCTAGCCACCACATGGTTGCTGGGATTTGAACTCAGGACCTTCGGAAGAGCAGTCAGTGCTCTTAATCACTGAGCCATCTCTCCAGCTCAATTTCCCTGCTTCTTACTAAGGAAAAGCAGGTCCACCTCTGTCTTGAGTTTGCTCATTTCACAATGTTACTAGAACTTGACAGGAAATGAAAGTGGCGTCCCTTGGCGCAGGGACATTGGCTCAGCGGGTAAGATGCAGGCTTGCAAATGTGAAGAGACCTGAGTTTGAATCCATAGCACTCGTGTAGAAAGCTGGGTGTGGCCTTGTGAGCGCCCGGTACCCCAGCACTGTGGAGGCTGGAGACTCGCTGGAGCTTGCCGGCTGCCAGTCTGGTTAAAATGCAAGCTTCAGGTTCGATGAGAGAGCCCCTTTTCAAGGCAACGAAGTGCAGAGCGATGGAGCGGGACACTCGGCATCCTCCACCGGCTTCCCTATGGGCATGCGCACCTGTACACACATGCGCATATACCACACACACACACAAACAACATCGTCAGCGGCACAGATCTGGTGTAACCTTTAAGCTACCAAGGGATCTCTTGTTTATCTGAAGGATGAGGTCATGGAAAGGGAATTGCTGAACAATAAGTCGACCGTCCCCAATCTGATGTGTATTCACATCCGGGTGCTTTTTGTCTCCAGTCAGGCCCACCTGTGCTGTAAACGACAGGTGACAGATGCGTCATAGGTGTGCTGCACGCCGCCACCAGGATGCACAGTGAGACCCTGGACGCCTTCGCGGCCGAGTGAACCTGAGCCACGTGCTGATTTTCATTTGATCTGTTTCTCCCGTTTAAGCTTCTAATCATTCAATAAACACCTGCAGTGTTTTTGTTTGTTTTTTTAACCAAATACGCAATTTGAGACAGCATGCTGATATTTATTTATCAAATCTATCCATTGTTGTCATTGAAGTTCTTGGATAAATGGAATTTTCATAATAACTGCAGTTTAAACACAGAGAGAATCTATTTCTTATGTCACTTATAATCTTTAGCATAAAGTGAAACCTTCTCTTTTAAATGAGCGGAGGATATTTGAAGCCTTGAGTATATTAGCTTTTTATTTTGAGTATCATGAAGAAGCTAATTCTTAGAAGCCAATTGTAGTTCTGTTAAGAGAGAGTAATGGGGGCTGGAGAGATGGCTCAGAGGTTAAGAGCGCTGACTGCTCTTTCAGAGTTCATGAGCTCAATTCCCAGCAACCACATGGCAGCTCACAACCAACTGTAATGGGATCTGATGCCCTCTTCTGGTGTGTCTGAGGACAGCTACAGTGTAAGTACATCTTTCAGAAAAGGAAAGTGATGTCTTTAGGGTCTTTGATGGTGAGCAAACTCTTTGCTTTCATGCCAAAGGAAACCAGAGTGCCTCACTTATGTTTTCAGTTAATGTTATGGCCCTATTGTGGAGGTTTTAGTGTCTCTCACTCCCAGCAACCTCCTCCAACACTATTGTTTAGTTTATTAATTCTAATTATTCGTGGTCTGCAAATTCATCCTTTTAGCCAACAAGTCCTTGTCAGGTAGTCCATGATCTAGATCCTTAAGGATTTGGATAGTATCAGTGGGTCTCATAAACCCATCCCTTCCCATCACAGAGGGAAAAGAGGCCGTGTGGTCCAGTCAATGGGTACTGAGTCTACATGCTGTCCTGAGTTATAGATTATTCCAGGGAAGACACACAGAGTATAAATGTGTAAGTAGAAAATGATGACAGCCATATAGGGAAAAAGAAGAAACAGAGGAGGGCTTTTCAGTTGGGGATGGGACATAGGGATAGCACCCAGGAGGAAGTCTCATCTCTCTGGATGATTTTGCTTCTCATCAGATGTCGGGGGAAGGGGGAGTGAGAGTTTGAAGCTGGGTGTGAAGGAACCAGATTGAGCGTGCAAGTTAGAGTGGGTGGAGAGAGAGAGAGAGAGAGAGAGAGAGAGAGAGAGAGAGAGAGAGAGAGAGAGAGCACTCTACTCATAGAGAAACTCATGGGAGAGGCCTGGGGGTTTCTTTGAGCTGCGGGTTTCTGTACTGCTTTTATTTCTTTAGATGCCCATGCTGCGAGTCTGCAGACTTTGTTTATAAAGGGCCAAATGATAGTGGTAGGCTACTGAGGTTTCTGGGCAGAACGGTCTCTGTCGTAGCTTTGTAGCTTTCCCACAGCAGCGTGGAAGCAGCCGTGAGTGCTAGCTACATCAGCGTCTGGATTCTGGAAGCTTGTTTATAAGACCAGCTGGCATGTTGGCATTCCTTTGCTTGCCCCTGGCTTGAAGAAGCTTTGCTTGTTATTCTCCTAGTCTTCATTAGGTCATTGAGCAAGTGAGGAGGTGTGGTCTGTGTGGCAGTCCCTGGCCTTGAGCTGCTTATACGCATTAAGGGAAGGTAAGTATATACACTTACGGGGCTGCCGACCGACATTATGAGACACTCTGTAATTAGAAGCTGATACAGTGGACAGAAACAGGAAATGTGATGGGCCGCTTGCTCATCTGCTTGGCATCTGGGTGTTTAGAAAGAGATTTAAAGGCTATGCAAGGATGGTGGGACTTGACAAAAATCACCACACACAGGAGGTTAGAGCTGATTGGATGCTACTACCGAGTTCAACCTGCTAATTTCATAAGTGAGCAAACCAAGATCCTGTTGATTTTCAGACAGGCTGGGAAGAATGTGCCTCCTCTTTTCAGAATCTTTGACCAATTCTTTTTCTGAATTTTTTTGATAGATCCACCCAGGGGTGTCTATATGTATACATACATGTTTATGAAATGTATGTTTGTATATATGTTTTATATTGAGAGGGGTGAGAGAATGGGGTAGCTTCAGGTTATCGATTGATTGCATTTTGGATTTCAAAAGACTGGGACCAGAATGGTTATGTCTGCTTGGATTGAAGTAGAGAGGAGAGAAGCTACACGAGGGGTCTGGAAGGGAAGAAGTGGTTATTCACAATAGAAAAATGTACACTGGGGCTGGAGAGATGGCTCAGTGGTTAAGAGCACCGACTGCTCTTCTGAAGGTCCTGAGTTCAAACCCCAGCAACCACATGGTGGCTCACAACCATCGGTAACGAGATCTGATGGTCTCTTCCGTAGTGTCTGAAGACAGCTACAGTGTACTTACATATAATAAATCTTTTAAAAAAGAAAAAGAAAAATGTGTACACACACACACACACCACACACACACACACACACACACATATGCAAGGAGGCAGTCAAAAAAAAGCATTGGTGGGAAGACCCTATAAAGTAAGACATTCCTATTCTCTTGGTTGTGAGCCTAACCCTTAACAGCTGAGGCCAGCTCTCTAGAATGTACTCATTCTGTTGAAGAACTCTCAACTGTTAGAACGAGACAGTTTGTATGTTAAAACAGACAGATCGTGGTGACGTCGTAACAGAAGGGGGTAGAAAAAGAAATCACAGAGCAACACAGTGGCTTTTTTCCCCGTTGCATACATAAAACCAACTCGAACAAGAGAACGGGGAACCTGAGCAACTGCAGCTCCAAATTGGTAGGATTATTACAAGGATGTTTATTTTAGGAGATGAAATGCTGTCATTGAGTTAATTAAAAATGCCACCTTAGGTAGTGATGGACGGAGGGACTCTGACAGTACAGTTGGGCTGTGTCCAAAATGTGGCTCAGAATCAAAGAATTTTAGAGCCAGAGGGGTTCTGGTTTAGTGTTAAGGGCTCAGAAATTAGTTGGATGCCAGAAACACTCAGATTGCCTAAAGACAAGGAAAAAAAACCACAGCCAAACAAAATAGGTTCCTCTCCCTGTTGTAAACTCACAATGACTTCAGAGATAAGATGAGGTATATGAAAGTATGAAAATACGAGGTCTTTTCAAAAATCATCTCAGGCAGTATTATTTTTTCTTTTTCATTTGTGTGTGTATGTGTGTGTGTGTGTGTGTGTGTGTGTCTGTGTGTGTCTGCGCACTCATGTGTGGGTCCATGGGCACATGGAGCCCTGAGGTTGACGTTCTCATTCTCAATTGCTCTTCCTCCCTATTCAGAGAGGCAGGTACTTAAGCCAGACCCCAGAGCTCACTGACCTGTTTCTTCTAGAGGTCCCCTGACCTCTGAATCACAGGTAGACCGCGGTATCTATCCACTTGCTATATACATGAGGTGTAAGAATCTGAGCCATGTTCTGGTTATGTGGCAAACACTAACTACTGAGCCATCTCTTCACTCTTCCCAGGCAATTTTAGCAGTGTATTCAAAGGCCTGAAACTTAGGTCTCTCTGATCTGTCTTAGCCATGTCTACACACATGGGGGGCATCAAGGGTTTTAATCGGAAGGATCCAGCCCTGGCTCTCTTGACTCTCACTATCTCACACCTATCAGTGACCTTGTGTCCCCATTCCACTGTTTGTTTGCTTGTTTGTTTTCCTCTAGTGCTATCTTTCACTATAATCTTTTAATATTGTGCAGGGACCATCTTTAAATATTGACCTGATTCATCACTGCCCAGAGTCACAGAGTTAGAGGGAAAAACTAGTGTGTGGTGTGTATGAGTGTATGTGAGTGTGTGTACACACACACACACACACACACACACACCAAACTATTTATTTGTTTGTTTGTTTGTTTGTTTACATATTTAGAGTCATGTTCTCAGGTAGCTCAAGCGAGTCTCAAACTTGACGTGTAGCCAAGGACAGCCTTGAACTCCTGCTCCCCCTACCTCAGCCTCTCAAGTGTTGGGTTTACAAACATGTGCCATCACAAGGGGATATTGTTTTGTGTTGGGCAAAGTCTCTTTATGTAGCTGACTGGTCTGGATCCTGTCATCCTCTCCTCGGAGTCTCCAGGACAGGCAAGCACCTTCCACATCTGGTGGGAAAACAAAGAGCTTTTCCTTCTTCTTCTTCTTTTTAATAGCACAGTGGGATTAGTGATTGACTCTGGAATTGGGAGAGACTTTAGATGCCCCTGTAGTCCTTGCTTGAGTAATAAGCACTGCTTTCCACAGACCTTCCCTCTGATTAGGCTTTGCAAAGCAGAGTTGCTCTGTTTGAGAGAGAAATGAGGGGACTGGGGCCTACCTCCCATTGCTCCTTGGCCAAGAGGCAGCCCTGTGATCTGTGTCCGGTTCAGTGCTCGCCTCTGTCCCACTGCTTTCTTCCGCCATCCACTTCAGTAAACACAGTTAATTCACATTCTCCTTTATTCTCTCTGCAGGAGATAGATGAGGTAATTTTATAGGTCAATATTATAGTCCCCTAAGAGCTGATAAACGAGCCAGGCATGGTTGTGCATACCTATAATCCCAGCCCTTGGGATTCTGAGGAAAGAGGATTACAACATTGACATGACACCAGCCCAGGCTGTATATTGAGATTCCGTATCAACCAAATAAACCGAGGAAAAAAATTAGCAAAATGGCCTAGCCCAGCTTGGTGGTTCATACCTGTAGTCGCAGCAACTGGGAGTCTGAGTTAGGACTTCCACATGTTTGAGGCCAGCCTGGGTTCAGGAAAGAACCTACTGTCCCTGGCTTAGAACGAAAGTCTGAATCCTTGCCTAGGCTGGTGGCTGTAGTCAGTCACATGCACAGTCAGGGCAGGGCCCCAAGGATCAGGAGCCCTGGGAGGGGGAGGCTGGTGTGGAGGCAACACTTCCTAGAGCTTTGTGCATCACCCCAGGGTGCACACTTCTGAGTCTACAATGGGGGCAGGGCACTAATCTTGTTCTCGGGCCCCATTGGACAGATGGTTTCCTCCACCCAGGCATCTGCTGAGCTCAGTAGAGGGTGTCTGGGCTGGTTGTGCAAGTAGAGGGAGCAGAAAAGGGCAAAGCCAAACGCTGAGAGGGGAGACTTATCACCAAGTAGCAGGCTCTTTTCCTTCTCAAATTCTAATACGAAATTAAGTTTCTCAATAAGAAAACCAACCCTGGTCGCCCCTGCCCCTACTTTCAAACTCAGACTGAAGGAAAAACTAAGAATATCGTAGGCTCTAAGGAGGAAAACTCAAGAGCGGTGAGAGACCAGGAAGTACTCACGGAAGTTCTCACACTTCCGTGGAGCTGGGAAAGACTTCCGGACTGGGGTCAAGTTTCGAGATGCTGAGAAGACAGACCCTCGATCACCTTGCAAACAGGTTTCTGCTTTATCCTTTCAGTTACTGGTATGGCCTTAAGTATAGAGGGAACTTGTTCTGTAGCTGGTAGCTTGGGGCAGCTATGATTTTTTTTTTTTTTTTAATTTTGGTGTTTCAAGATAGGGTTTCTCGGGTTTCTCAGTGTCAGTTCCAGGCTGTCCTAGAACTCAATGTATAGACTAGGCTGGCCTTGAATTCAGAAATCCGCCTACCTCTGCCTCCCAAGTGCTGGGATCAAAGGCATGCGCCACGCCACCACTGCCCAGCCAGCCATGGTTTTCATACAAACTTCTCCATCTCACTGAGGATGGCAGAGTCAGGGCCTCTCCATTTCTATGGCTCCAGGGAATCAGTCACCCTAATCTTTGCTCCCTGCACCTCTTTCACAGCCTCTTGGGACTTGTGATCCCCCTAGGTTTTTTTGTTTTGTGTGTGTGTGTGTGTAGTTTGTTGAGACAGGGTGTTTCCATGTAGCCCTGTCTATTCTAGATCTCGATTGGTAGACCACACTAGCTCCAAACTCAGAGATCCATCTGCTCCTGCCTCCCAAGTGCTGGGATTAAAGGCATGGTCCTCCAAGTTTTTATTCTGGAAGTTAGTGTAACTCTGACCTGCTATGTGAAGTTTTTATTTTAGAACATGGCCACTGAGCTATTCTTGCTGGACCGGAGTTCAATGCATAGATTGCTCAATGGGTACCTGCAGGGACTGTGTCTATCGGTTGTGTCCTTCAGAGACTGGATAAACTGGGTTTGCATCTAAAAGCATCCGCTCCGTTGTTTAATGCATATACCAGGAATGTCAAAAGTATGCCTGCTTGTTAAAACAAAACAAAAGAAAATTTTATCATCAGGCATGCAGGTGCTATAGAAGAGGCAGCTTTGGTAGCCCACCCGACCCCCGTTTCTGATGTCAAGCCAATGTGGTGAGGGCTGTGTCGTTGTTGATGCTCTCTTCTCCTCCGCTCCTATCTGACACCGCTCTTAATTTCTTTCAGCTTGGATTCCTCAGCACCATTACAGCTCAACCAGAACATAAGACTCTGAGTCTCACTGGCACATACCGCCACGTTGACCGTATCACTGGCCAGGTGCTAACCTGCGACAAGTGTCCGGCTGGAACGTATGTCTCTGAGCACTGTACCAACACGAGTCTGCGCGTTTGCAGCAGCTGCCCTGCGGGGACCTTTACCAGGCATGAGAACGGCATAGAGAGATGCCATGACTGTAGTCAGCCGTGCCCATGGCCGATGATCGAGAGATTACCTTGTGCTGCCTTGACTGACCGAGAATGCATCTGCCCACCTGGAATGTATCAGTCTAATGGTACCTGTGCTCCCCATACAGTGTGCCCCGTGGGCTGGGGTGTGCGGAAGAAAGGAACAGAGAATGAAAATGTGCGGTGTAAGCAGTGCGCTCGGGGTACCTTCTCTGACGTGCCTTCCAGTGTGATGAAGTGTAAAGCTCACACAGACTGTCTGGGTCAGAACCTGGTGGTGGTCAAGCCGGGGACCAAGGAGACAGACAACGTCTGTGGCTTGCACCCGTCCTTCTCCAGCACAACCCCACCCTCCCCTGGCACAGCTACCTTTTCTCACCCTGAGCACATGGAATCCCACGATGTCCCTTCCTCCACCTATGAGCCCCAAGGTAACTCAACCTCACGAATTACTTGCTTGAGGAAGGCTTTGAGCCCAGTAGAGCAGCAGCTTATAATCAAAGATGTTCTCTCTACTTTGCTAAATCTAAAAAATCATCCCTTGGAGGAGGGAGCCCTTCATTTTTGTGGCTAATTAAATTTGGCGTCTTTGGACTTAATAGAAATATTGCAACTCAGAAGGTTTCTCTTAGGAGACAACAGATAGCTAAAAACTAGGTTACATCAAACTGGCAAATAAGAACTTTGAGAAATAAGGGCAGTGTGTGACCTTATGTAAATCATTTAACCCAGTCAGTGCTGGGCCTGAATGAGTTGAGTTGAGTGATTTTTAGTTGTTTAAGGTTCCTTTCAGATTAAAAAAGTTATGCAAAATGGAGCTAATCGTGGGCAGAAGGAGCCAGAAGGAGAGTCAGGAAGAGAGAGCTTGTAATTACGGCTGGAAGGAAGGTAGGAATGTTGACTCCAAGGTAGGAAAAAAAAAGATAGAAGTTTAAATCTGAGTAAAGGTGACCAGCCCTCATATCTGGAGAAAATGGCTTAATGTTTTTTTCAGCTTGAGTTCATGGCCTTTATCCCTATTGGCCTACCATATTCCCGTCAACACTCAAGCAGAAGTTCAAAATTTGTCAGATCCTCTTTCATCTCATTTAGTTCCCATGAGATATAGCCAACTTAAGTTGTGTCTACTAGCACACTATAGTGTGTGCTGATGTCTGGCCTTCAGCTACAGGGAACGCTTTCTCATGCCTGCCATTTTGAAATGAAGAGACAGGTATGAGTGGCTCCGGGGGCTGTCAGAAGTCAGGCTCTGTCTCAGGTTCCGTCCTTCACACTCTTTTTGTGAGGACTAATTGTGGAAATGTCACAGAAAGAAGTTCACAAAGCCAGCCCCAACCCTGCGTGATCTTGGAGCCGGCTCCTGGGCGAGTCCAGCCTTACACTATTCACTGACCTGTTGCCCAGGGTTGGCTTTGAGCCTGAGCTCTTTTCTTTATCTTAGTCATGGGCTCTGTTTCATCACTGAGTCATGAAAGGTGAGGGAGGAGGAGAGCGAGCCAAGGAATTTAACTGAAATGAGTTCTCTGCACAGTCAAATCCATGAAGGGTTGACCAGTGGCAGATGCACATTTATCCATGTAGAACTTGAAATCGAGGGGAAGCCGTCTAGGAGAGTCTAGGAGAGCTCAACTATTGGTTTTCGTTAAGATGCCCATGTTCTGGGCACAGAGTTTAACTATCCATATTTTTATTTATTTTTTTTATATAAAGATGATGTTTGGACCTTTATGAAAATGCGCAAAATAATATTTGACCTTAAGCTCCAACTGTCATCTCTTCTTTTATTATCCGTCTTCACTTGGAGATGACAAGAGACAGGAGAGGATGTGTAGATGCCCAAATATGGAAAAGCTCTTCCCCCTCCTTACTCTTTTTTTCTAGGCATGAACTCAACAGATTCCAACTCTACTGCCTCTGTTAGAACTAAGGTACCAAGTGACCTCGAGGAAGGGACAGTGCCTGACAATACAAGCTCAACAAGTGGGAAGGAAGGCACGAACAACACCCTGCCAAACCCACCACGTGTTACCCACCAGCAAGGCCCCCACCACAGACACATTCTGAAGCTGCTGCCGTCGTCCATGGAGGCCACTGGTGAGAAATCCAGCACAGCCATCAAGGCCCCCAAGAGGGGCCATCCCAGGCAGAACCCGCACAAGCATTTCGACATCAATGAGCATTTGCCTTGGATGATTGTGCTCTTCCTTCTGCTGGTCCTGGTGCTGATAGTGGTGTGCAGTATCCGAAAGAGCTCCAGGACTCTCAAAAAGGGGCCCCGGCAGGATCCCAGCGCCATAGTGGAAAAGGCAGGGCTAAAGAAGTCCTTGACTCCAACCCAGAACAGGGAGAAATGGATCTACTATCGCAACGGCCATGGTGAGCGTCTTCTGTTTCCTCCGTGCGTGTAGGGCACTGGGCCTCATTCATGTTTTCTAAAGGGGTGGGGAGATGGTAGGTTGTGGAGTCCCTTTTCTTCACCAAGGGCTTTTCATGATCTAGCAGGTTCTAGAACATGATTCTGACCTTCTATTACAAATAATGTATTTAGAGAGAATCACCTCTTTTCATTTCCTTCCCTTGCACCATTGGAACTGGAAAATGTTGCAGAATCCGAGTCCTGCAAGTCACTGTGAGGGATTTCTATATTTTAACTGTGTCCTTTAGCAAATGAAGGAATGTAATTCAGCGAGGTGTCACTTCAACAAGAGACTAATTGTTCAGGATTCTGGCACCAGACTTCACATCTCTTACTACTGCAACCCTTCCTTCTTTCTGTTTAAAAAGAAAATTTCCAAACACATACTATTTGTGTATGGGTTATGGGGTGTGTGTGCACGTGTGTGCATGCATGCATGCTTGAACATGCTATCATGTGGAGGTCAGAGGACAACTTTTGGGAGTCTCTCCTCCGACTGTGGGCTCCAGGGAAAGAGCTTTTAGCACAGAGAACCATCTTGCCAGTCCACACTTCCCTTTTCTGTCACAGGACTGAGATAAAAAAATAAAGGGAGTTCAAAGCTGAATTGCTGTAAGTTTAGGTAGGCTGCAAGGTTTAGATGTGAACCTTGCTTTTGGCTCTGTATTTTCACACACACACACACACACACACACACACACACACACACACACGCACACGCACACGCACACGCACACGCACGTGCACGCGCACGCGCACGCGCACACGCACACACACACACACACACACACACACACACACCTCCTAAATGTTTAGGATTTCACCCAATCCATGGAACAGAAATATCTGTTAAGTGATGGATACCCACAGCATAAGAGTTTGCCTCCGTCTGAGGCCGTGTCTCTCACTCAGTAGCTTCTGTGTGTTGATAGAGGCTGAAATATTTTGGTCTTTTCTTTTTTAAGGGCAAAAATAGCTTACAGTACTTATTTGTCTCTGCACTCAGTCTGACATGAAGGCAGTAATTTTGTTCCCCACTGTGGTCATAACTTCCTTTCCTGAGTGAAAGCAGGCTCTGGAAATCTCATTCAGATGTTTCCTTTCCCATTTACAGATAAAGGTGTGTGCTCACCTTCCGACAAACTGGTTTTGAAAGTATTTATACTCTTTGGTATAGTAATTCTATTTTGGGACTCTATCACTGAGGTATAAACAGATTTTTTTTTTAAAAGTAAGCACAGTGAACATAAATACTCTTTTGTGGGGAGAGGAGGCAGGAGCTTACTCCGTAGTCAGGCGGGTCTTGAACTTGTGATTCTCTGGTGTCCATCTCTATAGTGTTGGGATTTGAGGTATGGGACGACAAGCCTAGCTAACCTTACAGCTGGTTTAACTTAGCCTTGTAAATCATACACATTGACAACAAATGAAGTAGCAATTCCAGGGAAATAGCCGAGCAAAGGCTGAACTGTGTGTCTATAATGGAATGTCTTCGCCCAGTCCAAAGAGTCTTTTACATTGTGTAAAAGGAACAGACAGAGCTACATAGTTTCCAACAGTCCCGACTCTTTTAAACCTTCAGAGGCTGGAAGGAAAGACGCCAGCGTGAAGAACGGCTCCAGTGTGGTAGGATTTTGCCCTCTTTCCCCTCCTATTGTTAGTACCCCACAAGTGGCACAAGTTTTGTATAATAAAAACATTACAGGAAGTTGGAGAGGAACATGAAATCCCAACTTATTTTGCCTCCCTTAATGACTTGGGAGACCTCTCAGCAGGGTGACTGGGGTAGCACTCTGCCTGGTACAGACTCTCAGGGCTGTCCAACTTTCTGACATAGCAGCCTCAAGTTGTCACCTGTGAGCGTGTTGGGCTGTCTTCATAGCTGTCCCAGGATGCCTGTGGCCCTCGGACTGCTGGTTGGCTATATCTGGCTGATAGCCTGTGCTGACCCTCTGGCATCCTCTGGAAATCTGGTGGCTGGAAAAGCCTCACTGTCAACCCTCTGCCTTTCTAACAAAAACTTTTAAAAAGCTTCCTATGGATGCATAATTCTAACTTAGGAGAAGTTGTGAGGAGAGGGACGGTAAAGAATACTTACTCCTGTGGTCGGGTCGGTCTTATTCTTATTACTGTGGTTGTTCTGAGACAGTGTCTCACAGAGCCCAGGCTGCCCTCAAATTCACCATGTAGCCAAAGCTGCCCTTGAATTCCTTATCCTCCTGCCTCAGACCACCACATCCTGCTTAAGATTTTACTCGTTGTCATCTATTCTTTGCTTCTGAAGCCATATAGTAATTTTACACAAGAGAGTATATATTACAGAATAACGTGTTATATTTAATGGCATGTATAATACATGCCATATTTTTATACACATTTACTCAAAAGACAAAATAAATTTCCCAAATTGTTTCATGGGCTTTTACCCATCAATAAATTAGTATATTTTATAACAATAAAGATATTCTCTTCGTAAAATATATTGTAGTTTCCAACTTCAATAAACTGAAAGTTGGAGTCATACTTTGTTGCAAACATTGCCCCCTTTTGTTGGCCCGGTGTCCAAGTTTGCTTTCTGATGTCATGATAAGCAAACAAAACCTGGAGGTGGTGGAGGAGTTTATTTGGTTTACGCTTCCATGTCCTAGTTCATCATGGAGGGAAGTTAGGACACAAACTCAAACAGGAACCTGGCGGCAGGAACTGAAGCAGAGGCCATGGAGGCACACTGCTTACTAGTTTGCCCCGCATGGCTCCCTGCTTGATTTTTTTTCTTTTTAATACAACCTGCCCAGAGGTAACACCATCCACATGGGGCTGGGCTCTCCCATATTGATCGTTAACCAAGAAAGTGCCCCAGAGCCGGTCAGCGGTAGTATTCGCCTTTAATCCCAGCACTTGGGAGGCAGAGGCAGGTGGATTTCTGAGTTCAAGGCTATCCTACTCTACAGAGTGAGTTCCAGGACAGCCAGGGCTACACAGAGAATCCCTGCCTTGGGAAAAAGAAAAAAAGAAAAAAAAAGAAAAGAAAATGCCTCAGAGACTTTTCTATGGGCTAATCAGTGTAGACATTTTTCTTAATTGAGGGTCCCTCTTCATAAGTGACTCTAGCTTGTGTCAAGTTGACAAAGAAACAACAATAACAACAACAACAACAGCAACCCTACTAAAATACCCTCAAGAAACAAACAACTGACATATCCAATTAGGCCCTTGACAAAAAGAACATTTGTTTTTTTATTTGATGTGTGTGTGTGTGTGTGTGTGTGTGTGTGTGTGTGTGTGTTTATATGTAGGCAGGTAAATGTGTGGCGTGTGTATGTATATGCATGCACACGAGTGTGGAGACCAGATGTTGATAACGTGTGTCTTCTTCAGATCTCTTTTCTGATCAGGGTCTCTCGGTGAAGCCTGCGCTTTAGTCAAGCTTCCCGACTTCCACTCGGAAATCTTCCATCACCAACCACCTAAGATTACACGTGGCCTTGCACCGCCCGGCTTTCAGATAGGTTCTAGGGATACACACTCCACTCCTCCCGTTTGCATGGCCAGCACTTTATGTCGCTGAGCACTTTCTTCCTTTAGGAAGCATACCTTTCCCCTTGAGTATCAGATCTAGTCTAGGATCAAATTTTGTAGTCAGCTGCCCCTGGAGTTACCTGGGCGCTGAGTCTACCTTGCTAGTAGAACGTGTGACTCTCCTTTTATGATTATGTAAATCTAAAGTTATCCATCTGTGATGATTCTATTACCCAATCGTTGGTTATTATAGTTTGTGATCAGATACATTTATAAACATGCTTTTGGAACAGATAGTTTTAAAATTCGAAGAACACAGCAAGTTTTTTTTTTTTTTTATTTACTCTATGTTTTTAGCCAGGGTCTTGTGAAGTTGTTCAGGTTGGACCTGAACTCCCTCTCTAGCCTAGACAGGCATAGAATTTGCAGTCCTCCTGCCTGCATCCCAAGGCTCAGCTCTAAGCCATCTTGTGCAAGTTGTAATAATAAAGGCTGGTCCAGGAGCAGAAAGCAATAGAATACGATGACCTGAAGCATTCTTTTAAAAAATGTATTACATGATTAGTTGATTATTATATCTTATGTTGGGGTGCATATATGCCATGGTGCATGTGTAAATGTTAGAAGACAATTCTCAGGGGTCACTTCTTTTCTACCACTATGTGGACCCCAGGAATAGAGAACCTAGGTCTTAAGGCTTAATGCCAGGGGCCTTTGCCGTCTGAGCCACCTCACCAGCCTGATCTTCAACATTCTTATAGCTCTTTTTACCTCTTGAAATGTCATGAATCCTTACAACAACATCCCGTTTTATATGAAAAGAATGGAAGTGGAAAAATCAAACCCAACCCATTCTCTTCCATGGGAGAGTCTTTCAGTCGTCTCTGTCAGGTGTAAGTAGCCCCCCCTTCCCCTCCCCCCACCATGGTTCCGTCTTCTCCGGTTTCTACATTGTGGTATTTCTGTTTGAGGTGTTTCTCTAAGGAAAGCCTTTTCTTTCCAAATTGCTAGGTTCAAGGGAGCAAGCAGGTAAAATCCTATCACAAAAATCCTATCACAAAGAGAGGTTCTGTTCAGTGAGAGCCTCGCAGCAGGTACACCTGGCTCTCGAGGACAATGCCTCGTTGATCTCCATTGTGCTCAGGCAGCAGATTATCCAGCCTCACGAGATCTCTTCCTGGTTCGTGTCCATTCATACTGAATGGCTTATCAGAATGAGCACTGAATACCCAGGAGTCTTCTATCAAAGGTCCTGGGGAGACCTCCTTTATTTACCACTGTAACAGGAGCATGCCGGGACCTTCTTTACAAAATTATTATGAGTGACCGTTTCATATGTACACGCAATGCACTGTGGTTATATTCTCCAGCCATTAACTCTGGAATCAGCCTTCCTTTTTCTCCTAATGCTGTCCGCTCTCTAACTAGTCTCCCACTTGCTTTCCCATGAAAGAAAATGATACCCTGTTCCACAGCATCCAATAACTGTCCATAAACTGATCCTCAGGAACAGAGTGGAGGTTTCATGTCACTTCCGATTCCTGTGATGTAACCTTGAAGGACTCAGTGTTGATGCTTTGTGTTACGGTTACAGTGGCTGTGCTGTGTCTCGGTGACCTTCGGAGTCTTGCTTGCCTTGTGAGACCTCAGCGCTCTGAACCTCTTGTGTTCTTACCATAAAGCCCTCCTGAACTTCTCTGTCTGCCATTCTAAAGTTGATGTTTCAAGCACTGGTGTTCTGCTCTCACGGTGTCCTATGGTTAGACCCAGGAGCTGCACCTTTGGAGGCTGTGTGCGTTGGTACCCCATAGTTTCCTTCTTTTCCGGAGTCAGAAGAGTTTAAAGGTGCCAAGGGTTAGGAGAAGCTGTGGTTTCTTGCAATATACTCACTTTAGGATTGGGGATTGTAAGTAAGTCCCTCTAGAATTTTTATCTATGAACCCTATTTAAAGATTTTGTTATTAGATTAAGCTGTCATAATGATGGGAACCTATTGTTTGGGCTCTAATTGCTCTCCTTTGTCATCTTTGTGGAAATAGAGTTCTTTTTGTATTATAACCTCAAGGTAATGGGGTCAGTGTGAGTGGGAGTACAAGAGTTCCACTTGATCTGAAATGAAAATGAAGGGGCTGGAGAGATGGCTCAGTGGTTAGAAGCTCGAGCTGTTCTTCCAGAGAGTGGCTTGTAGCAGCCTATATATAATATCAGCTCCACGGGATCTAACATCTCTGGTATCTGTGGGCTCCTGCTCTCACGTGCACATACATATAATTTAAACAAATAAACATTTTCTAAAGCCGATCAGTGCAAAAGCCAGGCATAGAAGCTCAATCCCAGCACTCGAGAGGCTGAGGCAGGGGCGCTGCTACAAGTTCGAGGACAGCAAAATGAGTTGTAGGTTAGCATGGCTACACAGTGAGACAAAAGGCAAAAGCAAACAAATAGATAAATGCAGTGAAATAAATGTAAGTGACACAGAAAATATTTTTTATTTTACCTGGTTTTTTTTCTCATTCACAAGCACACATACACACACACACACACACAATGATAATGATAGTAAAGCTTAGTCTTCCTATAACTGCATTGAGGAAGTATGGGAAAATCCCCCCAAAAGTCTCTTTGTTCTCTTCCTTATGTCTGCAGAAGATCCAAAGCCTTGGTCCAGCCCCATTGGCAGCGAAGTGGCCGAGAATAGGAACCAACTTTGCGCTTTCATGGTTGTTTCTACCAGGTGCCATTGCGGTTTCTTTTCCTTCAATTATTTACCCTCCCTCAAGTCTTTCTTCCCCATTTGCATTTGCTAAAGTGCCTGAAGTTGAGACCAGGCAACCTGTTTTTCTAGAAACTTTAAGGGGGAGTTTAGAAATCGGGCTAGCACAACGTCAGTGTCCTGATGGAGGGGGTGTGGGAAAGGGCAGAGGGGAACATGACTCTCCTGTGACTGTATTGGATCATGTTTCCTTTTGCTTTTAGGTTTTAGACTGTGAGTTGAAATGAGATGTAGAAAAGGGAGGGAGAAAGAGGAACTGGATTTACCTAGTTTAGAGTGTGTGTAGCTTCTGGCTGGCCTTGTTGTTCAGTGGTCTGCCTTAGGTAGCTAGCGTGCATTTGACAGTGTGTCAGTATAAGACCACGTGACCTCTGGAGACAGCCTTTTCCTTAAGTGGACAGCAGCAAACATGGTGAGGTTTCTGGGGCTCTTAGAAGTGGGCTGCTGCGCTTCGGTGGCCAAAAGGGGGCAAGGTCATTCTCTGTACTTGGTTTATTTTAATTTTTACTTTTACAAAGGGTTTAATGTAGCCCAGGCTGGCTCTAAACTTGTTGCATAGCAGAGGATGGCCTTAAGCTCTTGATCACTCAGATTCTACTTCCTGGGTCCTGAGATGGCTGGAATCACAGGCATGCCTAACCTGACTTGTGGTGCGGTGGGCTGAACCCAGCGTTTTGTGTATGCAGACAAATACTCTTGTCAACTTTATGTCTATGTCTGTCAATTTTATGTAATATTCTATATAGCAACCCATTTTAAGATGCTCTTTCTGAATTCCTCATTCTTTCCATCTGTCACTATAACTATCATGCCGAATCTCCTCTCATAGTCTGTAAATTCTCAGAGGAGAGACACTAGGTTTTGCCATGTGACCCTACAATTGGCCCAGGCCTTAGGGTTCAAATGGTCTGTGCCTGAGCTGTTTCCTATGGTAACCACATGCCTTGAGGTATTTAAGTTAAAGTTAACTAAAAAGCAAAAGTCAGCTTCTCGGTTGCACCAATGATAACATGAATGCCTAACAGGTAATGCATAACTAATCCTTACCTGACCACATTGGGACAGATGGAACATTTCTGTTGTCTAGAACATTCTGCAGGACAGCAGTGGTCTTAAACAGCCAAGGACTAATCTACTTATTCTTCCAAGGTTGTAAGGTGATTGTTTAAATTTAAAACTGTTGAGCCATTGAGTTTGTCCCTGTTGGTTTACAAGGATGTTATGTTAGGAAATTAAACAAAGATTTTGTTTTCAAGATTGATTTTATTTGTAATTATGTGAATCTGTGTGGGGTATATGCACATTGTGCTGGGAACAAACTCAAGATCTCTGCGAGAGCAGTATGCTTTCTTAATCACTGAGCCATCTCTCCTGCCCTTAAACTGAGGACTCTTAGGGTAGATCAGATGTTGATTGTCGACTCGAGCACAGATGATTTTTGAGCCCCACAGGAAGTCTCCATAACTGCAGAATGTAATTGTATCATTTGTGTTGGAACTGTTGGGCTCTGTTCCAGTAGTGTCAAAAGAGACCACAGTCAGTGTGTAAATTATAGGTGGGGTCATAGTCTAACAAAGCATGATCTGTAAGATCAGGTGGCACGTGCTGGGCCACGGTTGCCAGCGTGTGAAGTCTACCAGAGGTTTGCCACTCTCAGGACTTTTTTCTCTCACCTTCTGCTGACAGGAGCAGCTTAGGTGAGTGGATCCACTCCGCTTGGAGCCCTCCTTGAGATTAACAGTGCTCAACTTTACCTTTGGGGGTACCTAGTTCTTTACCTTTACCTTTGGGGGTACCTAGTTCTTACTCTGCTACAGGAATACATGACAGAGCTGAGTGACTAAAACGCTTATCATGTGTAACAGCTGTCCTCATCCCTTCAAAATGATTCTCAAATCCTTCTATCTCCTCCCAATATATCCTGGCTTTTACCCAGAGATTGCTATCTTACACGTGGCCTACCTCACAAGTGTACCTGCACGGACCTTAGACAACTTGTCTCTCAGTCAAAGCAGAGCCACAGAGGAGGACACGGTGGTTTGGGTTCTAACCTTAACCTCCAATATAACGTTGAAGGGGGAGTGAGTTAAGAAACATAGTGGACAGATGCTTGGAGATTTGGAACTCAGACTCCACTCTGTGTGCCTGAAGGGAAAAACAGAGAGGATTGATTGTTTCGAGTCAGTATTCACAGAGGTACGTGTGGGCCGGGAGGCAAGGGAAAGTGCAGGATTACACAGGCAAGGGCCATCGGTAAAGCATAGGCTGAGAGGACTGAGTGAAGGCATGTGCTCATTCCCCAAAGGTTGGCTTACAGTGCAGAAGAGCAGCCACAGGCAGCAGAAAAGACAGATGCCCAGGACAGTTGATGCCTAGGACAGATCTTCCCACCTCCTGCAAAAAGCCCTTGGGTGATCCTGGACCAGACATGTGCTCTCTTTGGGGGTCAGGTTTCTTTTAGTAAAATCAGGACACCTAAGGGCTTAGGCCCCAAAATTCAAGGCTGAAGATGATCGATGTGATGATGTTTTTTGCCTTATCTGGGTGCACCCTGATATTTGATAGGAGAAATGTAGGCCATGTGGGTCCTGCATACACTGTACTGTGGCACTAGTGTGTGGCTACTCAGAGAGGGGAAGCCAGGCTTAATCCCAGCTTTATGCTACAGAAGGATCCCATGTTCACCGCAACACCAGAGACTACTCTGCAGCTACTAGCAGAGTGACAATAGGATAGTAAATGTTTCTACTTGTGGGTGTCACAAGGCTGGACATGGTTGACACTGTACAGGGAGGGGCTCTGTGCTTATGTGGGGTGTAGAGGATCCCTTGGTATTGAGAGAGATTCAACAACTATTCCAGAACTAATGTTTGGAGACAATCTTTTCAGTGTGTCACCATAGTCCAACACGTACGGTGAGTCGCAGAACAATGGGGAAGCCGTGACTGAGGCTCTCATTTATTTCTGAACTTGAATGCTAAGAGACCTGGTGTCATGGCGGAGCCCCAGCTATAACTCCTGAGCTTCTGGAAGCTTGCTTGTCACCCATGGCAGCTGTAAAGAGCTCAACAGCTCCTACGCATCTGTAAAAAATCAGGACGGGGGATGGGCATGTCTAAATGTCCCTCCAATCACTGCTTGGAATTCACCAATAAAGTTTAGGCTAGCCTGAAGCCTTTTTAAATTTTACATATTCTAACCATGGTCTATTAGTGTGAGCCTAAGTTTCTCTAATAAAAGGATTCTTAAGTTACATGTTTGCCACAGGCTAGTGCCTGTTTGCAATTCATCGCCAACTATGAATTTACGTTCTCTACAATAATCCAAAGAGGTCCATGGGGGAGTTGGCGGGAAGAGAAACCGTCACTTATATAGAGATAGAAAACTTAAGTTCCAAAAATGAATTACTTCCCTTGCCGAAAGGCCAGGGCAGAGCCGGGTTTTGCCTGTGTGGCGAGTGGCTTGAAGAAGGTAACTCTCCAGCCGGGGACATCTTTAGCCATGACAACCCTGGCTTTCTTCAGGGACAAATGAAGCAAGGGACGTTAGGCTAGAGGGAGATCTATTCTCTGTCTTAGCTATTCCGGGCTCCTTCTTAGTTTTGCCTCTTGCTGCATCCCCTCTCACCTGGGAATCATTGTTAGCCCTGTGTGAACTGTTAACCTGAGGAGAACCTGAACAGCCAGCCAGCTGGACCTGGCTTACTTGTTTGGGTAATACAGGAACGCAGCTCACTCAGGTGCATTGTCCTGGTCTATTCTCAGACAATGAGGGAAGTAAGGGAGAGGTTGGTAGCCAGCTCCACATTTAAGGATTCCTAAGGTGAAGAAAAACATTAGGATTTTTTTAAGATTTATTTTTAAATTGTTTTTCAGTAATGTTTTTATTTATGTGTCTTTGAACATCAAAATCGAGGCTCTGTCTTAGCAGACTAGGGCTTGCAGGACCTTGGTAATGTGAAGAGTGTTTGTGTTTTGTTTTTGGAAAACCCAGAGATTGGACAGTGATGAGATCACAGGGGTATGGATGGGGGAAGGGAGAAGGAGAAGAAGAGGGGGAGCTCCTGTCGTCTAATGTTCATACCTATGGTAGAACTGAGCACAGGAAGTGATTTGCTCAAGCTGTGATGTTTAAGATGGGGGGGGGGGGAGTTAAGGCCTTGGCTCCTGACTTCCGGGATGGTACTTCTTATGTTGTCCCTGTTGCCTTTCCAGTCAAAGGATGACTTGATTTTGCCCACTGGTAAAAGAAACACTGTGATTTAAAATTTACTCACAGTCTGGGAGTAAGACAACAGAGAGGTCATTTGCTTTGGAGGACCCTGGAGGTCTTCGGTAGTGGCCAAGGATGAAGGAGATAGAAAGATAGATAGTCCGTCCCAGACTAGGAGCACCCTTTGACCTCTCCCAAGGTCGCCCACTGAGAAGGGTGATGGTCTGTGGATAATAATTAGTAAAAGGAGGGAGTTGGTGTCTCTCTACTTTCACTGACCACCCTAGCTAGGTGACTACAGAGTGTGGGAGACAAAACCCAATAGCTCTGAAATGGATGTCTTGATCCCAAAAGGAATAAACTTGAATTGTTAAAGTCTTGTAGCATACACAAAACTTTCCACCTCTGAAGAGCAAAGGAAGTCCAAGTCTACTTTTCTTTCACCCTAACAGCCTGCCCCTCAGAGAATGGAGAACTTTTGACTGTTCCCGACTCAGTTTCTCTTGAAAATTCTCTTGTCTAAGAAAAATTTATCAGGTTTTCTTTCTTTCTTTCTTTCTTTCTTTCTTTCTTTCTTTCTTTCTTTCTTTCTTTCTTCCTTCCTTCCTTCCTTCCTTCCTTCCTTCCTTCCTTCCTTCCTCCCTTCCTTCCTCCCTATCCCTTTTTCCCCTTCCTTCCTCTCGCTCTTTATCTTAATATATACATATGTGTGCATGAACGCATGTGTGCATTTGTGTGTGTGTGTGTGTGTGTGTAGGTCAGAGGACAACCTCTACTGTCAGTGTTCATCTTCCACCTTGTTTGGACACGGGATCTCTTGTTCCTTGCTGTATCCGTCTGCTAAGCTGACCTGTTACCATCTAGAGCTTCTCCTGTCTCTGCCTCCCATGTCCCAA
Source organism: Apodemus sylvaticus (assembly GCF_947179515.1). Taxonomy (NCBI): domain Eukaryota; kingdom Metazoa; phylum Chordata; class Mammalia; order Rodentia; family Muridae; genus Apodemus; species Apodemus sylvaticus. Next base: position 84,401,171 of record NC_067480.1, on the reverse strand, counting down.
GAGAGCACCAGGATTACAGATGCTCACTGCTGCATCTGGCTTCCAAGGATTCAAACTCACGTGCTCATGCTGTATAACAAGGAATTTATCCACTGAACCATTTCCCTGGCCCAGTTTAGAAAAACACTTTATTATTAAGGCTGGTTTGGGAGGCAGAAAAAAAATCATAATTCACTTGCATCAAATGCTTACCCTGCACTGTGAGATACATCTGCAGGTTTCTGCTTAATTCTCAGGAGAACTTTATGGTGTGACTATTGTACCCATTTTTGCCTATCAGGAACAGAGGCTTAGGAAGGTCTGATACCCTGAATTCATACCCAGCTGGTAGCAGGCCTGGGCAAGCATAGAGGCACCTGCCTTTGGACTCAAGCTGGTTATAAGAAACACTGCTTCTTGCTTCTTCTGTCCTTTATGGAGAAGGACGGTTATGATGTGGACAGACACTTGGAAGGAAGCCAGACTATCACAACTCTACAATTACAACAATTTCCCCTACCTATCTGACTTTCTATGGCCCTGTGTGGGGAATGGGCAATTATAGGGGAACCATATTGACGATACTTATGTTAAAAGACAGCTGCTAACGGGATGGCTTAGTGAGTGCAGTGCTTGCCCTGCAAGATTGAAGACCTGAGTTCGATTCTTAGAAGTCATGTAAAAATGACACACATGTGTATACACATACACAAACACACACACACACATACACACACAAAGATACATTCAAGACTTGTAAAGATGGACCAGGGAACCCTTAGTCCCTAGGAAGCTGCATGGCACAGTGACAGAAGAAGGCCATGGGTCAACTTCACTGAGGATTAAACTCTCCTGAGCCTCTCTCTCAGTTTCTCATCTGTGTTGTGGGCGTGGCTCCTCCCTCATGGGCTTCCTCTTATGGGCTGAATAAGATCATTCGTAATACCAATAGATGTAGCTTGGCTCCCTGTTCCCAACAAAGATAATGCCAGCAGCTGCACTGAGGCATTCGTGGAGAGCTGAGCTCGGGACAGAGACCCAATGTTTTTAACCCAGTTAGAAATTATTATGGGGCAAATTAAATGAGTCATGTGTAGCAAGAGAGATGACTACAGGGGAAAAAATATTTACCCAAGGAACTTTGGCTATAAAATGCCACAGAGTCTAATGGTCCATTATAAAAGGAGCTGGAAAAGAAAGTTGAGTATTACCTGGCTAGTCAGATTCTAATCCTTTTAGAGGCTGGAGGCTAAGACCTTTCCTCAGGTTACCTGTACTGGGAGCAAGGGAAACTCTTCCTAGGGTGCTGGTACAGTGTAGGGATGTGGGAGAAGGGGCCACTGGAGGCACAGGCAGACATGATACCTGATCTTGTAGGAGGTGTAGAAGAGGCAGCTCTAGTGGGAAAACAAATGGAAGAATGTTGCGAGACTCACATCGAGAAGGTTCAAATAATGTCAATATCCCTTCCTTCCTTCCTCCCTTCCTTCCTTCCTTTTTTTTTTTCTCGAGACAGGGTTTTTCTGTGTAGCCCTGGCTGTCCTGGAACTCACTGTAGACCAGGCTGGCCTCGAACTCAGAAATCCGCCTGCCTCTGTCTCCCAAGTGCTGGGATCAAAGGCGTGTGCCACCACTGCCCGACAATCTCTTTCTTTGTTAGAATCCCATTCTTCGTGATGCAAAAGTTGAATCGGGAGCTGGAGGTATGTTGGCTCATGCCTGTAATTCTAGCTCCTAGACGGTGAGGCAGGAGAATCACTGTGAGTTTGAAGCTAGCTTTGGCTACATAGTAAATTCCATGCCAACCCCTGCCTACAGAGTGAGATCCCATCTCAGAAAACAAAGAGCCCCAACTTATAACCAAATCCCTCCCATAGACAGTTGAAACAAAGAGAGTAAAGTTAAAATAGACTGTCTGCCTTGGTGGCCGGCCTCTTATTGGCGTGACACTTATGACCCCATACTATGTCAAATTAGCTTAGGGCAGCAGCAGTTGTATAGAAGGTGGACTTGATTTACTTAAGTGCTCATATTTAAAGGTTTAGACCCTGCGGCTGAACCAAGCTGTGGCTTCAGCTTGAGATTTTGGAGATAACATTTGTCATTTCTTCCATTCTGTCTCAAACTCACCGTCTAAGCAAATGAAACATAACATCGTCCCAACTTACCTGGTGTGCAAGGACAAAAGATTTCTCTCAGCCTCATCTGCTGGCTTAAAGGTTTCCTTTGGTCCCCAACTGTTGTTTTCCAGGACTGGTCTGTGAGGTGAGGACTGTGAAGGAAGCACACCCTTCAGATGCTTTCTTCCTCCTTCTAGGGAGAGCAAATAGATCTTCATCAGTTGTGGACTTGATGTACGAGCAGTGCTGGTCTGGGTATGGGACTGTGTTTGTGTTTCACGTGCACATATTTCTCAGATGTTTTGCGGTGTTGGTAGGTAGATGGCAGGTGTGTGTGTTCTGGGTATATCGGAAAAAATAGTGAGCCCAGGACTCAGGAGCACGTTAAGGAAACATTTCGTCATCCATGTTAATAGCCTACTATGTGCAGTGTTCAGAAGGAAAGAGATGATCAAGTGTTAGGGATTGGCAACGAAGTTAGTGCTTCTCCATTCCAGTTTTGTTTTAAGTGAGGTAATAGGATGTTTGCCATTAAGAATCCAAAGATGATGTCAGGATGCAGATTCAAAGATGTTGTCTAATAAAATAGATTTTCCTTTTCGTGTGCGTGCGTGTGTGTGTGTGTGTGTGTGTGTGTGTGTGTGTGTGTGTGTGAGAGAGAGAGAGAGAGAGAGAGAGAGAGAGAGAGAGAGAGAGAGAGGTGGGTATGTTTCATGTACACATGGAGGTCAAAGGATAATTACTAGAGATCAGTTTTTCCTTCCCATTGCCTGGGTCTTGAGAGGTCAAACTAGGTTCTCAGATTTGATGATAGACACCTTTACCCACAAAGGTCTCTCCTTGGCCCCTAAAAATAAGCTTTTTAACTTCTGAAAAGGACTCATTAGCTGCCTTTCTTGTTGCTGTGACTGAATATCTGTCAACATGAGAAAAGAGGTTCGATTTGGCTTCATAGGGGGAACGACAGTCGTACTACGCATGCGAGGTACGCGTGCGAGGCGGCTGGCCATATAGCTGGATGCAGCCAGGAGACAGACAGAGATTAATGTTCATTTCCTTCCTTTCTGTTTTAATTCAGTCTGGGACCATGGCGGGCAGAATAATGCTTCACAAAGTGGGCTTTATCTCCTCAGTTAAACTTCTCTGGAAACACCTCCCAGGCACAGCAAGGTGCTTCCAAATCCAAACAAGCCTATGTAAAGATTTACTGCCATATAGGGTTCTGCTCCCTTTAAACATTCCGTCACTTATTTTCTTTTCTCCAAATAGTTCCAGGATGGCTTTAAACTCGGTATACAGCCCAAGGCTACCCGGAAGGTCAAGATTCCCCTGCTTTGGCCTCCTGAGTGCTGGGGTGCAAAAGCACTGCCTCCCTCCCCTTGTGCCTCCCCCCAGCTGCCATTACCTACTTTTTCTAAGCCAAGGCACAATGCTCTATCTACCACCTAGCAAACCCATCTTCAACGTCACATAGCTAGAGGGGGGCAACACCAGTTTTCAAACTAAAGGCTCTGTCCTTCTGGATAGTTTTCTGCCTGTTATATGACATCTGACATTCCTAAGTTATTGGAGTGATTACTCATATCACTATTATTCTTAGTGCTGGGGACTAACAGGTCTTGCCCATGCTGGCCAGGCAAGCTCTCTATCACTGGTCTGTGGCCCACAACCCCCTATAGTTGTTATCTTAAAAAAAAATGCTCAGGCATGACAACTGTATTTCCCTTAGCAGAACACAGTTTGTTGTGACGCAAAACACCTGTAGTTTATCATAAACAATGAACTTTTTCCTGTTAGAATTTGCTCCAGTTTCCTCACTTTCTGTGAGCTGGTTGGAGTGGAAAACTTAAAAATAAATAAATAAATAAATAAATAAATAATGAAAATAAAGACAGAGAGTGTTTGACAGATCTCTGAGGCTATTTGGAATAGTGAGGCCTGTTTGTGGTGTCCGAGTTGACAGCGTCTCCTGATCCGTCTCCTTTGCCTGTGTGGCTCAATGCTGTCTCAACACCACTGCTTGAGACACTCCTCACCCTGCCTTGCCCGGGAGACTCCTTGACCCAGAATCCCAGATGGTCACCCTGCCAGTCAGCCCAGATTTCCTATGGGAAGTAGACTTGCAGTGTAAACACTGGCTGAAAGGCAGCAGCGGCAGCGGCGGCTGCCTTTTTAGAGGCTACAGGCTGCTGCCGACTGCCGCTCCAGCCCAGGACCGCCACCACTACAGGGTGGAAATGGTCGGTCTCCACCCCAGACCCCCACCTCACAGCCACATTTGCTCTCAGGAATGCCATTTTCCTGCAGACAGTACCATCCTGTTTGGAACCTCTCGGGTCCATTTGTCCCCTCTCCATCACCCACCCTGTCTCCTCCAGGGCTGTCCGTGTTATGCAAGCATTCTACCTCTGAGCTATAATCTCAGTAACCTCAGCTTCTTCCATGCATTTTACCTGGTACGCTATTAGATTGTGTGTGTGTGTGTGTGTGTGTCTGTGGACACCTGTATATAAACATACGGGCACCCCTGCACAGTGTGGTTGTATGCGTGTGGAGACCGAAGACTACCTCAGATTTTATTCCTCGAGTATCATCCACTTTGTCACCCACCCCTCCTGTTTGTTGTTGTTGGTTGGTTGGGTTTTTTTTTTTTTTTTTTTTTTTGACAGGATAACTCTCCATTGGCCTGGAGATAATCAGCATGCTAGGCTTGTTGGGTTCATAAAAAGAGAGAGAGGTTTAAAGAATGGTATAAGGTACTGTGGGGAAGGGGGTGCCTCAGTGGGCCCATGCCCAGTCACCCCTTCGCCCCGAGGGACCAGACACACACAGACATGGCATAGAATAGAGTTTATTCAGGGCAGAGGATGGGAGTTAATGGGGTAATGGAGGCAGAGAGAGAGGGGGGGAGAGAGAGAGAGAGAGAGAAAGAGAGAGAGAGAGAGAGAGAGAGAGAGAGAGAGAGAGAGAGAGAGAGAAGGAGGAGGGGCAAGCAGTCCCTTTTACAGTGGGCCAGGTCTACCTGGCTGTTGCTAGGCAACTATGGGGCAGGGCATACCTGGCTGTTGCCAGGTAATTGTGGGGTGGAGCTTCGACAGAATCCTAACCAGGCTAGCTGGTGCATGAACTCTAGGGATGTGCATCTCTCCATTCTCCCAGTACTGGGATCACAAGAGCACTGTTTGTTACCACACCTGGATCTCCCCCCCCCCCCCCAATGCATTCTGGGGATTAAGATCAGGTCCTCATTGTTTACAATGAAAGAACTTTAGCAACCCATCAGAGGACTTTGAAGTACACAGAACTGCTGGAGGAGGAAGGCTCTTCCAGCCTCAGCCTTGAGTGTTCATTAGCAAGTGCACAGTAGCCATGTGGCCAGAGGCATCTGAGGCAGCTGTGTTCTCTAGGCCAGCGAGGCAGCCAGCCTTGAGTTCCGCCTCTAGGTCTTGGGGGAAAGGAATTTACTATTATAAATATATTTTCAGGAGTTTACCCAACTGTCTTCCAAGGTAAGTTCTTTGAGACAGTGAAAAATAAGTTAGCATTTTCCCTGTAAAGGACCTAAATACAGAGAGAAGAAATACAAAATATCCCTAATGTGTGTCCTTAAATCAGCCTGGTCAGGCATGACAGAAACAGCTTTTACAACGGAGAAAGCCTTTCTGGGATGGTGCTGAAGGGTCTTCATAAATCATTGGTTTGTTAACACTGTAGCCAATGTCTGTAATTCAATGTATTTGGTTTGCAGATTACATCAGAGTTGCAGATGGTTAAAAGCGATACCCGATGATGTAATAGCAGGTTGTCTTTGACCAAATCTGAGACACTACCGATTGTGAGACATGCCGGTATTTTTAGATACCTGTAAGGGGGAAAACAAACCCATGTCCGATGTAACTGAGCCATGGGAAGGCTTTGGTTCTCGTATGCATTTGCATGGCCAGAGTGATAAAACAGGGCAGTACTTTTGGCACACTTTTGCTCTGTGCAGTCTAAGCAAGCGATTCGAGCGCGGTTCTCAGTCTTTTTTGCTTGGCTGCAGCAGCATTTAGCACTCGTGTCTCGTTTCCTTGATACACTTCCCCCTCTATAGACTCCTATTCTCCTCCCGTATCGAGGCCCCTTTCCTCCTGCTCTCCGTGGTTGGTTCCTCCTTCCTCTCTCCGGCTTCTACATAGTGCCAGTCCCTGGGCGTCACCCTGGGATCACTTTTTGTATGTGTGCAATCTCCCTACCTCAGAGATCCAAGGTGACTCTAGTTTGCGTCAAGTTGACAAAGACTAAGCTGTACACCCAGAGTACTGTGTCTGTCGCGTGGCTACAGCCAGCCTTTGTGCTGACTCACCACTTTCGCCGTTCATTCCTCTCTTCCAAGGAAGGTTTCCACATAGGTCCTTATGGGTGGCAATTATTTCAGAGGTTTATGTCTCCAAAGACAAAAGAGCTTCAACCTTTCTTCCAATGAGGACAAGTCAGAGTTCAGGTGTTTATAACGACAGAAGGAAACTTTTTTTTTTTTTTTACTTTGAAGCTAATAAGTTGACAGTAAGCTTCCTAATGCTATAGCCCTAACTTTTTTTTTTTTTTGGATTTTGGTTTTTGGTTTTTTCGAGACAGGGTTTCTCTGTATAGCCCTGGCTGTCCCTGAACTCACTCTGTAGACTACGCTGGCCTCGAACTCAGAAATCCGCCTGCCTCTGCCTCCCAGAGTGCTGGGATTACAGGCGTGTACCACCACCACCCAGCGGCTATAGCCCTAACTTTAATACCGTTCTTCCTGTTGTGGTGACCTCCAACCATAGAATTATTTTTATTGCTACTTCATAACTGTGATTTTGCTACTATTATGAGTCATAATGTAAATATATGATATGTAGGATATCTGGTACGTGACCCCCTATGTGAAAGGGTCCTTTGACTCCAAAGGGGTTGCAACCCACAGGCTGAGAATGACTGTTCTAAAGGATGGGGCTTCTTAAGCTGAGAGCCAGTGTTCTAGTTTGCTCTACTGCCGGGATAAAACGTCATCATCAAACCCAACTTGGGAAGAAAGGGTGTTATTTCATTTTGCAGCTTATAATCCATCATCAAAGGCAGGAACTGAAGCAGAGGCCATGGCCAAATGTAGCCTGATGAGTTGATTTCTCCCTATGGTTTGTTCAGCCTGCCTTCTTATAAGTCTTGGGACCACCTGCTCAGGAGTGGCACCCCATCAATAATCAGTCAAGAAAATGCCTAGAGGCTAACTTAATAGATCTAATTCCTGAATTAAGATTCATTTTTCCTAGATATGTCTTGGGTTGTGTTAAGTTTACTGAGACGACCAGCATTCCCACATACTATCTAATTTAGGGCTTTAGCATGTTTTGGAGAATACTATTTGTCCATGATAACCATTTAGCATGTCATGCCACTAGACTTAGGTTTTCTTGCTGTGGACTGGGAAAGTCTCACCACATTCGGTAAAGCCCAGTGAACGCTGTCATGACCTCCTGCGTGTTATAGGGATGTGACAGTAGCACTTTCTCCTCCACTTACTTACCTTATAGGTGAGTTTGGATGTGGCTTACCCCAGTAGTAGTGAGGTCCACACAACATGAACAGCAGAAATCCATTGTCTGCTCGTCACCCAGTGCTAAACACTGTCTCATAGTCCATTCTCTCAAGGACCCTTGTCAATGCAGATGTGGGGCAGGCAGAGGAAGGTGTGTTACAGTATGGCCAAGGTGTTGAAATAGGCATTTCACATTTGATACCATGTAAGTCTTCTTACCGAGTGGTAGATGCTGACATTGGTGAGGTTGTTCTTTGCCAATGGCATGATGTTAGAGTTTGAAATCTTGTGACTTTCACTTTATCATCTTTCTACCATGTTGACCCTTTGTTTTCAGGGCTTCCCCTGACATCCAAAGCCACTTCCATTCCTAGGCAGTTTCTGGAAGATGCAACCTCTGGCTCATGCAATTTGATACCCTCGACAAACTCGTTAGAATTGTTGATCATTGGAGTCAGGCAGAGTGGTTTATGCTTTTAAGTCTAGCACCTGAGAAGCAGAGGTGAGAGGGGGATAGCTGATAGTTTGAGTTATCTTAGTCAAGACAGCAAGCCCAGGCCAGTCAGGGCCACAAGACTCTGTGAGGTGGAAGAATGCCAATCAGTCTCCCGAATCCAAGCATCCAGCAACACTGAAAAAGCAATGTTGGGTTCAGTGTTTCTTCGCCAGCCTGTCAGAGGGTTGAGGGTCTTACTACCTTTCAATGTAAGTACAAGGAGAGTGAACCTTCCATAAAGTTCAACGAAGCAGATCGGTTGACAAATAGTGACTGTGTCTGTGTTTTAGGATTTGGAACTTTGCTTGGACAGAGAGGCCAAGGAATGATCTGTTTCTTTTGCTATTGTTTCATTTATAAACTAATGGCCAAGTGGGATCATTCAACTGTCTTCATGAAAATACCTGTCAATAGGTGTATATTTTGTGTGTGCGGATAGTTATCAACTCTTTAAATAACTGTAGCCCAAGGCCATATTGACTTCACACCACCTGTTTCTATAGATCAAATTGTGTTAGAACACTGGAGCACTCATGTGTACAGAAAGCAATTGTTTTCTTACTTCAATAGTGTTGAGTAATCATGTGATCAAGACTGTCACGTTCCCAAAGCCTCAGACACTTGCTGGTGCAGAGTTTGTAGAAACCCTCCCCACCTACAGTTAAGGTTTAATTTTGAAGAAAAGTAATAAACTGTCTAGCCTCAGAGCAAAGTGTCCTAACATCAGTGTGGTTAGCACTAGTAGTTGAGGAAGAAGCATCCACACCATGGCCAGCCTGGAATGTGCTCATATCAATACCAGATGGCCGTGTCAGTGATAAGCAGAGTTACAGGGCCTGATTACATTATACTCTCTTGTGTCACACTCCCAATTAATGACAACGGAAGCTGAGTGGCCTTGTAGTGGTCCCAATCTCTCTACATGAGATTACCAATACTATGAAAGGCTTTCAATACATGTTTCTAAGGTTTGTAAGCATCTGTATGTCATAAGCACAGTGGTCTTTCCATAGTGTTTGAGTTAGGGTTTCTACTGCTGTGATAAAGCACCATGGCCAAAAGCAAGTTGGCAAGGAAAGGGTTGGTTGAGCTTGTGACTGTCAGGCCATGCTCTGCCTTGAGAGAAATAAGGGAAGGAACTCAGAGGGCAGAAACAGGGAGATAGGAACTGAAACAGAGACACAGAGGAGTGAGCACTGCTTATGGGCTTACCTCTCCTGCTCAGCCTGCTTTCTTATAGCACCCAGGACCACTTGCCCAGGGCCACCACAGCCCACAGTGAGTTGGGTCTTTCCTACATCAATCACCAATGAAGAAAATACCTCACGGGTTTGCCCACAGGTTAGTCTGGTGGAGGGATCTTCTTAATCAAGTCTGCTCGTGACCAAATGACATAAAACTAGCCAGCACAGATATTCATATTTACATATCTATTTTGTGTTACACTGGCCTCTCACAAATACATACACAATATCCACAAATACATATATGTCAGCTGAATCTTTCAGTATCCCATACCCATACATGACACATATATCAGTCTTTTAACACCCCCAGGAGGCTGGTCTCAGAGTTATTTCTATCATCTGTACTGCTGTCTTTTGGTATCCATGGGGGACTTTCCGAGGACCTGTTTAAGTGTGCCAAAGTCTGAACCTAGTGAAGTCCCTTATGTAAGATGGCATAGTACTTGCATATAATCTATACACACCCTCCTGGAGATATCTTAAATCCTCTCTGGATTACTTATAATACTCCACGTAATGCGAACACTTTGTAAATAGTTTTTCTGCTGTATCATTCAGAGTTGTCATCATCAAAGATGCCTGTGCATGTCCAGCACAGATGCAGATTTCAAGAAAACATGCTGGAGATGGGTGTGGAGGTGCACACCCTCCCTGGAGCTAGACACAGGGCCATCGTGAATTTAAGGTGGCCTTCGGTCCTTTATTAAAGATTATTTTATTTTTGAAATTGTGTACGTGGGTTTGCCTATGTGTAGGTCTCTGTGGGCCAGGGTCATTGGTAGAGGAGGTCAGAGGAGTGGAGCCCCTGGGGCTGTAGCTGTAGGCTTTTGTGAGCTACCTAAGGTGGTAGCTCAGAACCAAATCTCTGTTCTTTCCAAGAGCAGTGTGCTCTTAGAATGGGCTGATCCGGTTCTCGGTTCTCCATCTTCCCAGGATCAGTCTCACAGAGAGTTTGAAGCCAGCTTGAGCCACATGAGGTCCTTTCTCAAGAAAACAAAACAAAACAAGCAAAGAAGCCAAGAGAATTAAGCAAGGCCCTCTCTATATTATCCGTCTGTCCGTCTGTCTGTCTGTCTACCTGCCTGTCTGTCTGTTTTTTGATCTAGTTTTTGTTTAAACTCACAGATACAGAACTCACATGAAGGGTGACTTGTGTGTTTGGTATTTATATGTTGTGAATACATTTAGAAAGGGATAATAAGATAACTATAAAGCAGCGAGGAAGGAGGAATCTGAATAACTGTCTTTGAAGTCTGTCTTTCTGAGCACACTGTTCAGCCTTCCCGCTTCGGCTCGCCGCTCTGATGCTTCTCTCTGTAGTTGGCTTGCTTCTCCCTAATTCCTTTTCTCTGCCTGTGTGTGTGTGTGTGTGGGCTGGCAAGTCTATGGGAGAGCTCACCTGACTGTGTGTGTCTGTAGGCCAAGGCAGATGTGGGGAGCCATTCTCCATCACTCCCGCGTTACCCAGCGAGGCAGGGTCTCTTAGGTGAACACGCCGATTCAGCGAGTCTGGCTGCCATCTTGTTCCAGGGATCCCCCTCTTTCCACATTTCAAGAGCTGAGGCCCACCAAGCCCAGTTCTCTAATTTTTTTTTAAAAGAGAAACTGTTCAAAGTCTGACTGTTTTCGGTTTCCATGATATTGATTCACTTTTTGTTAATACATGTCTCTGCCTTCATATTTCAGAAAGTTCACGATGCTCACAAATTAGCCTGACAGAGTGGCTGTTCATTAGACAGCTACAGAAATATTCCATAAATCTTTCTCTTTCCCCTGGTGGCGATGGAGTGGGCGGGACCAAGCACTAGTTCTGACTGGTTTTCTCCCTGGGGTTTGGTGACAATACTTTGAAAGTCTACTGTCCCCTGGGAGGGCCATTGTCTACTGTATCTTTAAATTATCAAATCCAGAATGGGAGCTGGCAGTGGCCAAGGGCGCTGCTGGCACAGGCGCCTTTGTGGAGCCGACTCCGCACTTTACAATGGAAGCATCTCACGGGGGAAGAGGGCAAGGCGAAACCCAACTCGCTGAGCTTTTAAATTGAGTTTGAAGTTCATCTGAGTTGAAGGAAGGTGTTGTTGTCCCTGTTCTTTTGTTTTTCTTTTCATTTCTCCCTATTTCCTTTCTCTTTATTTTTGTGACAAAAAAAAAAAAAAAAAAAGAAAGAAAATCCAGAGTGTTGGATAAAGGACTGACTGTTTTTAAGGCTTTTAGAGTCTGTAATTACTCTGTAAAGTATTGCAATGCATTGAGCCTCAAGTTTCTATGTTCAGCATATAAGAAGCATTTAAAACCACGTAGTTATTTTTTTGTTTGTTTGTTTGTTTGTTTTTCAAGACTGGATTTCTCTGTCACAGCCCTGGCTGTCCTGGAGCTCACTCTGTAGACCAGACTGTTCTTGAACCCAGAGATCTGCCTGCCTCTGCCTCCCGAGAGCCGCCACCACCACCACCACCACCACCACCGCCCAGCTCGCGAAGCTAATTTTTAAGACTAATTAACTTCATAGGAAGTGTTGATTGCCAGGGATGACAGTGAGCCTACCTCTTCATTGTAAGTTGAGGAAATGCACATGACAATTAGTGGTTTGCCCCAAGCCACACTGTCATGGGCATCATGGGGACGGAAACAGTGGTCCTACTTATAAGCAGAAGCACCCGTGTTTTCATGTAAGACGCTGTGGGCCTTAGCCAAATTGACCTAAATTAAGAATCAGGGACTAACAGGCCTTTTGGTGTTTGGAAGCACCTACCCACATCAAACCACACGAACCACAAAGAGCTGGCTTGTTTCTTCAAGTTACCTGCAGACGTTTTAAATAGGCCTTGGGTTTGTTTTCCTCTCTCTCTGTCTCTCTCTTTTGAAGGAGGCTTGTTTGCTTAGGATCAAAAGCTGTACATCTGGCTAAACATTGCTAGGAAAACTGAGAAGCAGCTGTTTGAGGCTCACCATGAGGACATACTGTAGCATTCTAGTTTTGTGGACAAGAAAGGAGCCTCCTGTATGTATAAACATGGCCTCCCAACACATCTACCTCTAAGGCAGAGCTGAGTAGCAAGGCGAGAATTTATGGTGAGTTCCAAGGCCACGGGTTTCAGAGAGATTTCTGTAGTTGTTATCTTTCTTCGTCAGTATTTGCTAGCTCAGGTCACAAATCTTTTCATCAAAAACTGAAAGTTTTTAAAAGTGTTTTTTTTTTTTAATTCTCTTTTTTTTCTTCCCTAAACCTCACTTGGAAACTTGACCTCATCTGAAAAGAAATAAGCAATAAAGAGCTCTTCTTAAGCCATCGCTGCCACTAACAGTTCCGGTGTAGAGAATCGCTCACACTCCTATTCACATAAAACACGGCATATGAATCCAAGCGAAAGCAACTTGCGGTTGTAGAGAGAAGCAGCCAAGCTGGGCGATGGTGGCGCACGCCTGTAATCCCAGCACTCTGGGAGGCAGAGGCAGGCGGATTTCTGAGTTTGAGGCCAGCCTGGTCTTCAGAGTGAGTTCCAGGATAGCCAGGGCTACACAGAGAAACCCTGTCTCGGAAAAAAAAAAACCCAAAATCCAAAAAAAAACCCCCAAAAAAGAGAATCAGCCAGAGACACCAGCACCTTGCCTGACAGAGGCTTCCACCAGGTGCTTATCTAAGGGTGTGGATTTGGACCTTTAATTCAACCCTAGATCCATCGGATTTAGGGACTAACACACGTGTTCACAGAGATGACAAGTTATGGATAGTTCGATAACCATCGTATAACCTCCGCTTTTACCACAGGTGCATTCTGTGTAGAGGAACACGGTGAAGTCTCCTTAGCATCCGGTTCATTCTGACCAGAAGCCTCCATCCCTCTACCCACTGTGCTCACATGGTGCAGGCTGCCTTCTCGCTGATCACACAGTGCCTAGCTATCTTAGTTAACAAGTTAAGATGATTATTTCACTCAGCAGTGCTCTTGGAAGGCTGAAGTAACAAGGCCAGCTGTTCAAATAAGTCAAAATGAAGCCAGGAAGTACTTCCTTTAAGGGCACAGGTAGATGTTCTCAACTTAAAGAAAACTCCTGTTAACTGAGGATGTATCACACCCCCACACCCCTAGCCACTATCTTCTGAGTACTGAGGTTGCTGGTACACTTGATTGTGCCCTGTTGAGTTACATGTTCTTAAGGAATGATTATCTTGGGCTGAAATAGTTGGTCTGTTGACACAGTAAAAAACAAACCCTCTATTCAATTGTGAAGAAAAAAGGGATACATGTTGGTTTTGTCTTGTACCTCAAACTAGAAGGTATGCACCACAGTATGTGATAGGGGCCAGTTAAGATGGGAGCGGCATCGGATTACAAGGTTAGGCACTCCCTATGTTCTTAGGCATCTATGGGGAGTCCTGGATTATATCCTGTGGATGAGGGATACTAACGGACTTTAAATCTTGGGGCGGGGTAAAGATATCTTATAGATTACCAGAATTGGTTCTTTACTCCAAAACATTCTTCTGTCATGGAAAGCAGCATGTAGTCACGCATTTAATGGTGTTTGCTTCTGTGGGAGTTCTTACGTCTAACCTAGAAACTGGGCTTGTGTCCCAACCACGCCTACCTTTGTGATACTTTGGTGGTGGGAGCCTAACTTTTCGGATAGTTTTTTCCCCTCTTCTTCTAAGTGTTCAGTTGGAATATTAATGTCTTTTGGAGAGATTTTCCGTGAGCTCAATGCCTTAACATGAAACCTGGAAGATGATAACTGCTCTTAGTGTGACGTTGTCATTGGGGCCATTGTCTGCATCGTAACTTTCAAGTCAACATAGAGGGCTGAATAACAGGGCAGGGAACTGCTCACTGAGCATGTAGTCCTTTGAGAAGATACATGGTCTTTTTTTTTCTTTTTCTTTTTGAGACAGGGTCTCACCATGGATCTCAGGCTGCCTTCAAACTGACCCTTCTACTTTTGGACAGACTCTGTCTGTCTGTCTGTCTGTCTGTCTCTGTGTGTATGGGGTGGGGCATGTGTACATGGGTGCAGTGCCCTCAAAGGACAGAAGAAGATGTAAACTGGAATTACAGTGGTTTTGAGCCACTGGACATGGGTGCTGGAACTCGAGTCCTCTTCAAGAGCAGCCTGAACTCTTAAGGGCTGAACCGATTCTCTAGCCTCCTAGTTACATGTTCTTAAACAGCAGTGCCATTGGACTGGAACAGTTGGATGTGTGGCTAGTTAACACAGAGGGCGCTGGACTTAGAATCTCAGATTACTTCGCCAAGGCTGTGTCAAGTCCACTAAAGTCTTCATTTGTGGTTTCTGGTTTTCTAAATTTCATGAAGTCATCACTTTGTGTGTGTGTGTGTGTGTGTGTGTGTGTGTAGTTCTGACTTATTTTATTGCAGTTGTATTTAGCAGTAAAAAAGATTGACTCGTTTGCTTCAATTGGTTTGCTTTCATTGTAGCGCCACAAAGATCAACCTTTTTTTTTTTTTTTTTTTTTGCTGTGTATTCAGGAAAACTTTTGTCAAAATACTCATTTTATTTGTTTGTTTATATTTTCTCTCTCTCTCTCTCTCTCTCTCTCTCTCTCTCTCTCTCTCTCTCTCTCTGTGTGTGTGTGTGTGTGTTGTGTGTATGTGTGTCGTTGAGAATCTAATCCATCCCCTCATGTATGCTAGGCCAGTGTTTTGGCTGTGGTCCACATCTCTCCCCCATAAAATAGAGTTCATAATGGTGTCGAGCTATCCGCATGGTGGGCTGTGTATGCGGAGTACTTCTGGAAGATGACTCAATTTTATCTGACCCAGCATAGCAGAAACATGTTTCTTCTCGAACAAGCTTACATATGCTTTTATTTTACCTCTGGCACAGGTATTGACATCCTGAAGCTTGTAGCAGCCCAGGTGGGAAGCCAGTGGAAGGACATCTATCAGTTTCTTTGCAACGCCAGCGAGAGGGAGGTGGCTGCCTTCTCCAATGGCTACACGGCGGACCACGAGCGGGCCTATGCGGCTTTGCAGCACTGGACCATCCGCGGCCCCGAGGCCAGCCTCGCCCAGCTCATCAGCGCCTTGCGCCAGCACCGACGCAATGACGTCGTGGAGAAGATTCGTGGGCTGATGGAAGATACTACGCAGGTAACGTGAGCCCTCCACGGTTGTGCTTTGCCATTAATCTGTTTGTCCTAGAACTTCACACTTCAGCAGGTGTGCTTGCAAGGAGAAACAGCTGATATTCGGTGTTTGGAATAAGCATGGGCATGCACGTGTATGCGTGTGCACACACACTAAAAACACGCCTCTACTCTTTGGTTTTTTCGAGACAGGGTTTCTCTGTATAGCCCTGGCTGCCCTGGAACTCACTCTGTAGACCAGGCTGGCCTTGAACTCAGAAATTCGCCTGCCTCTGCCTCCCAGAGTGCTGGGATTACAGGCGTGCGCCACCACTGCCCGGCCAAAGGTGAGAGTTTCTCTTTTTTTTGAGGGGGGGTTGGTTTTTTGAGACACGGTTTCCCTGTATAGCCCTGGCTGTCCTGGAACTCTCTCCGTAGACCAGGCTAGCCTCAAACAACGCCTCTACTCTTTAGGACAGAGGTCTTTGGTGGCTGTGTTTTACATCATGGGACTTCTGACCTCATTTGATGCCTGGAACCCCACTGAACACCTATCAAAGAGACTCCCCAAGGGAGGGCATTGTGACTCATCTGCTTTTTAAGCTTCCTAGGTAATTCCAGTATGTGGAGTTGAGAATCCTTGTCTTTGGGAGCATGTTCTAGAATCAGGCTATGCATCCAGACCTATTCTTTGTTAAAACTAGTTTAAAACCTCATTTTGCATTGCACGTTTTGAACAGAATCAAATAGGAAACGTTCCCTCTCCCAGAGGGCGTGTGTGCGTGCATGCATGCATGCGTGCGTGCGTGCGTGCGTGCGTGCTCTCAGGTGAGTTATCTGACTTGCTTAGGGAGGCCTCCTTGCTTGGTGGTACCTCCTGAGAATTCGGCGAGAGGACCGACCCGGCTTGGTTGGTCAACCACGTTCGTCAGATGGGGAAGCGAGGGCGTTCCAGGGGTGTACATTATTAGTGTCAGGGAGCACTAAATGACCCTGGATCTGAATCTTGGCTCTAACACTTGTTAGAGGAGTGATGGAAGATAGGTTGCATCCAGTTTTTCTGGCGCTGATCACATTTGCAAGCTCTCTTTGCAGGCATTAATAAGAGCGTGACTGCGGAGTATCAGGGCCTGAGTTCCTGATCTTACCCCAGCGCAGCCATTTCCATTGTCACGTAACTCATTCCACTCAGCCGTTCTTTATTGAACAGTTCCCTGGAAAAACAAGGAGAAAATTTGGTTTTGGATCGTGTGTCAAATAGACTTTGATTAAAGTTTTGCGATGTGTTCTGACAGTGAGACTCGATAAAACCCACTTGAGGTTAAAGGCCATGTGCACGTGTTAATGTATTCTGAGGCCCATATGCACTGTTTCTGAGAGCTGGGCGGGGAGCAGTTCACTACTTCAGCTCAATTCATGACCATTCTGCACCAGATTCTGTATAGCAAGGGACTCGGGCCTATGCATCTTTCATCTGTGATATCTCTTCTTTAGTAACTCGAACATTGGTCAAGTGAGTTTTATTTTTAGTGGTGATATTAGATGAAAATGTTAGGTGCTGGCTGACTTTGAAGGCGACTTTCAAAGTTCTTAGTCTTTTTTTTTTTATATCTTTTTGAAATGTGGAATTTTGGGGGGAAAATTACTAATAAGCCAGTTACAAACATTAAATTGTACATACTGTTGTGTTGTAATTTTTTTTTTTAAAAAAAGAGTTTTTAATGTGTGTCTTAGGGTTTTACTGCTGTGAACAGACATCTTGACCAAGGCAACTCTTGTAAGGATAACATTTAATTGGGGCTGGCTTACAGGTTCAGAGTTTCAGTCCATTATCATCAAGGCAGGAACATGGCAGCATCCAGGCAGGTATAGTGTAGGAGGAGCTGAGAGTTCTACATCTTCATCTGAAGGCTGCTAGCAGAATACGGACTTCCAGGCAGCTAGGACAAGGGTATTAAAGTCCACACTCACAGTGACACACCTACTCCAACAAGGCTACACTTCCTAATAGTACCCCTCCCTGGGTCTATACAAACCATCACAATGTGTATGTGTATTTTATCTGCATATATGTATGTATAACATGTGCATGCCGGTTTCTGTTGGAGGCCAGAAGACAGTGTAGGGTCCCCTAGAACTGGAGTCACAAATGGTTGTGAGCCTCTGTGGGTGCTCCAGTATGTGGAGTTGAGAATCCTTGTTTCAGGGAGAATGTTTTAGAATCAAACCCAGGTCCCTTGCAAGAGCAGTCAGTATTTTTAACCTCTAAGCCACCTCTGTGGCTCTGTGCTGTGAATTTTTAAGAGTTAATTTTTGAGGACCACTATACACAGCTACAGCTAGGCTTTTAAGTAGTTGGGTTTGGAATAGCAAGAGGAATATTTATCCTCCACCTAAACAAGACACTTGCAGATAAAATAGAGGGAGTGCAGAGAAAGTGTATTATGCTTTCATGATTGTTGGCTTTAGGGGGAGGGGACTGGTCAACAGCAGACTGAAGATGGATTCAGCCTTTTGGGGACGAACTGCCTGGTCTCCATGAGAACACTGACAGGGAAGATAATGCAAATTAGGCCACATTTGAACTTGGTTATCCCAAATCTGTGATGATCCCAAAAGGATAAAAGGTGACTGTGGCCAGGCATGGTGGTGCAAGCATTTGATCCATCCTAACACTCGGGAGGCTGAGGTAGGTGGATCACTGTGAGTTTGGGGCCAGCAGGGCCTACAGAGTGAGTTCCAGGACAGCCAAAGCTACATAGTGAAACTCTGTCTCAAAAACAAAACAAAACAAAATAAAACAAAAACCAAAAAAAAACCCAAACCAAACCAAACAAAACAAAATCAACCACAAAACAAACAAACAAAAAGAAGCTAAACTAACTAAAATAAAATTAAATAGAGATAACTGGTATGCAGTGGAATAATTAATAACCTAAGAGGCAGAAGAAATTTGTAAGAGTGAATTAAAGCACAAAGTACCTCTTCCAGTATGCTAAACTCTTATGAACACTTCTTTCTCTCATCTCTTCAGTACGAAAAATAAAAAGAGAAAATCCTCAAAAAAAAAAAAAACCAAACAAACAAAAAACAAAAACAAGCCAGGTGCACTGGTGGCGCACACCTGTAATCCCAGCACTCTGGGAGGCAGAGGCAGGCGGATTTCTGAGTTCGAGGCCAGCCTGGTCTACAGAGTGAGTTCCAGGACAGCCAGGGCTATACAGAGAAACCCTGTCTCGAAAAAAGAAAGAAAAATCCATCCCTCCCCTCCCCTCCCCTCCCCTCCCTTCCCCTCCCCTCCCCTCTTCTCCCCTCCCCTTCCCTTCCCTTCCCTGAACTCCCCTCCTTCCCCTCTTCTTTCTTTCTTTCTTTCTTTCTTTCTTTCTTTCTTTCTTTCTTTCTTTCTTTCTTTCTTTCTTTCTTTCTTTCTTTCTTTCTTTCTTTCTTTCCTTTGAGAGACCATGTTCGGCACGCTTCCTGTGGTGCCCAGCTTGCTTTTTCTGCAGCCTGGGTATTATGCCCCGAGAGGCAACTACTGAACTACTTCTTGAGTGTTTTATGCATCATTGTACTGCAACATTCTGGGTCCCATTCTTACTCTAATTTTAGGAGCCAACAAGCCTGATTCCTGACTGCCAGTTCTTAACAACTGCACAGTATGGAACAATCCGCCATCCATAGCTTCTCTCTGAGATTTGTCGAGCCAAGCTAGAGACTCAGAAAGCAGGGGGCATAATTAAGACTCGCTCTTCACATTTTCTGGTGGAATTGCTTTTCCTGTGTTTTGTCGCACTACTGAGGACTTGGGACTTTGCCCCAGGAGTTAATGGACTCTTAATGTGTAAAAATGACTCATTTTTAATGGCTAATGTTTCTTCCCTCTCGTGAGGCTGAGAACACCTATATTATCCTGCTATTCAAAAGGGTTGGCATTCGTGTGGCTTTTAGTTACGGTTCTCCAGCCCAGCTGATCCTGCATTAACCATGGTGGTCATTGTTAAGGCCCTCCTGAGGCAGGAGCTTTCTTCATCCCAGATGTGAAGTGCATTTTATAGGAGCTTTCTTCTTCTAAGGTTAATGTCTAAAGCTGAACACATCCTTCAGAATCGTGCTTTGGGAGAAGTAGCTAAGCAGTGGGATGATAGTCGGAGGCAAAAGGGATTTTGACAGATCTATTCAAATTCTTTTAAAAGGTGTGTGTGTGTGTGAGTGTGTGTGTGTGTGTGTGTGTCTGTCTGTCTGTCTGTGTATGTGTGTGTCTGTGTCTGTGTCCTCACCCAAGAAACTAAAATTACAGAAAGTTGTAAGATGCCCAACATTGGTGCTGGCAACTGAACTCCGGTCCTTTAAAAGGTCAGCAAGTGTACCTTTCCTCTAGTAACTCTCCCACAAACAAAGCTATTTAACAAACAAAAGTGTAATATTCTTTCTAGCACTCGAGCATGCGCGCGCACACACACACACACACACACACACACTTTATTTTTAATGAATACCGCAAGGACTACAGCATCCACACTTAAGCTACAAAGCATGTTATAAATGTGTACTTTGCACATTTGTTAATGTGTCACAAAATGTTAATCCTATTTATTTCTCTTTTATGTTTTGCTTTCATTGTCAAGATTTTAGGGGACTGGGGATGTAGCTCAGTGGGAAGAGTGATTGTATAGCATTCAGGAAGCCCTGGGTTCCATCTCCAGCCCTGCACACACCAGACAGAGTAAGTAGTCCATGCCTTGTAATCACAGAACTCCAGAGGTAGAGGTAGGATCAGGAGTTCACGACCATCCTCCGTTATAGGAAGAGTTTGTGAGACCAGCCTGGGACAGTCTATCTGACTACCCAGGCCATACTTCTTCATTTAAAAAACACTTTTCTGCTTGGGGGGTCACATGATACCGAATAAATAAGCAAATGACTAAGAAAAGAAATATATTATTTTACCATAGTTTTGAGGGATAGCTAGGAATTAGAAGGCTGGCTTCCGGTTACTTTCTTTTGATATCTTTAATGCTTGGGTTTCTGTTTCTCCTCCTGAAACAGCAAGTAGGTGAAGTGGCTTTTATCTTGAGATCTCCATTTTGTAAGAATTTGTGAGCACAGTACAGGGCAGATGTGTAAGACACAGTGAACGAAGTCAAAGGGAGCTTACAGTTGAGTTACGGAAGCAACCTCACACAGACCTGCGTGATCCAAGAGGGCGAGCCCAGGAGGTCGGAGGACTAAAGTACTGGCTGTTCTTGAAAGCAGCCATTAAGACTCCAGTCGGAACAGGAGAGTGGAAATCACAAGCTGCTGAATTCCTCAGGGTATGCTCAGTTTGAGGCCCCTGGGTAAACCACTGTGCTTCCCTGCCTCAGTTTCCTTGCAACAAAACTTGAAGCTCGTGGTTGCTTTGGGGATGAAGGTGGCGTGGCCGCCAGAAAACAGTTCATGTATGTTTATTTCTTTTTTTGGCCGTCATGACTTCCCTGCTTGTTCCTAACCCGCTCCAACTTACACACATAATGGACCTTTTAGATCCTGAAGGCTGGGGGTCACATAGTTTTGGATGGGGGAGGCCCACCAGGTTTCCAGGCTTCTGGAAGCAGATGGTCTGTCAAGGCGAGAGTTGCCTAGGTTCAGTGCCCAAGAACTAGAAAATCCAGCTAACTGTAAATATTTATTCCTTCCTGCCTGAGCAAGTGCTGGCTGGAATGTTTTCCTTTGCAAGAAAACAAAGGTGTGTGTGTGTGAAGATAACGCTTTCTTCCAGTTACTGGCTCTCAAGAGAAAGGACACTGGCTAGCTGAATTTCTAGGTTTTATTTTTAACTTACTTTTTCTTCTTTTGACTTTTAACCCTTTGTGAATACAGATAGGCTTGTGAATGCAGTATCTGTTCCTTTTATTTATAACCCCTTTCCCTTTCATGGGGTAAGAAGATGGCCTTGGATTCCCATACAAATTGGACAGGCTTCTCGGAAGCGTATTCAAGGTCTTAATCTGTTCTCGCCTAGTAAATGGTTATGGGAACTGACCAAGGCATTTCCTTGCCGTGCTCTGGGGTATACAAAATGCGGTGTGAGAGCTATGGCAAGTGGCGAGGTTCTGGAACAATCTGACAACCTGGTTTCAGTACTTGGTGTGGACCTTTTATTTCATCCTGATTTTTTTTAAAATCAGTTCTCACTCACCATGTTACTCTGGCTGTCCTAGAATTTAGAAGGTAGAAGCAGGCAAATCTCTGAGTCTGAGGCCATCCTGCTCTACATATTGAATTCCAGGACAGCCAGGGATATAGAAAGACCCTGTTTTAAAACAGCAAGTATTTTTTTTTAATATATACTAAGGAGTTGGAGAGGTATCTTAGCAATTAAACCAATTAACACCCCCCCCCCCCACCCCGCGCTGATTTTGTAGAGAATCCAGGTTCAGTTCCCAGCATGCCATGCAGGCTTACCCTCTCTACCTCTTGTTTTAGAGGTGTCTGATGCCCTCTTTTGGCATTTTTGGGCACAAGGCATGCATACATACATACATACATACATATTTACATACATACATACATACATACATACATACATACATACATGAAGGTAAATGTTCAGACTCATAAAATAAAACTAAGTGAATATAACAGAAGGTTAAGTGTAGTTGAACATCCCCTGGATCCTTAGGGGGCTAATGTAGGAGGGTTGCAAATTTGAAGGTAACCTGGGCTAACACAGCAAGATTCTGTAGAAAGAAGAAAAAAAAGAAGTGGGGACAGAGACCTTATAAAGAGGGAGAGAAAGAGGGAGGAAAGAGAGAGAGAAGCAGTAGAATTCTCATTGACTTCAGCGGCTTGCGGAGAGTGGCGGCTTGTGAAGAGTGGCGGCTTGTGGAGAGTGGCGTGGGCGCAGGGCAGCTGGGCGTGGCTCCTTTACTCTCACACTCTGCCCAGGGGGACCAGGTAGGTGAGGCTACCCTGTTATTTAACAGCTTTGGAACTCGGCAGATTTTGTTGTTCTCTACTTGAATGTTTCCTGGTCTTTAGGGAATTTTCAGCCTTTGCAGAACCACAGCGGAGACCCACCCTTCTCAGGATGGGAGTGGCTGGCCACACTTCTGCTGCTGTCTCTCTTCCCCTTTCCTCCAGCCTCCTTCCATCCCTCCCCGCAGTCTTGCATGGCAGCCTTTGTGCTGGGTACTGGGTGGCGTTGCTCTAGCAGCTGGGAGAGTCCCGAGTGCTAGAGAAGGAGCGGCCTTCCCTTTGCTGAGGTCACTGCTGCTCTGGCTGCTGAGGTAGCAGAGCTCCTGGCTTTTTTTTTTTTTTTTTTTTTTTGCCGCCAAGCTTCAGGATAGAGTAGCTGTCTGTATCTATGGGTCTGACTGGGACTAGCAATTTTCAGAACTGTTATGAAAGCGAGTTGGGATAAGTAACAGCTGTACATTTCAGTTGGGTTTTTGGTGATTCAAGTGAGTTTTGTTTTTATGTTGTTGTTGTTGTTGTTGTTGTTGTTGTTGTTGATTTTCTAGAAAATAGACCCTATTGTCCTCCGGCCCAAGGACCTGAGACCTTTAGCTAAGCATGCATGGATCTGGGCCTTGCTTTTTGCTGTGTCACCACGGCATGGAGGGTCATTTAAGGATATGTCACTTGATCACAGGATATGACTGTGGGCTCTGGGGAACTTCCAGGGTAGTGAGAGGACAGTTGCTGAGGGACTGCTGACATCTTCAGGCTCAGGTATGTTGTATGTTGCTGGTTATGGGGACATATATGTGAACAGACTTAAGCTATCTGGTAGTGTTTCAGGCTGGTTCACTTCTATCCCAAAGTCTCAGCTGAAGATGGTGGCACACCTGTACTACCAGCACAAGACACCAAGACAGGAGGATTGCCAAGCGTTCGAGGCCAGCCTGGGTTGCAAAGTACACAGTAAGAATCTGTCAAACAAACAAACAAACAAACAAACAAACAAACAAACAAACAAACCAGGAACCAGAGACGCTCTGTAAAGATTTGTGGTTCCTTACCGTGGCCCTGTGATGTCGTAGCTGCCTGCCTGGCACTAGATGAAGAAGAAAAGTGGCCCCTGCCTCTCAAAGCATCCCTCTCCAGGATGAAGGATTGATCATTACAGTTCACAGACATGAGTAGATGTTCCGTTGGAAATGTGTGTGAGAGCTTACAGCTTCCGGGGGTGTTCTTAGTCTAGACATGCCCAGGACACTGAAGCTGACTCACGCCTGTGTGTTTTAAAGGACAAGATCACAGTTTCACTGAGAACGACCCTTTGGTTTTCCTCTCTGTCGTCGGCAGCAGGCAACGCCCCTGCCTGTGCACAGTAGGGCAATCTCAGCCCTGCACCTTCTCAAACAAGAGTGCTTCCTCACGTCCTGTTTTCTTTGTCTCGGTAGTAAAGTTTACACTTTACAGGAACTTTGGACTGGTCTGTAGTAAGAAAGACAGAGAGGGAGGTTCTAACGACCCCCTCCACATCAAATGCAGGGAGGGCTTCAGACTTCCAATGACAGATAATGGGGAGTGACAGATGTGGGTTTTCCCCTGGTCAGAGTTGAATTTTGTTTTCTCCATACGTGAATGTGGGCAAGCCCAACTCTGTTCCCATGCCTCAGTTTCTTCCAGACAGCTTTGGAAAGCTCATCTGAACTAATATTAATATATTATAATATTAATAATATAAAATAATGTTAGATGCCATGTAAATGTTATTCATCATTATAATAAAGATATAATACATTAAATAAAAGGTTAAATTTATAATATAATTATATTATTATTAAAGGGTCACAGCATTAGGAAGGCTGAGAACCACTGTTTTAGTGTCATGAACTAATAACTGTGAAACAAGAAAGAGTAGACCAGCGTCTGCTGAGAATCCATCTACCACATTTAGAACTTCTTTCTTTTTTTTTTGAATTTTCAAAACAGGGTTTCTTTGTGTAGACCTGGCTGTCCTGGAATTAGCTCTGCAAACGGAGGCTAGCCTCAAACTCACAGAAATTCATCAGCTTCCCAACTGCCAGGACTAAAGGCATGTACTGCCACCTGGCTCAGAAATAGTCTTGCTACACTGTATGCCTCACTCTGGTGAGGCACACACACACACACACACACACACACACACACACACACACACACTTTATGACTACCATGATTATTTTATTGTTGTCACTGTTGCGAAGGGCAGGGTGGTTTTACCCAGGCACTTTATTTAGTAAACATTAATCCCATGGTCCTCATGTGTTGAGCCCCATAACAGGGACTGAGACACGGCCTAGATAGTAGCCAAGGACAACCAGTGGGTTATCGTCCCCGGGTGCCGTCACGCTTATCAGAAGGCCAGGTATGTGGAACATATTTTTAAAAATGTATTCTGTGAAACTGCTATGAAGAGACTGAAGTGGAGTTTTAAAAATCTTTTCCTTTTTTCTTAACTCCCCTGGAGACACTGACTCAGTATTCCAAGCGGGCTACACCTATTATTGACGACATTTTTCATCTTTTTCATACATATTGTTGCCAGCTTTCTCCAAAGGCGAGAAAATCAGAATCCATACTAGGCGTGTGGGGAGGGGATGCTTATTCTCTCATCAATTGCCAGAACTGGAAAACGCATTTTATTCTATTGTTTAGAAGCCCAAACACATGGGGATAATCCGACAGTTCCAGCTCGGCCAGCCCTCTACATCCTGTGTTTTTTACACTGTCCCCTGGCCTGTCATTGTCATGACCTCATGTCACTGAGCAGTCACTACCGGCTCATGAGGAAATCACCACCTGTCTGCAGGTGTTGTGCAGCTGTTTTAATTTCAACGTCTTCCTTGAAGGACAGACAAACATCACTTTTGATTTTCCTATTAAAAATTGTCTGTCACCAGGGAAATATCCACAGCCCGAGTCAGGAAGGGTGCAATCGCCTATAATTAAAGTAAATCATTGCCAAAAACATGGTGTGGGTATGTGTGTGTGTGTGTGTGTGTGTGTGTGTGTGTTTGTGTATTTATAATCCCATCTTGGGCGGAGTGCTTCTGTAAATGGTGGAAGAACATGGAAAATGTGCACAAGTCTTTCTAAAAGTCTAATCCTGGGTCACTTAGCATACACTTCAGTGAGGTCTGCCAGACACCTCTCCCTCCCCCCTTCATAGGCTGTACTTAGTCTTTTGAAATTCATACAGTGTGCGATGTTCTAACCTGAACAGATAAACACAGCTAGGGGAGATTGTCTACAGCATGGGATTAATTTCGTCCAAAAAAAAAATTCATAGAAAGTAAGGAGTCCGTTGGCATTAGACAGGAAACTGAGGACTTGTAACATACACAGATCTTTCTCCTCAGACTGGCAGACAGGAAAGTGACGGCATCTTGCCTGTTGCTTTCAGAAGTGTTTCCCTTCCCACACTTATACATCCAGAGAGATGCAAAGCCTGGGATACTCCCTGCCTGTGATATTTGCTATCCATAGAGTAGAGGCCACAGGAATGCCAGAGCAGGTGAGTGTCTACACGCTTATCAGAGAAGTTGTCACTAACCTCAAGGACGGCAGCATGGGTGGAGACTGTTTGTCCCTGCTTACTGCTACTGTGTACATACAGACTTGAGGACCGGTGCACAGGAAATTGCTCACACACTGTGGGAACAGGGCCTAGTGGCTGAAACCTTGAAGTCTGAGAGGGGTGCCGTCAGGGATGAAACCAGGTGTGTTGACATTGCATTCGCGCAAATTCATTGAATTTATTAAGCAGTACTAATTCAGTCAAATCTGTCAGGCTCAAAAAACCTAATTGAGGGCCTCTGAGGTGCCTCAGTTAAGACACCTGCTGTCAAACCTGTGTTCTATCCCTACACGGTGAAAGGAGAGATCCAACTTCACCTAAGTGACCTCTGACCTCCACACACATACACACACACACACACACACACACACAACACACACAATAAGTAGATAGGTGTGATATGTTTTAAACAATAAAATATAAGGAGAAATCTTTTTAAAAGGTTTACTTGAGCCAAGCATGGTGGCGAATACTTTTAATCCCAGCACTCAGGAAGCAGAGGCAGGCAGATCTCAGTGAGTTCAGGTCCAGCCTGGTCTCTATATGCATAGTGCGGTCTAGGACAGCAAGGCCTGTTAGAGAGGCTGTCTCAAGAAACAAAACAAAACAAAAGAAAACAAAACAAAAAGTTAACTAACAAAGACTGACTTTTTTTACGTCAAAGCACAATTTCCTGTGAAATTTTTGCATTCTTTGAAGAATGCATTCTTCAGGTCCTCGGGCAAGCTTTTTAAAAGTTTGTGCAACGTGTTTTCGTGGTTAAAACTGTCTAGACTGCACTGAGGGAACCCCCACCCCTACCCCTACCCCTACCCTTACCCCCACCTCACGTTTCTAAACTGTTTGATTTCCCAGGGTCCTGACGGTGCTGAGCTTAGCTATAATATTCTAAGATGTGACTGGGTTCCCATTCGGAAGCAAGAACGCCCGCTTACGCTTACTCTCTTCCTCACTTCCTTGAGTTTTTGAGAAAGCTCGCCCGCCCGCCCGTGAGTCAGCTCCTCAGCTCCGGGCTGCAAAGGCAGTGCCACTGCTGTCAGCAGCCTGGACAGCTTGCAGACACCCGCCCCGGCAGCTGGGCGGGGCGCCCCCTCCCGCCCTCCCTCCGGAGCCAGCTGGTTCTTACCAGCTTTGGCTGCTTTTGAAGCACGTAGTCGTGTGGCTTCCCGCAGCTTTCCATCTGTGCACCCGGGAACTGAAGAGTTCTTTTGCTTGGGGCGAAGATTGACCGTTCCCACTTGGACCCAGCTAATCTTTGGGCTCCCTTTTTCTTTTGAAACCCACTCTCAGGAATGAATGGTCAGAACTCATGGATGCCGCCGCAGAGAGGCAACACTACAGTAACTACCTTGATCTGGAATTAGGAGTTTTAAGATGCCATCTATCTTGGCTAATTAATCCGCGGCTGACTTAGGCAGAGTCTTCAGAAAGACTTCAGTTGTAGTTAAATCCTAGCTGGTTGTCCGGGCCTCAACTAATCAGGGTTGGAGGAAGTGACTCTTGACATAATTTCCCAGTGGCTTCAGGCTTGGGCTAGCCGGGGTAGCATTGGGTTTCCCTCTGCGATGGAGAAGTCCATGCTGGCTTTGGCTCCCAGATTACCTGTTCACTGTCTTATGCTGCTTCTGCGGCTTGGCCCTGGGGTTCCCAGGGTGGTCTGTCTTGGCTTCTGTTCCTGCTCCGACTTCCATCCCATGACCTTCAGTGACCCTAGGGAGAGTTAGACAGGAGAGGGCCTGTGCTGACTGCCTGGTAATTGGTGATTTAGACAGGAAGTGTTAGTGAGCACAGTTCCTTCCTTATGCAATAAACACACCTCTTCGAGTGTCTCCCGAGGTCTGGGCCAGTTTGTGAAGAGGAAAGAAGAAAAGAAGTGGCTTGTCAAGAATTATTTTTATTTCAACATGCTTGCTTTATCTCTGTATAATATGGCTATTTCCAATATATTATTCCATGTCTGTGACTCCAAATATCAAATAACTGGCCACCGTTTCCTGAAAGGTTTGGATGTCAACATCCTGACGTTTCCATCTAGGTACTATTACTTTGAAAAGCAGACCCTGGGATGTGATAACTCTGAAGGTGGCTCTGGCTCTCCTGTAATCCCAGCACTCAGCAGGCAGAGGCAGGTGGATTTCTGAGTTCAAGGCCACCCTGGTTTACAGAGTGAATTCCAGGACAGCCAGGGCTACACAGAGAAACCCTGTCTCGAAAAAAATAAAATGGTTCAGCAAATTTGATTTATTTTAGGTAGGACTCCTTGTTCTGAGTTGGGTACAACAAGAATTCACACTTCAGAAGGATAATTTAAAAGTTACTGTCAGGGCTGGAGAGAGATGGTGCTGTGATTCAGAGACAGCTTTTTGTTTTAGCAGAGGACCTGAGTCTGACTGCCAGTACCAACACCAGGCAGCTTACAGCTGTCTGTAACTTCAGCTCCAAGGGAGCTAATACCCCTCTGAAGGGGTATCACACACACACACACACACACAAATAAATAAATAATATATATTATCTCTCATTTAAGATTTAAAGGAACCCTACCCTCCTTTTAATGAAGGCAATGTGTTTTTTGATATTTCTTTTGTTTTTGAGATTATGATATTACATCATTTTCCCCCTTCCCTTTCCTTCCTCCAAACCTTCCCATATACCCTTTCTTCTCCTCTTTCAAATGCATCATATACATATACATATACACATATGTATATATCAATGATTGTTAAGAAATCACTGTATCAGTCTGTGATTCTTCAGTCTGTGAATTTGGGAATGAAATAGATTCAGATAAAATTTTTATGATCTGGCTTATCTGAAATCCTGGGAGCACATAGACTTAAATTCCTTTTTAAAATTAGTGTGTGCTCATGTTTTGTCTGCATTTGAGTATCTGTGCTGCAAGCATGTTCCTGCGGAGGTCAGAAAAAAATATGGAATCATTGGAAACTGGAGTAACAGGGTTTTATGCCACCGTGTGAGTGCCAGGAATCGAACTCTGGTCCTCTGCAAGAGCAACAAGTGCTCTTTACCCAGTGAGCCATCTCTCCAGCCCCAGATTTAATTTCTTTATTGCTTTATCATCTGAATTCTTGTTCTCAAACATAAGGACCAGTGGATTCAACAGAGTCAGGTGTTACAAAATACTGACCTGGCAAGAAAGATGGGGCTCAAGCTGAAATTCCTCCATGGACCTGCAGATGGTCTAACAATCTAATTTCATATTCATTATTTGTGCAGCTAGAAAGGCGGGGCGAACAAGCTTGAGATAATATCACACACACACACACACACACACACACACACACACACACACCACCTGCTTGTCATTTATACTCCTCTGTGGCTAGAATTCCTTTGAGATCAACCTTTCATGGAAATTCTCTTGTTTTTTTTAACTGGTCCATCACTGGTGTGCTGGGGTCTGAACTACTTTCAAATAGAGAACAAATTTTGGGTCTCAGCCAAAGTGGGTGGTGTTTATAGACTCCCTCATCCACACCCTTCCATCCTCAGGCAGTCGTGCAGCTGGAGGCTAAGACCACGGGTTCTGTGCCCTGGCAGGTCCTGCTGAGCAACCCTTCCACTGCCCAGGGCCCAGAGCAGCTGCTTCTTGTGCCTGCGTGCTGTGTGTGATGCGTTTACGGGATTCAGCCTCTCTAAGCGTCGTGGGTTCTCATTCCTCAGCCGTGGGTTACAGGCAGCTTGGACGGAATCATCTTGGTGTTCTGTGACTGCCAACTTTTCTTCTTCCTTCTCCATCTCCTACTCTTTTCAAAGATAGGGTCTTTGAGTTCTGGCTTCTTAAGCTTATCCTTGGACTACTGACCCTCCTGCCTCCACTTGACTGGTCGACTTTGCAATCTGGCAGCAGCTCTGAGTGTCCTTTGCCCTGGTCCTAACCTCCCTAGGTACCTCCTCAAGGTGCATTTCCATGCCCAGTTTTAGTGGTGCTGAGTATCGAACTCAGGGCCTTGGTGCACGCTAGACAAGTATATTACCAACTATGCCACAGCCTGAGCCCTGGGTATGACTTCAAGTCCCTTCTTATTTATGGGATCGAGGTGGCAAGCTATTCAACTCATGGGAGAGCAGTTAGTTTCAGATGGGATTAGCAAAGGGCACTCTTGAAGCCATTAAGAAAATGACAATTTTTTTTTCACAAGCAAGCCAAGAACTTTCCTTCCTCATGGTGTTAAATGAGATATAGAAGGGCCCTTAAGTGGAAAGGGTGGCTTTTGCGTATGTGGTCATTAGGGATCCGTGGCTACGTCCTAGGGAAGAGGGCATGGTGATTGGTCTCCATTTGGGGTCTGTCAGGGGCTAAGGGGTTAAGCTGAGCCGTTTTCATAGGCTGCCAAGGAACATCCAAGGCTGCATAATTAATACTTCATTTTAGCGGGTCACTGATGACTCAAAGTCGGTAATTTGTTTTGTGACTACAGATTGTGCAACCACAGGGAGATTGTAATTGGGTGGTAACTGACAATAACTCTAGCCTTAGTTGAGTGAACCAATTGGGGATAACTTGGCAAAGAGGGATAAAGGGATTTGGTCGTGTGTGTGTGTGTGTGTGTGTGTATACGGTGGAGGTGGTTAAAAGAATGAAATAGCAATAATAAACCAAGCAGTATGTAAGACATTTGGAAAAGAAGCAATTTGGAGGTAACCTAACCTATGCTTTTTAGTTTAGAAATAAATAAGGAAGCTGGTCTGCCAAGGGAAGTGGATTTTCTAAGAGCGCACGACTGGCAAATGAGACTTGTGATTGTTGTGGGACTTTAGAGACTTTTCATTTTATTTCATTTCATGAGCATGTAAATGTGGGGAACAGGAAGTGCACCCCGAGGAGGTACCTAGGGAGGTTAGGACCAGGGCAAAGGACACTCAGAGCTGCTGCCAGGTTGCAAAGGCCGACCAGTCAAAATCTTGCTTGCTTTCAACCCCACCCTTGTCGCAGGATGTTCCTGGCTCACCATCCCCAGAAGCCAAGAAACCCTGCACCTTCTCAGTTTGCCTGCTCTGGAAAGGCCGGCCATGATTTTCCAGTATCATAATAGCAGTGGCTATTTGAGTTGAGGACCCAGAGTGGGCCCTTCAGCTTGGAACTGGGAGGGTTGATAAGGATACAGTAGAAATGGGACAAGAAGATGGCCGCCATATTCTTGTGTAGCTTAGATACATTGTCCCCATGCCTAGAGCCCAGATATACTTAGGCCCCGGACTCTGCTGTATTTATCCAATCCGTTTAGATGACTCTTTGTCTTCCATGTTCCTGATATTCTGAAAGGAAATCACAACAGCCATGGGGCTAGAGGGCTGACTCAGCTGTAAGGTAAGGGTGGCTGTTTATCTACCCTCCCTGCCACTCTGGATTAATAAGCATCCGGAAGTACTAAGTGTACCTGTTTGGAGACTAATCAGGGAGAGCACCAAAGACTCTTTGGGCCAAGGAAAATAGCATGTTCTGGAAGTGCACTCAATGGAACTGTTTTGCTTTGGGCTGCCTAGGGAGCCTTTGACCCTTTGCCCTGTCCCTCCTCTTTCCAGTTGTTTCTCTGCCTCTTCCTTCTTTCTCTCGTTAGCTCAGGCTTCTCTCCTCTTACAGCCTTCAAGCAAAAACAGCCACGGTTTTCTAGTCTTTCTGGAGGTGCTACAAGCATCTGGTGGATTCGTTTCCTTTCCAGACGAGTTTTCCCAGTGTCCTTTTTTCCAGGTCTTAGAATGCTCCTCTCTTCTGTAAGCTGGGGTTGTTTGAGCAGTCTGGGTCTGTGAACACTTCACAAAGATACAGAGGGTCTGAGCTGCAGAGATACAATGCCAGCAGTCTTCTTCTCCAGCCCAATATAAATACAAGTTACCACAGCCACAGTAGCTTCAAATTAGTGGAAGGGAAATATACTTATCAGTGGGGATGCTTTTAAAAATAACACACTTTGTTTTTCTATTAGAAAATTAGTATGTCCCCACAGAGAATTTGGATCACCCAAAGATGCTTACAGGATAAATTAAATTATTCTGTTTTATGATTATTTTTACAAAGTTTGTGCATTTTTTAAAGGTAGATAAGACTCTCTGCTGAGGAAATCTGGCCTTCTTGTTCTGGTGTCTTCTCTGGCTGATAATATGGATCAGTTGGCAGAGTGGTTGACTGATATGCACAGAGTCATGGGTTTGATACCCCATCACTGCATAATACAGAACATAGACTCAAGAGGATCAGGAGTTCAAGGTCATCCTTAGCTGCATAGTGAGTTAGAAGCCAGCCTGGAATATATGAGACTGTGTCTTACAACCAAACAACACACAAACCAACACAAGCATCTTCTCTTTTAAATAATCTTGTCATCTTAATATTGATGTTCTTTATTGCTATAAACTCAAAACGCCAAATCATGAACTTTCATAATTAATAGAGCAATTATTTTATTCCACAGAGCATGATGATCCAGTCTACTGTTAGAGATATTCCAGGAGACACAATATATGATACAATACCTGATAGAGGGTTGCAAAGCAGCTCTCGGAGCTGTTGAAAATGTGAGGTAAAAGGAGGAAAGACATTTCTATGAGCTTACATGGAAAATGCAAATAACTTTCAGATAGATTCAGAATGCAGCCAGGCACCCAAAGCCAGAGAGTAGATTTTTATAAAGATGCTTGCCATGCCGACTCTGCCTTTAGCCATACTAACTAGGGAGCTCCACTGCTGACACATTGTCGGGCACCTTCTAGTCACCTGGGTTTAACTAACTGCAGGGGCATCAGCTCAGTACCTTGTACAGTTATGCAGGAAATCTGGTACTTACTTTCCAACTTCTGGGAAAATAAAGATCGAAAGTTTTTAATGAGTGCAGGAAATAGGTGGGTGGGACTTCTTTGATGGCATGAATTTGTGGGTGGGAAGTTCTTTTTTTTTCCCTCTCAAGAACAGTGTGCTATATTGATGGACTATGTCAACCAGTGTAATGTCCCTGAGAATCAGAATGTAGACAAGTGTTCTTTGTTATTTGGGGGCACAAAGGAGGATATTGGCATGAATGAGTGACTGCATGCATTTTCGGGGCATATTAATTCAATATGCCTTATGCTGGGGCCTGTTGAATTAAAACTCAAAGCATATGCATAATTCTTATCTGGGGATCAGAAGGGCCCCTCTGGGGATGCATGTTAACCACTTCTGGAACCTACTCTGGATTCACAGCCAGTGGGCGGTGGTTTATGGAGCGTCCAGCTAGAAAGACAGTGGTGTGCAGGAACTGGTGGTCTCTGCAGCTCTCCAATCCCTTGCAAAAAAATATTTCAATCATTAAGAGTTGCAAGAGGCAGGCATGTGCGCTTCATGGCTTACATGACTTTTGTAATGTGATCATTTAAAATCTGAGTCAGTGTTTTGTCTGGTGAGGTTGATAGCCTCTCACTGGAAGGACTTAAGAGAATGACGGATGTTCTCAAGGTGGTCACCAATAGCTTTGGAAGAGTGTATGTGGTCTTCTCGGCTGTGTGACTGGCCATCTGCTTCCTGATTACTCAGCCGTGCTGGGTACATTAGTTGGTTTTTCCTCATTGCTGAGATCAAATACCTGGCAAGAAACAATATAAGATCTCCTTATGGTTCAAGGGGATCTGGTCCAGTAATGGCATCAGGACCTGGAAGCAGCTGGTCACACCATCTCTAGTAAGGGAACAGAGAAATGGATGTTGGCACTCGGCTTATTTTAAAAGGTATTTTTTGGGGGGCCTGGAGAGATGGCTCAGCAGTTAAGAGCACTGACTGCTCTTCCAAAGGTCCTGAGTTCAAATCCCAGAAACCACATGGTGTCTCACAACCATCCATAATGAGATCTGATGTCCTCTTCTGGTACATCTGAAGACAGCTACAGTGTACTTGCTTACATATAATAATAAATAAATCTTTGGGCTGGAGGGAGCAGGACATGAGCAATCGGGGCTGGAGCAAGCAGAGGTCCTGAGTTCAATTCCCAGCAACCACATGATGGCTCACAACCATCTGTACAGCTACAGTGTACTCATTTACATTAAATAAATAAAATAAATCTTAAAAAAAAAATGAGATGCTGGGCAGTGGTGGCACACCGCTTAAATCCCAGTACTCAGGAGGCAGAGGCAGAGTCAGGCAGATCTCTGTAAAATCAAGGCTACAGAGTGAGTTCCAGGACAGCCAGGGCTAAACAGAGAAATCCAGTCATCAAAAACCAAACCAAAAACTAACCAACCAACCAACCAACCAACAAACAAACAAGTGTTTATTTTATTTTAGTTTATGTCTGTGTGTGAATATGTGCATATCACATATATGAGGGTGTCTGTGAGGGTGAGAGATGGGCACTGGATCCTCTGGAGCTGGGATTTTTAGGCATGTGTGTTTATCAGGGACTGAACTGTGGTCTTCTGCAAGGGCAGCAAGTATGCTCAGCTGCTGAGCCATCTTGCTAGCCCCATGGTCTCCTTTTGCTTTGGCCTGGAATTCCAGCCAGCAATGGAAAAGCTCTTACGGTTCGGGTGAGTCTTTCCATCTTTACAAGCATTCCCAGAGGTTTGGCTGCTAGGTAGAGCTTGTCCACTTGACAATTAGTATTAACTAATGATTAGTTAATAATCGTTAATAATTAATGATGCCTGGAAAGTCAGAAGAAGTGTGAAGTCAATGGGTTAGAGGATGACATAAGTGCCGGATGTAAATCTGAAGCATTTCTTAAAATAAAGGGCAGAGTGACTTGACATGAACTCTAGCTTTCTCCCCCTTCCCCCCTTTCTCTTATCTTTCTGAAACCCACCAGACTAGCCCTCAACTCACAGGCTGGCTGCCTGGAGACCTGTCTTAATTGTAGGCAGGGCCACTCCCAAGGCAGGGAGGGGTCCTGGATTGCGTAATGAAAGGTAGCACTAGAATTCTTGCACCCAGTGCTCTCTGCGTCTGGACGTTGGGTGCCCTGTGACCTCCTCCCGGAAGCTCCTTCCAGTCGCTCTGGATCTCCCAGCAGGATGGGCTGTGTGCCTTGACCCGTGAGCTGAGCTGGGATAAAACCTTTCTCCCTTAAGTTGCTTATGTCGGAGTATTTTATCACATCAATAAGGAAAATAACTAAATAAGTGCATACATACATGTGCTCCTTTAGTTTTTGCTTATACTTTTTTAGAGAGGTTCCTTGCTGTGTTGCTTAAGTTGGCACCAAATTTGCCATTTACCGAGTAGCTGGGATTACAGGCATACATCCCTTTACATGTCTCCTAGTTTTTAATATTACAGTCTCTGATCTCCTATGTGTTTTGTGTGTGTACGTGTGATTTTTTTTAAAAATAAAAATCTTGTTATCCCAGGCTATCTTCAAACCCAAAATTGGTCTGTCACCATACCTGGCTTCACATGTACTCTGAAAAAGTTTAATAGTGAGTTGAAGCAGGGTATGATGGTATGCATACACCTTTATATTCCCAGCATTCAGGAGGTAGAGGCAGGTGGAATTCTGTGAGTTCAAAGCTAGCTTGGGCTACACAGAAAGACACTGTCTAACAGTGTATATGTGTTTAGTAATGTCACAGCAAATAAGAAATACACAGATGGAAGAATAAAAATTTATTAAATGGAACAAAAATACATTAAGGGAGGAGAGTTTAATTTCATTTTATTTCTATATAATTTCAATTTATATAATACTTCTTTTTTTTTTCTTTTCACAGTTGGAAACCGACAAACTGGCTCTCCCCATGAGCCCCAGTCCGCTTAGCCCAAGCCCTATTCCCAGTCCTAACGTGAAACTTGAGAATTCCACTCTCCTGACAGTGGAGCCCTCACCCCTGGACAAGAACAAGGGCTTCTTCGTGGACGAGTCGGAGCCTCTTCTGCGCTGCGACTCCACATCCAGCGGCTCCTCGGCACTGAGCAGGAACGGCTCCTTTATTACCAAAGGTACCCACGTCTGTGAGGCCTGGGGTCATCTCCCTGGCCACTTCCACAGCCCAGTTATAGCCGAGCCAATTAGATGGCCTGTTCAGGAAGACCTTCAAGATAAAAATGTCCTCAAGGAGTCACATCGCTAATTAACATGGACACACCTAGAAAGTCTTTACAACAGTGCCCCATCCAAAGCCAGCTTTGATATGAGCCTATTAGCTTCCATCCTTGGGATGCTAGCAAACGTGAGCCCCAGGAAACTTCTGGTAAAGGACAGTGTAGCTGATTTGGGGAATTGTTTACCACACTTGCTAACTCTAAGGAAGAAGAGAGTATAACCCATCTGGAGATTCAAAAAGTAGTTTTAGTGTTTAGAATTGATCCTAAAATTCACTCTATGCTAGACTGCACATATTTTCAGTGTAATAGCTAGGGCTAGGGCTAGGGCTCAGTTGGTAAGGTGCCTGCCTAGCAGGCATGACACAAAAGCCCAGCAGACACAAAAACAGGGCATGGTGGCACTCAGTTGGTAGTTTAGCACTTGAGAAAATAAGAAATTCAAAGTCAGCTGGGTATGGTAGTAGACTCCTTTAGTCCAAGCACTTAAGAAAACAAAGCAAGCAGATCTCTGTGAGTTTGAGGCCAGCCTTGGGTTATATAATGAGATTGTCTCAAAAAAAATAATAATGATAAATTTTGTCATCCTCAGCTACGTACTGAGTTTGAGGATCACCTGAGATACATAAGCTATTTTAAAAACCATAAATTCACAGCATACAATAAAGACACATACTCCATTATGTTCATAGCAGCCTTATTTATAATAGCCAGAAGCTGGAAAGAACCCAGATGTCCCTCAAAGGAGGAATGGGTACAGAAAATGAGGTATATTTACACAATGGAATACTACTCAGCAATTAGAAACAATGAATTCACAAAATTTTTAGGCAAATGGTTTGATCTGGAAAATATCATCCTAAGTGAGGTAACCCAATCACAAAAGAATACACATGGAATGCAATCTCTGATAAGTGGATATTAATTAGCCCAGAAGCTCTGAATACACAAGGCACAAATTGCATAACAAATGACTCCCATGAAGAAGTATGGAGAGGGTCCTGATCCTGGAAAGGATTGATCTAGCATTGGAGGGGAATATAAGGACAGAGAAAAAGGAGGGAGGTGATTGGAGAATGGATGGAGAGAAGAAGGTTTATGGGACATATGGGAAGGGAGGATCTGGGAAAGTGGAAATCATTTGGAATATAAACAAAGAATATAGAAAATAAAAATATTAAAATGAAAAAACCATAAATTCAAATAATTATAAATTGGTAAATAATCTGTCAGCTTGGTTTTGAGACAGGATCTTCTAATGTATCCTTGGCTAGCCTGGGAATTATGTACACCACTTTGGCTTGGAATTTGCTTTCTTGCCTGTCTCCCCTGAATGCTGGGATTCTAAATGGGCCACCTTGATAGTAAGATAGTGGATTTGATTATACACGATACCGATGACAGGGTTTTGTCAGAAATTTCCTGGTTTTTAGGAAATTCTTTATCACATCTCAGTGAAGAGTATTTCAGATTTATTCTATATTGCAGTTTTAAGATACTTCCTGTTTCATAGACTTTACACATTTAGAGTGATTCATTTTATACAAAATATTTCTATTGTAATTTGTGTTATAATAGATTTGATTTCATTTAAAAGAAATGTTTGGTGATTTTAATAGATGTTTCCCTTCTGCACTACACAGTGTGACCCAAGGGACACCATTTTCTCACCTTAGGGGCCTTGAGTCTTCCAGTGCTTTGCTTTGCATTGTCAGCACTGGAGACACATGCAGTGGTTAAGAGCTCTAGCTGCTAACACAGAGGACCTGGGTTCAGTTCCCAGCCCCCATAAGATGGCTCACAAGCCTCCTGGACCTCCAGAGCATTTGGCAACTTCTTCTGGTCTCCTTGGACACCACCTCTATCTGTGATGCACATAAACTCATTCAGGCACAAGCACCTTACACATACATTTAAAAACCTTTCAAAAAATATATGCATATATATTTTAAAGATTTATTTTATTATATAAAGTACACTGTAGCTGTCTTCAGACACACCAGAAGAGCGTGTCAGATCTCATTTTAGATGGTTGTAAGTCACCACGTGGTTGCTGGGATTTGAACTCAGGCCCTCTGGAAGAGCAGCTGGTGCTCTTAACTGAACTATCTCTCCAGCCCCAATATATACATATATATTTTAAGTATTATGATGGAGCTATAAGAGAGAAGTGGAGCACACTGACTTGGGACTTTTGTTCACAAGTTTGGCAGCACTTCAGAGTTTCAGAAGAATTTAGAAGCCATTAAAGACATGACAATAATGAGACACATTATTAAGGCATTAAGAATCCATTCTAGTGTACTGGAGAGATAGCTCAGATGTTAGGAGCACAGACTGATTTTTAAAGGACCTCCCTGCTTCCCAGAACTCACTTTAGGTGGCTTACAAGCACCTGTAACTCCAGTTCTAGGGGATCTGATGCCTCTGGCATCCAACGTACCTCCATTCATGTGCGCACACAGGTATATAATATACACATCATTTTAAAATAAGATTAAAATCAAAAGAATCCATTCAAGTAATTTCTTGTTTCATTTCTTTTTATTTGTTATATATATATATATGTATATATATATATACACATATACATATACAAATACATATATATGGAGAGAGAGAGACAGAGACAGAGACAGAAACAGAGAGAGAGAGAGTACATTGTTGCTGTCTTCAGGCACAACAGAAGGGGGCATCAGATCCCATTACAGATGGTTGTGAGCCATCATGTGGTTGCTGGGATCTGAACTCAGGACCTCTGGCAGAGCAGTCGGTGCTCTTAACCGCTGAGCCACCTCTCCAGCCCTCTTGTTTCATTTCTATTAAGCAGATCTTTTTCTGTTTTGTTTCATTGTTTTTGCTTGTTTGTCTGTTTGTTTGTTTTATGAGCCAGGATCTCATGTAGCCCAGGCTGGAAGATGGTTTTGAACTCCTGATCTTCCTGCCTCTACCCCTAAGTGCTGGGATTGCAGAATTGGGCCACCACATCCCTCCAAGTCCCATTTTTCGTTCTTCCGTGCCATGCGAAGACAGAGGCTTGTGTTTAAAATGTACCGGGTCACTCACTCACGTTGGAGGAAACCTATGAGGCTCAGAATGCAGGCAGCTCCGCCACTGTCCCTCCAGTACCCCTCATCTCCCTCTCCTTCTCTTTCCCCTGTTCCCTGCAGAAAAGAAAGACACAGTGTTGCGGCAGGTCCGCCTGGACCCCTGTGACTTGCAGCCCATCTTCGATGACATGCTGCACATCCTGAATCCTGAGGAGCTGCGGGTGATTGAAGAGATTCCCCAGGCCGAGGACAAACTGGACCGTCTCTTTGAGATCATTGGGGTCAAGAGCCAAGAAGCCAGCCAGACCCTCTTGGACTCTGTGTACAGCCACCTTCCCGACCTATTGTAGAACATGGGGGCACTGCATCCTGGAAATCAGCCTACTGGCGGCATGATTTCCTTTCCTTTCTGACTTTTGTGTTTTTGACGTGTGAGTGTATGTGTGTGTTTAACAGAGTATATGGCTGGTGCTTGAGTTTGGGATTCTTTCTTTCTTTTTCTTCTTCTTGTTTTTTTTTTTTTTTTTTTTTTGGTTTTTTAGATTTGGTTTTTTTCGAGACAGGGTTTCTCTGTATAGCCCTGGCTGTCCTGGAATTCACTCTGTAGACCAGGCTGGCCTCGAACTCAAAAATCTGCCTGCCTCTGCCTCCCAGAGTGCTGGGATTACAGGCGTACGCCCGGCTCTTTCTTTCTTCTTGAAAGTGAATGTATAAAGCCTTTTCAATGTATAACTATTGGAATACGCCTACCACTAAAGTTTTTTTTTAAGCTCCATATATTCTCCATTTTTGCCTTCTTATATAGTTTCAACGCTATTCTGTGCACTTTAAAAACTTAACATAAGCGCAGTGCGACTTTTTCCACATGCCGGGTTCCAAGACTCTCAACTTCTTCAAAACATAATGGCATCTTGTGACTTCTAGAAGTAGACATAAGTCTGTCAACCTCCACACCTCCTTTTTCTGTTTTAATTATTATTGCTATTTGTCTTCCGTTTGTTCTTTACAAGCCTTCTTGAGGACGGAGGGAAATCTACAACCCTGCTGATGACTGTAACTCGATTAGACTTTGAGTTGTCTTCTTCGTGTCCTGTTATGTAGTTCATATTCACGGCTGGGCTGGAACTCGACCACACTCTCTATTGCTGATTGTATGGTTTTTGTGTGGACACCGTACACTGCTTGATAACTTGTGCTCCTCTTAACGCTACCATGCTCTGGGCTGGAGAATGAAATCCTTAAGTCACCAAGACTTGCTGTTTCAGTGGCTTGACACCTGGGCCACCAAAGAACTCGATCTTCATCTTTAGGAGCACCTCCGCTGCACCCTGGAAAGCCAACCTTAAGTGCCAGTGGCACTCTATGCCCCGCTTTGCTCTGAAAGATATCTTTCTTGGTTTTTTTATTCTTCTCTCTCTCTCTCTCTCTCTCTCTCTCTCTCTCTCTCTCTCTCTCTCTCTCTCTCTCTCTCTCTCCTCTCTCTCTCTCTCTGTTTTTTAAATACACATAGTCAATAGGTCCAGTCTGCCCTCAAGGCCTTGCTGGGTTTTCTTCGTCATCCAATCACTTTCATTAAAAATGGCTGCAGCTGTAAGAACTCCTGTCTGATAAATTTGCAACCATGCGCTCATTTATCCCACCCGCCCTCTGAGGCTCAGGCGTCAGACTCTAATTCAGAGGTGGCCGTCGACGGCCTTTGTGTGGGCGGGCTTAGTGGTGAGGAACTGATATCAGAAAAAAATGCCTTCAAGTATACTAATTTATTAATAAATATTAGGTGTTTGTTACTTGCGTGGCTTTGGTGTATTTACTACTTAACTTTCCCCTTTGCCTCTGCTGAGGTTCTAGCCCTGTTCTTCTCTCGGGGAAGGATAAGTGTTCTGAAACCCTCCTCCTGTCCAATCTGTAAATCATGTAAATTAGCAAAAGTCCTTTTTGGAGAGATACTTGGAGGTTCAGCGCCCAGGGCTCTGATAAGAACTACCAAGTCTTTCCTAGTCAAATCGTAGGCTTTTATTTCCTCCAGGTAATTTGTTACCTGTAGGACGATCTGCACACAGCCACAGGCTTCTAGGCCAAACCTCAGTGTCCCTGACAACTCCAGAGGGCTTTCTCAGCAATGAGGGGGGTATGGTCTTGTGTTGGTGGGCTATCTCAAGCTCACTGCAGGTTTCCCTTAGCTTGACCCCCTATCCCCCTGCAGAATTCCAATGGCCAAATGCTAGCAACTTTAACTTCCTTTTTTGGTGGGAACCTGGAAGTGGATACTGTGTACACTGTGACACCCATGTCAGCAACTCGGGACTGTCTGGGAGTGTCTTCCAGTTTCACTCATCGCCAAGTGGCAGCTTTCAAACACCCCAGTTTCCCTTCCTTCTTTTTGATGGAAGATAAGAACTCTGAGCCTTGGCAGTGGTGGTGCATGCCTTTAGTCTGTTGGAAGAGAGAGGCAGGAGGATCTCTGAGTTTGAAGCCAGCCTAGGGAGTTCCAGGACAGCCAGGGCTACCCTGACTTAAAAAAGAAAAAAAAAAAAAAGAAATGTGTCTGTCAAACACACACACACACACACACACACACACACACACACACACACACACACAAGAAGAAGTACAAACAAGAATGGGTTGGTGATGATGGGGGAGGAAACAGATTTTGTCAGATTCTCATTGTGTCAGAAGACTTAGGACTGAGAAATACAATTCATTCTTTGATTACTAGTGTATTAAGTTTATAGCTTATTAGTTAATTTGGGAATTTTTTAAGATTTTTTTTAAAAAAATGTATTCACCATTGCTCTCTTCAGACACACCAGAAGAATGCATCAGATCCCATTACAGATGGTTGTAAGCCACCATGTGGGTGCTGGGAATCGAACTCAGGACCTTGGGAAGAGTAGTCAGTGCTCTTAATCACCGAGCCATCTCTCCAGCTCGGGAATGTTTTTATTAATAACC
This sequence comes from Apodemus sylvaticus, assembly GCF_947179515.1. Taxonomy (NCBI): domain Eukaryota; kingdom Metazoa; phylum Chordata; class Mammalia; order Rodentia; family Muridae; genus Apodemus; species Apodemus sylvaticus. Next base: position 84,359,106 of record NC_067480.1, on the reverse strand, counting down.
CAAGTTTGTGGCTTTATATTTTACAAAGTGTAAAAAATAAAGTTTTATTGCTTTATTGGATCTTTATATTTGTCTTATAAGATGAGTTCCAATTGTTGGGCCCATTTTACAGATGAAATAAGGCTTGTAAAGTTAAATATATGAGACAGTTTCTTAACACTAAAACAGAATACCCAAAAAGGAAAAAAGTCTTTAAGGGAGGAAAGATTTATCTTAACTCATGGTTTCCAAGGTTTTAAGTTCATAGTTGGTTGGCTCTGTTGCTTTCGGTTGATGGTAAGGCGGAAACATGGAGAGAAGACACAACAGCAAGCAGAGAGATACATGAAGAGTCTTGGGACCGGATAACTCTCAGTGGCACACGTCCAGTGACCTTCTAGCTAGGACCTCTTACCTCACAGAACCTCCAATAGATGAGCCTCTGTGGGGACAGCTAATATCCAAAGCATAACATTGAGGAATGTATAAGACCTCACTGAAAAGTCTAAAAGGTTAGGCTTGAATCCATGTCATGTGTGTTTTGGGGAGAAAAATGGAGGGAGTGGCCGTAATCTAAGACTGTTCATTCTCTTTAAGACAATTGGCCAGAAACCCGTTATCAGCTGAAATAGTGGGCAGAAACATGGCAGTGGAATTTGTCTGGGTCACGAGTAAAGTTCAAATGCAAGTTAACATAAGTGGTATAAACATGGGCACAAGAACTGAACATTGGCATTATACTGTGATCACAGGACGTGTAGCTTTTCTAGAGGACAGTGCACCATCAGCTACTTTATTAAAGTACCCAGAGTCAAGTGTGATGGCGCATACTGGGACCCCAGCACTCAGTTGCAGGCCGAAAGACCAAGGCCTTAGGGTCACCCAGGGAAGAGGGCTCAGTCAGCAAACCATTTGCCACACAAGCCTGAGAACATTTGGATACCTGGCACAGTCAAGTACAGGACTTAGTGGTGCCCACCTACAATCTCCGTGTTGGGCAGACAGAGACAGGAGGATCGCTGGGCTTGCTGGCTGGCCAGCCTAGCTAACCTGGTAAGCACCAGGTTCAGACAAGTCACTCCAACTCAAAAGATAAGGTGCAAAATGGTGGAAGGGGAAGAATTCAAGGTTAGCCTGGGCTACATAGTAAGACCCTGTCTCCAAACAGTCATACAGCGATTAGAGTTATGGCCCATCTGGTAGAGTACTTGCCTTGTATGTATGAAGCATTGAGGTTTAATCAACAGCACTGCAGAAACTGGGTGTGACCTTATATGTCTCCAAATCCTATCACTCCAGAGGTGAAGGCAGGAAGGATAAGAAGTTCAAAATCATCTTTGGATGTATTGCAAGTTAGAGGCCAGCCTGGGACACATGAGATGCTCTTAAAAAAGAGGGCTGGAGAGATGGCTCAGCAGTTAAGAGCACTGACTGCTCTTCCAAAGGTTCTGAGTTCAAATCCCAGCAACCACATGGTGGCTCACAACCATCCTTAATGAGATCTGATGCCCTCCTCTGAGGTGTCTGAAGACAGCTACAGCATACTTACATAGAATAAATAAATAAATCTTAAAAAAAAAACACAAAAGAAAAAAGAAAAAAAACTGAAATAAAACAAAAAGCCAATATAAAATACTAAAATATACAACTTTCTGATAAAAGCTATTGATAACACCATTTGTACCACACCACAGAAAGGTCTTCTCTAGTTTGGGCTTCTTCCTCTGAGGAGTATAGAAGGCTGAATGGGATAGCTGCCTGTGTGAGGGTGGAGGAGGCAGGAGGGCAACCAGAAGAATAAGAAACAGAAGCGCCTGTGGGGGAAAGGGGGCATTCCAGGCCTTGTCCTGCAGGCAGGAGAAGGACTCTGTCCACAAATTTGAAGGACTAAGGAGGTGACTGCTAGGGAATTTGTGACCCCTGGGAAAAGACCACAGACTCGATCCAATTATAATGAAAAGATTTGTTGATTTGCTGCTAGCAGGATGAATAATCTCTGAGCCCACTTTGAGATTGCAGAAGGGATATGGACAGGAAAGGACTTTCAAAGGGGAAAACCACTTAAAGTCCTTCAATATCTATGCAAGCAAGTAAAATCTGTTCTATTTTGCCAAATTAAGTGGTTGAGGCAGCTCAGAACAATCTTTGGGTATCTGCATAAGCAAGTTACAGAAGCAAGAAAAAAAAAGTTAGTCATAACAAGTGTATATAGTATGGGGGTGGGGGTGTCAGGGTTACTGGGAATTTATCTTCCAGGGGCTGGAGTTAGACAAATGACTAATGGGTACGGAAATGGAAATGGGTGCCTGGCATTAAATGGACCTTCTTAACCTTGACAATGCTATTTCGTTTTCGTCAGAGAGTAATATAGTTCCTATGGGCTGCTTTAGGCTGAACTCAATTAGATAAGGGCTGCTTTTCAAGGAGAAGCTTCTTCAAGGAGAGAAGCTGGGTGGGCATCTGGTTCTCCAACTTTCATGTAAATAAGTCACCTGGGAGTGAGCAGCCTGTTCTCTCTAAAAAGGCCAATTCCCACAATCTGATTGGAGAGGTTTGTGGTGAAATTCAAAACAAAGCCCTTGCTGGTTTTTGGACCACACTTAGAAAACTATCTTTAGAGAATTTCCCGTTCTGGCCAGTGGGGACAAGAACAGCTAAAGGGAGCTGGTTAGACCTGCACCCTCTGTGGGCCTCCTGTCTGCCCTTCTAATGTGCAAATGAGACACCTGGAGGTCCTGCTCAAAGGCAGACTCTCCGGTTTTCTGGGGGAAGGGAAGCCAGCAGCATCCAGTGTTTCTGCTAAGCTCTTGGGCAATATGGGCACTGCTGGCCTCCCCCCTCCCCATGAAACTGGGTAGCCTGAGATGATGCCTCCCTTTCAGGAAAGGAGCAGAACAAACGTGGGAGTCGATTACACCAATTTCACAAGAGGCAAAGAAACACAGTTTGATGAACTGAAAAAACATCCAGAACCAAGTAAATCTGGTCAAAACTTACAACTGGTTGGGGCTGGGCTTGGTAAAAGCGCCTGCAGCACAAGCCTGAGGACAGGAGTTCAGATCCCCAGCACCCACATTAGAAAAATAAGGTAGGTACAGTGGTGCATGCCACATGCTCCCAGTGCTGGAGAGGCAGGGACAGCAGGATCCCAGTGGTTTGTTGGCTTCCCAGTTCCAGGGTCCATGAAAGTCTGTGCCTAAATGATAAGATAGAAAGGTGATCAAGGAAGACAGAATTTTGGAGACACACACACACACACACACACACACACACACACACACGCACACAAAGGCCATCCTCTAACAGGATTATATGACAGCAGCAACAATTACAAATAGTTACAGAAAGGGAGGAGACTCCTCCACACCCAACCATTTGGCATTTGTGCAGGGAGCTCTAACCATTTGGCATGTGTGCAGGATGTAGCTTTCAAAGGCGGGCTTCTCCGTGGTACGGTTGTGTTTGGGTTACCCATACTTCTATAGGTGACTGAAATAAAACCCAACAGGATGAGAGAAGCATCATTTCTTTGTTCTAGTGCCCTATCTGAGGCAAATAGACATTTGCCATGGCTCACCAGGAAAAGTCACACAACACACTGTGAGGCTGCCTAGCAGAGGAAGCCTGTTTACCTTGTGGTCAACCAAAATAAAAGAGAAAAGAGAGGCCAGAATCTCAGTAAACCCTAGAGGAGTATTTTTCCAGTTAACCGACTTCCCTCCACTAGGCTGCGCCTGTTAAAGTGTCTGCTGCTTACCAGTAATAAACTGCTCACATGCCCTTTGGGGCTCACTTCCGAGCACTAGCGCTGGGCTATGAAGGGGCTGCTTTCCTGCTCCTATGACAAAAATACCATGACCAAAGGCAATCTAAGGAAAAGGAACCTGAGCTTCCAGTTCTGGTGGGAGAGTCCATAAAGACAGGAAAGGCACGGCAGCAGGCAGCTGAAACAGAGATACTATCTTCAGCCTCAAGCAAGATGCGGAGAACAGAACGTGAACTGGAAGTGGGTGAGGCTATAACTTTTCAAAGTGATGAGCTTCCTCCAGCCAGGTTGTCCCTCCTCATCCGACAGGGCTACCTAGGGACCAGGCATTCAAATACTTGATCCTGTCTTGGTTGCTTTTCTATTATTGTGAAGAGGCACCATGGCCAAGGCAGCTTATAAAAAGAAGCATTTAATTGAACAGTCTATAAACAGTTTATAGGGGACTGGAGAGGTGGCTTAGTGGTTAAGAGTATTGGCTGCTCTTCCAGAGCTTCTGAGTTCAATTCCCAACACCTCATGGCAGTGTACAACCACGTATAATATGAGGGCTCTGTCTTCATGAATGCCTGCAGGCCAAACGAAGTTATCAGATCCCATTATACAGTATATGTATATGTATATTTTGTATATTTATATACCATATGTAAATATGCTTAAGTATTATATACTTAAATATATATTTGCTTGGTTTTGTCCACACCTACGCCACAGCACAGGTCACCTGTCTGCCCACTGCGTGGGCAGCGGAGATGTGGTAGAGATGTGGGCCGCAATGAGATACACCAGGTCAAACAGTTTCACGTGGGGCTTTAAGATGGGAAAGGTGTAGCAGGCAGGAAGGAGGGAGAAAAAGAAAGAGAGAGGGGGAGAAACTCTACCCAATTATATACGGGTGATGACATAAATTACAGGTAAAGGTGGGCCATTGAATTCTGGGTATATGGCGGCTGTTGCCTTGGCAACAGGTCTATAGTTACACTGTCCTAATTGTCGCCATATGACGTCACAGGTCTCACAGGTCTTAGAACCAACATATTTAATATCTAAAATATATATTATATCACACTCAGTTCTCTAACCCTCCACTGGAGATGCACCTGCTCTGTGTTGGTTAGCATTCTCCTACACAATCACCCTCTGCCTCATCTACTGCATAACACCAAACGGGAAATCTTGCAGAGAAGGAACATGAGACAGCAGGTTCATTTTCAAGATCATGTGACAGTTATTTCCAAAAGTATAGAGGAGTGGATTTCCCATCTCCTTTCGTCCTTTTGTGTGAACACAGCACACCCATCCACAGAAACACAGATGCATTCCTCCAGTCAGCCAGCCGGAGACATCTGAACAGCTACTAGGTTCTGGGCTAGGGGCTAGATATACGAAGAGTTTGGTGGAGCATTGTAGATGCTGATGAGGAACGAGAAGCTCTCTGTTCACTGCTCTACCCTGGTCATCCAGAGCAATGTCTAGAACATGAGACCACGCTATAGGCTGAATAACTGAGTGAATGCTGACTTCCGGAAGTTCACAACGTAGCAAGAGAAACTAAGAGAGAGAGAGTCTCATAATAATGGTAAATGATGAGAAATACGGACACAGTAATCAATTTTATCCAAATATAATGGTCACATTCCATAGAGGTATTTGAAGAGCCAGACACCAAACATAACTCAAGGAAAAGGGATATAAAATTTCCTAGTGTAAGACTACTAATTTCAAAGAAAATTGTGTCTAAAGGCAAGAGCTGAGTGGGTGGGATTCTATCCACTTCAGAACTTTGACTGTGAAGAGAAAAAGTTTGAGGCAATCTAAACTTTAGACTCTAAAGCAATACTCTCAACCTTCCTAGTGCTGTGACCCTTTCAATTGAGGAATGGATACAAAAAATGTGGTATATACACACAATGGAGTACTATTCAGCCATTAGAAACAATGAATTCATGAAATTCTTAGACAAATGGATGGAGCTGGAGAACATCATACTAAGTGAGGTAACCCAGTCTCAAAAGATCACTCATGGTATGCACTCACTAATAAGTGGATATTAGTCTAGAAATGTGGAATACCCAAGACATAATCCACATATCAAATGATGTCCAAGAAGAAAGGAGGAGTGGCCCCTGGTTCTGGAAAGACTCAGTGCAGCAGCATAGGGCAATACCAGAACAGGGAAGTGGGAAGGGGTGGATGGGAGAACAGGGGGAGGGAAGAGGGCTTATGGGACTTTCAGGGAGTGGGGAGCCAGGAAAGGGGAAATCATTTGAAATGTAAATAAAAAGTATATCAAATAAAAAAAATATAGTTCCTCATGTTGGGCTGACCTCCCCCGCCATAAAATTACTTTGTTGCTAATTCATAACTGTAATTTTGCTACTGTTATAAATCATAAGGTAAATATTGATATGCAACTGCCAAGGGGGTCGTGACCCACAGGTGGAGAACCGTTTCTCTAGAGATGTGCAGGTGTGCTGTGGGCTGCATTACATAAGCAAGGATGTCATAGATTTTCTACTCTGGCTGTCCCCTGTTTCCAAGCTTATCATTAACCATCATCAGGAGACACAAGGCCTAGTCATGTGGCAGCTTTGCAGAAGACAGGCCCCGTGCAGTCCCGTGTGGATCTCATTCTCTGAGAAAATGTTCAAAGGCTCTGGGAGTGCCCATTGCTCAATCTTAACTTTGAAGCTTATGCTATAGGAACAGCTACTATTTCCACTCTGCCGATGAGGAATCTGAGACACAGACTGTGACTGTCCCAGCACTATTCAGCTAGTACAGGGTGGAGCCAGGAAGGACATCTGTGGAACTGAGTGACTCAAGGTCATAAAATGGCAAGTAGCAAGTGAGGTGACTTGACTCTTGCCTGCCTGGAACCTTTCGTCTTGACTCAACCAAAATCTTCCTTATTGATTTTTTTTAAAGTATCTTTCTAAAAAAAAATGTATATGTATGCTGTACTGACTGGTTTTGTGTCAACTTGACACAAGCTGGAGTTATCACAGAGAAAGGAACCTCAGTAGAGGAAATGCCTCCATGAGATCCAACTGTAAGGCATTTTCTCAATTAGTGAACAAGGCTGGGAGGGCCCACTATGGGTGGTGCCATCCCTAGGCTGGTAGTCCTGGGTTCTATGAGAAAGCCAGGGGAGGAAACCAGGAAGCAGCACCCCTCCATGGCCTCTGCATCAGCTCCTGCTCCCTGACCTGCTTGAGTTCCAATCCTGACTTCCTTTAGTGATGAACAGCAACGTGGAAGTGTAAGCTGAATAAAGTCTTTCCTCCCCAACTTGCCTCTTGGTCATGATGTTTTGTGCAGGAATAGAAACCCTGTCTAAGACACGTGTATGTGCCTGTACAAGTGTATGTGTACCATGTGTTTGCAGGAGACTGTGGAGAACAGAAGAGAGCGTCTCGAGGGATCCTCTGGAACTATGAGCTGTCTTCGGGTGCTGGAAACTGAATCCCTGTCCTCCATAGAGCAATATGCATTTGCCAATGACTCCAACTCTTCCTTAACCACCGGAATAGCTCTCCAGCCCTTCCTTATTGTCATATTTTTAAAATTTAAAGTCTTTCGTTACATGCATGTGCAAATGAATGAGCCACAACAGGTGTGTGGAGATCATAGACAACATGGAAGAGTTAGTTGGCTCTTTCCCCAACCAAGGATCAAACCCAGGCTGTCAGTGACTGGGCTTGCTGGCCACTTAGTAAAAATGAAAATTTTTTTTGACACAGGGTGTATCTTGCTATACAGCCAAGGAAGCCTGGCTGTCCTTTAACTAATGATCTTCCTGACTAAATGTTCCCAGTGATATATCATAGACACACATCATCATGTCTGACATTGATAATTGGATTATTTTTTAAATTTTGAAATATGTTATGACACATTAAGCTTAACAATACTATAGCGTTCATATTTTTCTCTTCATCCGGTTTCCGCTAAGTAAGTTAGTCTTAGACATAATCAAAACCAGGAGATTGACTTTATGATATTACCAAGAAAATGCAGATGCTATGTGGTTCACACCACTAGTTTTTGCACACACTTTTCTGATGTATATTAAACCTTATCCAATGTACTGATTCCCATACCCACCACTACCATCAGGAAATAGCACTACAAAATGTCCCCAAGGACACTCTTGCTCCCAGTTGTACCTTCCCTTTCACCTCCAGACGGGACAGCTCTTCTACATAGTTGTCACTGATGGAGTCCTACATAAGTGAGACCTGGGGAGTATGTGCCATTCCCGCAAACACAAGAGCCAGAGTTTGGTTCCAGGACCCCATGAGAAAAAGCATGCTGTGGTGGCACCTGCTTGCAGTTCGAGCCCTGGGAAGACAGACACAGTGGACCACTGGGATTTGTAGCAAGCCATTACTACCTTTTCTCACATTTCACTCTACTTGGTGAGGCCAGGCCAATGAGAGATTCTGTCTCAAGAAGCAAGGTGGGCAACATGTGAGGAAGGATGCTCAAGGTCTCACAAGCACACAAGCACACACTTATGCACACCCACACATAAACTTGCTCCCCCATTTGCCCACACATTCATATGTGTTTAAAACCAGGATCATATATCATGTGACCTCCAGAGACTGGCTTTTCTCATTGATATGAATGCAGCATATTTTGTTTAGACATCCTAACCTTGAAGGGCTTTTGGATCATTTCAAACTGAAGCTGTTACAAATAACATTGCCACGACCACTTAAGAACAGTTCTGTATAGACGTGGATTTTTATTTTTTTTTTTGACAAATATCCAGGAGTGGGGACGCTGGGAGTATTAGCTATTTTTATAACACACCACGACAAAATCAACTTTTGGAAGGGTTTATTTGGGGATTATAAAAGAATGAGTCCATGACCATCATGGTGGGAAGCATGTCGGGAGGCAGGCCTGGTGGCTGCAATGGCTTCTGAGAGCTCAAGTCTTGAACAATAAATGGGATGCAGAGAGAATAAACTCGAGATGACACAAATCTTGAGGTCCTAAAGTCCATCCTCAGTGATGTAATTCCTCCAGCAATGTCACACCTCCTAAGCCTCTCCATACACACATCAATTAGGGACCAAGTATTTAGCTGGCCAGACCATGGGGGGCATCTCATTTAAATCACTACACTGGATAAGGATAAGTTTAATTTATAATAGGCTGTTGATTTGATTTAAATGATTAATGTTCCCCATAGGCCCAGTTGTGGGTGCTACTTAAGGAGGTTTGAGAGGTACTGCTATAGGAAGTCTGTCACCGGGGGAGGCCTTTCAGAATATATAACCTCACCCCACTTACCATTTGCTCCCTCTGCTGCTTGTTTGTGGTTGGAGATGTAGTCAGTCCCTTGGCTTCCTGCACCTGCCACCACGCCTGTCCCTTGCTGATAGAGACTCTTGTCCTTCTGGACCCAAAAGCTAAATTAAACTCTTAATTCCATAAGTTGCTTTTGCAACCCTCTCTCCCTAATGTTATGTAAATAGTAAGGACCTCTGTGGAGACAGGGTTCTTTCCAGTCTGTTGTGTTGTCTGCAAATCATGTAGAGAGCTCCTGGGATATAGCTTCCATGAGTCATCACCTATACTCAGGGTTTTTGAGAAATGCAGTATTGTATTGTCCATTGTTCCTGTAAGTAACTCCTCACCCATAATTCTGTAAGCAATCCAGATAAACACATTGGCTTATTTATTTATTTACATTTATTTATAATTTAATTGCGTTTAAGTGTTATCCCCTTACCCGGTTTCCCCTTCTCCTGGCAACACCCTAACCCATTTCCCCTACTCCTCCAATTCTATGAGGGTGTTTCCCCACCCACCCACCCACTCCCGCCTCCCCACCCTCAATTCCCTCACACTGGGCCATCTATCGAACATTCATAGGACCAAAGACCTCTCCTCCCATTGAAGCCTTCTGCTACATATGCAGCCAGAACCATGTGTACTTCTTGGTTGGTGGCTTAGTTCCTGGGAGCTCTGGGGGTTCTGGTTGTTGTTGGACTTTGAATGAACACTTTGGTAGGATAATTTCTTTAGTCTGTCACTGGTGCTCCATCTGGGCTGAGTAGATGTTTGTATGACGTCTGCCCTCTTAGAAAACTTAAAATAGTCCTGTTCTCATTTCATTTCTGTGGCTGTGATAAGACACCTGGACCAAACCCAACTTGGGGAAGGAAAGGGGTTCTAATGGCTTACAGTTCCAGGTTGTAGTCAGTCAATGAGAAGGCAAGGCAGGAACTCAAGCACAGTCATATCACATGCATAGTAAAGGACAGAGAGAAATGAATGGATGCATGCTGCCTGCTTGTGGGCTGGCTGCTTTTGTTTTCCTCCTGCCATAGTTTAGGACCTTCTGTATGCAGAATAGTGCTGCCCACAGTGGGCTGGGTCCTCCCACATCAATCAACACTCAAGACAGTATCCCACGGACATACTCACAGGCCAACCTGATGTAGGACATTTCTCAACTGAGGCTCTCTTCTCAGGTGATTCTGGGTTGTGACAGTTGACATTGAAGGCTAACCATCACAGTGTATATTAAAACTTATTTGTCTTGTGAAACTTAGTAATTCTCCATGAAAATTCCTAGCTGGTAGGAACTATCTTCATACACTTCGTTATTACAAATTGACTACTTGTTTTAAGACCTCATATAAGATGACAGGTGTGGCATTTGTCTTTCTATGACAGAGCTACTTTACTTAACATGTCTTTAAAGTTTATCTATTTGTCATATATTACAGAAATATTCATAATGCTTACAGCAGAATAATTTTCATGTGCATGTGTACAGACACATACACCTGCTTTCCTTGTTCATTTGTTAGGAGGGATCATACATGTTGTTTCCATGAGCTGGCTGTTATTAATAGAGCTACAGTGAATATGGAGTGCAAATGTCTGTTTCTGATATTTTGTCTGGTTCTTTCAGGTAAAATTCCTTTTGAATACTAGATCATGTAAGAGTTCAATTTTTAATTTTGAAAAAATATTTATTTTTATTTTGTGTGTATGGGTGCTTTGTTAGCATGCATGTATACCACATGTGTACATTTTACATTCTGTCAGTCATACAAAAAGCTGAGAGTTTCTCCATATCTTTGCCAACACTGGTTCATCATCATCACCATCATCACCACTATCATCATCATACTCATCTTTATTTCCATAATGGTAGTCCTGAGAGATGTGAAACAATATTTCATGTTCGTTTTGATTCATCATTCTTATGTCAGTGACCATATCCTGGTGGCCCATTCACATAAATTCTTTGTAGAAATACTTTTCCTAATTATTTTACCCTCTATGCCTCCCCCCTCCACTTTTTATAGAAATGAGGGTCGAACCCAGGGCCTCATACATGGCAGGCAAGAACATTACCACTGAGTCCTATCAGTCAGCTCTACTCAATTCTTCAGCCTCTTTTAACATCAGGATAGTAATTGGTTTTGTTGTTGTTGTTGCTATTGTTGTTGTTGCTGTTTGAGAAGTTTAGGGATTTTATTACATTGTGGGAGTTCCTTATATATTTTGATAATTAACCCCCTCGTGGCTGGATGGTTTGTAATATTTGTATTCTTTTTCCTGAGTTGTTTTTTTTTTTTTTTCTGTCAATGTTTTCTTTCCTCAGATGATGCGTATATTGGTCTGAATGAGAAGTGTTCCCCACAGGCTTGGGCGTTTGAACACTTGATTCCTGATTGGTGGTGCTATCTGGGGAGGTTTGGATACCACAAGCTTGCTGGAGAGAATATATCCCTGGGAGTAGCGTTTGAGAACAGATAGTTTCACACAGGCCTAGTTGATACCCGCTGTTTGGTGCTTGTGGTCTGAGATATGGCTCTCAGATTTCTGTTCCTCTCACCGAGCCTGACAGCTGCCATGCCTCTCACTGTGCCTGCCTGACGGCTGCCATGCCTCTTACCATGATGGACTCTTCTCCCCTCGGAATCATGAGCCAAATAAAATCTTCTTCCTACAAATCGCCTTGGACTTATTTTATCACAGCAATAGAAATGTAACTATGAAGATGGGGTTCCTCTTGTCCACTTTTGTGTCTGTTGCCTGTGGTTTTGGTGACATATCCATGAACCAAGAAGCCAAGAATAAGGGCAATGCTCTTTCCCCCTCTGTTTTTTTCTAGACTTTTATCATTTGGGGCGTTACTTTTAAGTCTCTAATTCATTTAGAGTTTGCATCTGAGCATAGGTCTTTTTCTTAAAGAGGCAGTGTTGGGGACTGAACCCGAAGCCTGTACTTTCCCAGGGTTGGAGTGCTATTTTCTTTAATGTTTAAAGAAGCCCCGACTATGCCCCAACCCGACTCTCCTTCTCAGTCAAGTTTTGTTGATGGACACAGTCAGCTTGGTATCAGAGGATGAAGTTTGACACAGTTTCTTTTTCATGGTGTTTTTATGGAACTTCTGGTAAAATATACACTGTACCAACAAGAAAACCATCCATAGGCCAATATACTTGAAAAACGACATCCCCGACGGTCTCTGCCAACCTATTGCAGGTATTTTATTTATGATAATTGGAGGTAGGGTGTGTGCACACCACTGCATATGTGTAGAGGCCAAAGGGCAGCTTTGTGAGTCAGTCCTCTCTTACCTTTACTTAGGTTCTAGGACGTGAGCTAAAGTCTGAGTGCTTGTGTACAAGTATTTTGTTGTACACAACCTCACCATCCTTCATGGCCGTTTTAATGCTCCCCAGCTGTGTATTAAAGGACCCAAGAAGTCTATAATGCAGTATCCTGTTTAACATCACTGACACAGAACTGATTAAATTTGTGTGACAATGTAAAACATACTGATTAGTATATAATTTAATTTTATAACATCTTAATTTGCTTGCTTTTATAAATGCAATTTGTTAAATTGTCTTATGGAACAGTTATTTTCTTCAGAGGCAAATAAAAGAGACACTAACATTGGTAATTCTGCTTCCCTCAGGAAAAGCACCGGTCTTAGTTGGGAGTTCAGGAACCCCATCACTGTTGGGTATGTCCTTACATTTAAGCCAAGTTCAGAATAAGAGAATATCCCAGAAGCTATGGTGGCTTTGAGGGTTCTGAGAACCTAAAAATCATGTGTCAGACACGGTTACTATTGCCAGGCCAATTCTGGTCAGAAATGAGAGTCTGGACCTAGAGCAGATACCACTGAGAAGCAGTTAGAAGGAGGTAACATGGCGCTGACAACCCAGCCAAGGCTCGGGCAGAGGTAGACAGGTACATTTGCTTTCTCTTGTGTTTATCGGGCTGGGAGAGCTGTAAAGCAGATGGAGTCTGAAGGTCTGCATGACACTGCAGCTAGTGACCCATAGGGGCAGATTCCAGGGCCATTCATCTCAGGGATACAGCACTTGGAGGTGGCAAGGACCAATTTCAAGGTCTCACGCTTTAAAAGCCTAAAGTCTAAGCACAGCACAGCCCCAGAAAGCAGATGTGGAGAGGGAGCTTGCCAGTAGCCTGTGTTGGACAGTCAAACCTGGCTTGGAAAGACAAAAACGCCATAGAGGCAGAGGGAAGGGAGAGGTTAAAGACAGGGAATCTAGGCTCTAAGTTCTCCCTGTAACAGCTTTTCCCTTGTAAAACTGGATCAAATCCCAGGAGAAGGGGAACAATTGAGCTTCCAGGTGAGATAAGAGTGGGAAGAAGAAATCAATCAAGTAGAAACCAAGAGAACCACACAAAGAATCAACAAAACCAGGAGCTGGTTCTTTGGGAAAATCAACAAGATAGATAAACCCTTAGCCAGACTAACCAAAGGGCACAGAGAAAGTATTCAAATTAACAAAATTAGAAATGAGCCAGGCGGTGGTGGCGCACACCTGTAATCCTAGCACTCTGGGAGGCAGAGGCAGGCAGATTTCTGAGTTCGAGGCCAGCCTGGTCTACAGAGTGAGTTCCAGGACAGCCAGGGCTACACAGAGAAACCCTGTCTCAAAAAACCAAATCCAAAAAAAAAAAAAAAAAAAAACCACACCAAAAAAAAAAAAAAACAAAATTAGAAATGAAAAGGGAGATATTACAACAGAAATTGAGGAAATTCAAAAAATCATTAGATCCTACTACAAAAGCCTGTACTCAACACAACTGGAGAATCTGGAGAAAATGGACAATTTCTTAGACAGATACCAAATACCAAAATTAAACCATGATCAAATAGATCATTTAAACAGACCCATAACACCTAAAGAAATAGAAGGAGTCATAGATAGCCTTCTGACCAAAAAAAAAGCACAGGACCAGATGGTTTCAGTGCAGAATTCTATCAGGCCTTCAAAGAAGACGTAACACCAATACTCTTCAAACTATTCCACCAAATAGAAACAGACAGAACACTACCCAACTCCTTCTACAAGGTCAAAATTACGCTGATAACAAAACCACAAAAAGATCCAACTAAGAAAGAGAATTTCAGGCCATGATGCAATATCGATGCAAAAATACTCAATAAAATTCTTGCCCACTGAATCCAATAACACATCAAAACGATCATCCACCAGGATCAAGTAGGCTTCATCCCAGGGATGCAGGGATGGTTCAATATAAGGAAATCCATAAATGCTATCCACAACATAAACAAACTCAAAGAAATAAACCACATGATCATTTCATTAGATGCTGAAAAAGCATTTGACAAAATTCAGCATCCTTTCATGCTAAAAGTCTTGGAAAGGACAGGAATTCAAGGCCCACATCTAAACATAGTAAAAGCAATATACAGCAAACCAGTAGCCAACATCAAACTAAATGGAGAGAAAATTGAAGCAATCCCACTAAAATCAGGGACTAGACAAGGCTGCCCCCTCTCTCCATATCTTTTCAATATAGTTCTTGAAGTCCTAGCTAGAGCAATTAGACAACATAAAGAGGTCAAAGGGATACAAATTGGAAAGGAAGAAGTCAAACTATCACTATTTGCAGATGATATGATAGTATACTTAAGTGACCCAAAAAACTCTACTAGAGAATTCCTACAGCTGATAAACAACTTCAGCAAAGTGGCAGGTTATAAAATCAACTCAAGCAAATCAGTAGCTTTTATATACTCAAAGGATAAGCAGACTGAGAAAGAAATTAGGGAAATGACACCCTTCACAATAGCCACAAACAGCATAAAGTATCTTGGGGTGACTCTAACCAAACAAGTGAAAGACCTATATGACAAGAACTTCAGATCTCTGAAGAAGGAAATCGAAGAAGACCTCAGAAAATGGAAAAATCTTCCATGCTCGTGGATTGGCAGGATTAATATAGTTAAAATGACCATATTGCCAAGGCAATGTACAGATTCAATGCAATCCCCATCAAAATCCCAACCCAGTTCTTCATAGAGCTAGAAAGAGCAATTCTCAAATTCATCTGGAATAACAAAAAACCAAGAATAGCTAAAACTATTCTCAAACAGTAAAAGAACTTCAGGGGGATTCAGTATCCCAGACCTCAAACTTTACTACAGAGCAATAGTGATAAAAACTGCATGATATTGGTACAATGTCAGGCAAGCAGACCAATGGAATAGGATTGAAGACCCAGAAATGAACCCACACACCTGTGGTCACTTGATCATTGACAAAGGAGTTGAAAACAACCAGTGGAAAAAAGATAGCCTTTTCAACAAATGGTGCTGGTTCAATTGGAGGTCAGCATGCAGGAGAATGTGAATTAATCCATTCTTATCTCCTTGTACTAAGCTCAACTTCAAATGGATCAAGGACCGCCACATAAAACCTGACACACTGAAACTAATAGAAAAGAAACTGGGTAAGATCCTTGAGGACATGGGCACAGGGAAAAGTTCCTGAAAAGAACACCAATAGCTTATGCTCTAAGATCAAGAATTGACAAATGGGACCTCACAAAACTACAAAGTTTCTGTAAGGCAAAAGACACGGTCAAAAGGACAAAATGTCAACCAACAGATTGGGAAAGGATCTTCACCAACCCTAAATCCGACAGAGGGCTAATATCTAATATATACAAAGAACTCAAGAAGGTAGAACCCAGAGAACCAAATAACCCCATTAAAAAGTGGGGTACTGAGCTAAACAAAGAATTTTCAGATGAAGAACTTTGGAGGGCTGAGAAACACCTTAAGAAATGTTCAACATCATTAATCATTAGGGAAATGCAACTCAAAACAGCCGTGAGATTTCACCTCACACCAGTCAGAATGGCTAAGGTCAAAAACTCAGGAGACAGCAGGTGCTGGCGAGGATATGGAGAAAGAGGAACACTCCTCCACTGCTGTTGGGATTGTCAGATGGTGCAACCACTTTGGAAATCAGTCTGGCAGTTCCTCAGAAAACTGGGCATGACACTTCTGGAGGACCCTGCAATACCACTCCTGGGCATATACCCAGAGGATTCCCTGGCATGCAATAAGGACACATGCTCCACTATGTTCATAGCAGCCCTATTTGTAGTAGCCAGAAGCTGGAAAGAAACCAGATGTCCCTCAACGGAGGATACAAAAAATGGATACAAAATGGAGTACTATTCAGCCATTAGAAACAATGAATTCATGAAATTCTTAGACAAATGGATGGAGCTGGAGAACATCATACTAAGTGAGGTAACCCAGTCTCAAAAGATCAATCATGGTATGAACTCACTGATAAGTGGATATTAACCTAGAAACTTGGAATACCCAAAACATAATCCACATATTAAATGATGTCCAAAAAGAACGAAGGAATGGTCCCTGGTTCTGGAAATACTCAGTGCAGCAGTATAGGGGAATACCAGAACAGGGAAGTGGGAAGGAATAGATGGAGGAACAGGGGGAGGGAAGAGGGCTTATGGGACTTGCGGGGAGTGGAGAGCCAGAAAAGGGGACATAATTTGAAATATAAACAAAAAATACATCGAATAAAAAAAAGATGAAAAAAAGAGTGGGGAGAAGAGCCATCAAGCAAGACAATATAATTAGAGCCCCAAAGTAACCAACCAAACAACTAACCAACTAACTAGCCAACTAACCAACTAACCAATCAACCCACCCACCCACCAACCAACCAACCAGCCAGCCAACTAAACAACCAACCAACTAAACAACCAACCAACTAAACAGCCAACTAACCAACTAACCAACCAACCAAACAGCCAGCCAACCGACCACTAACCAACCAACCAACCAAATAAATAACCCCCAAACCAATAAACCAAAACCAAAACCAAAAACCACAACGCAAAACAAAACAAACAAACAAAAAATAAACCCATGAGTCACAAGGAGGAACACAGTTCTGTGAACCCCCTGCTCAAACAAGGGTATAGATAGAAATTAAATGTTATCTGGATGGAAGGGGACCTGGATAAATCCCAGTGCTCTGTCTTGGATGAAGGCTCTTGTTGATCCCTGAAACTACATCTCGCAAGGACATAGGAAGTTATGAGTTTAAATCTTGTCAAGTGTGAAACTAGATCCTACAGTCAAATGCCTCCCTCCACCAGCTAAACAAGTCCATTTTAACCTGTAGATTAAATTTTGGTTTAATTTTAGGCCAGAAAAAAAATCTACTTGCCATAAATTTAAGTGCTTTAGATATCCATGACATGAAGACATTATGCAAGAAGGAGGCACATTAGAGGTCACTTAATGTCATGTGTCACTTCAGAGCTTTCTATCACATAGTTCACAGCAATTCAAAGTCATGACCCTTGGAACTAAAAACATCACCCATTAGCCTTTGAACTCTGAAATTGGTCAAGTGTAACAAGTCTAGAACAAAGTACAGAATTTTCAGTGACTGAGCACAGGCAGTGCATAGACTGGATTGGCCGTAGTGAGTGCACGCACTGCGCTGACCCAGCAGGCATTCACTCAGCTGAGATTCCATTTTGGTTCCTACTGATCTAGCCTCAAAAGTCTCAGCTAAGTGATTTGACAGCCTTCATGCTAGGATATGAACCATTCTAAATATATTTCCACAGGTGTGCTGCGAATCACTGTCAACCTGATAAAAAAACAGTCCCTACAATAGAGTCAGTTATTTACACCAACATTCCCCCATGTTGTTGCACCAATGAGGCAAATGTGTAAGAATAATGCCTGGGCTCATTTCTGTTTTGAAAACATTTTCTGGGAAAGCAGGTGTTTGCAGACTAAATAGGCATGCGTGCCTTGGGTAATGATCTTAGATGTCAGATCAGTTCTTCATTGAGGACAGTTCTTTTCTGGAGCACACTGTGATGCTGGTCATGAGAGAACAGATTCTGAAAGGAGATGGTGTCTAAGATGAAAACAGCTTGGAGAACCCAGGTGGTCGGGAGTTCCTCATGGCTGTTTCTTATAGGAAGAATTCTTCTCTCTTATAAGTCCTACTCCACCCAGCTCACAAAATCCAATCAGTATTAAGACTGAAGTTGTTTAAAACACCCTATCTGCCCCTCTATCCACTCCAATGTATTGAGCCAGCTATATAACACTTTTTTCTGCTCCCTAATAACCCTAAATTTCTTCTACTTCTTGTTGGAGATGTTTGCTTTGCCCCGATGCATTTCATCCATTCACCAAGTAAGTCTATCCCCTCCTGGACTGGCTAAATTCTTCCCTCCCCTCCAAGACTCATCACACAACCATGCTTTCAGGATGGCTTCTCTTAGTCCTCATTCATCTACTGAGAGGTGCTCCCATCCTCACTTGCCTGCTAGGTGCTCCCACCGCACTTCTGCATGCCAGGAGCTAAGAAAAGGAAGTTAGAGCATTACTAGAGATTTGTTTGGAAGGAAGGCAGGGCACTGAGATGGAAAGATGAGGGAGTGGTAAACTATACAGAGCCACATGGAGCCCAAGGTTGTGTGCAGTAAGGGGAGAAAATGGATCTTGCTAACCGGGTGTGTTCCCAATGCAAGGAAAGTTCATAAGGCAAACCCAAGTGAGGTCATTCATACTTCCAGATACAGGGGAATATCTACAACAACAATGATACAGAATAAACCAGGGCCTGGGGAGGTGGCTGGGAGCATAAAGTGTTTGCTAAGCAAACCGAAGGACTGGAAACCAGAGCCTGAGCATCACATTTATTCCGGATGAGCACGGAAGGCAGCCCACTGATAATACTGATACTAAGTAGGCAGAGGCAGGGGGATCTCCAGGGCAAGGTGGCTTGCTGAATTGGTAAAATCAGAGGGCTCCAGATTCAGCTGGAGACCCTGTTTCGGTGAATAAAATGAAGACAATAAGACATCCAATGCCAATCTCTCTTTTCCACACCCACATTTGCTTTGGCATACAGGAATATCCACATACATCCACATACATCCACATACATGCATGCACACCCCACACACATACACCTGTGGAAAGAAAGGAAAAAGGAAAGAATAAAGTAGGTGAACGTGACATTGAGAAGGAATTTAAATAGGGTGGAAGTGCTTTCTGTCCATCCCAGGCAGTTTGCTCTTTCCTTAGGTCCACTATTCATTAGGGAAAAGTTCAGTTTACATAAACTTTTCATTTCCTCTTCAGATATCCTCACCTTGAGATGTGCACAAATACCTCAGGGTTTGGAGTGGGGTATGGGTGTCAATGGGCACAGGTGAAACAACCCGTGCTGCGCACTGATTCTTGTAGGGTCTGGGAATTTAGAAGGTGCTTCTACTTTGGGGGTGGGGGGGATTGACAATTAGTCACGACAGAACTACAAAACAGATCATCGGGAACTGGGAGCTCTCCTCAAGCAGAGGGCATTGAACAGGAACTGAGTGTGTACCCCTGCCTTTAAGATGGACTATCCACATGCACTGTACAAGGCACCCTAAAAAAGGCACTGGGTACTTCAAATGCTGAACAACAGATTTTCCTAAGTTCTTGGCTTCAGATCAAATTCTGCCTTTCCTGGACTGTGGCACTGTGCAGGGAAGATGTATTTGAAGGCAAGATGGTGAGGGCATCTCAGAGGCCCACAGCTGAGGATGGGGGAGTGATGTCTCTTCTCCTGTTACCACCGAAGGCCTCATATTCAACGGCTACCAAATCTGAGAAATCCTACCATGGCCAAGGCCGTATCCCCTTTATGTTCAGAGACGAAAAACGTGGATAATCAAAATGCTTAGTGCACAGGGTCATCGGTACAGTAAATGTGTTAAGTAAGTGAGTTGTTAGCGTCTGACATCTGTGTTTTACTATCAGGGTTAGTGTTTGTGTTGGAGTTAGTGGATAGGTCAATAGTTATCGGGTAGTTAGAATAACACTTGGAGGCATATGGACTGATAGAGACACACACTATGATAGATAGGTAGTTTATAGACAGAGAGAAGACGCGGTTTTCTGAATATAAGAGGGGGAAGGATATCAGAGCTAGGAATGAACAGAGAAAGTATTTGAGGATGCGGCTGTGTATAATTTAGGCAGGGTGTGTAGGGGCGTGAAGGGAAGAGAACCCGGGCTGGATCAGTGACGGTGATCCTGGCGAGGGTCAGCAAAGTTGAGACTTGATGCAGGAGGCTCTGTGGAGCCAGGGAGTGACCTGGACCGGGGCGGGGCGAGATGAAAGCATACTTGAGGAGGATTAGGCTGGCACGAGATATAAAGTGTCTTGGTTTTGGGCAGGTTCAGACCAAGGTCTGAGAAGTCCCCGTGGAGCTGGAAATTTCTAGGCTTCCTCCGACTTCAGGCTCCAAACTACATTTTTTGCCAGGCTGGGTGGGAATCCTGGAGTTTTCCAGGGGACCCAGCAATTCATCTGGGTGTCTCTTCCCACCACCAGCTTTGTGTCTGTGCTGTGGTGTTACTGAAACACTTCTAGGTAGCCTTAGCCCAAGCAAGCTGGAGTTTTCAGAGGTTAACCTTTAGCACCTATCTGTCCTGGGTGGCCTCTCCTGAAGCAAAAGGAGAATTCCCCCCTTTGACCAGGGATCCTTGTAGACAAATGGCCCTAGCTGACCCTGGCTTATCTTTGGCTCACATCACACTACCCCTCTCCTCTCTGGAGCCCTTCTCTGACCTTGTTAGACACAGAACTTGCATAAACCTTCTCTCCCCCCTGCTTTTCCAGGTGGAACCCTGAAGAAAAATTTTGTTACTAGGCCAAGGAACAAGGTTTGGAAAGACATGATGTGCTGCCAAGCCCAGGAAGTCAAGTTAATGAGAAGGTGAGACTCTGTCCACCCACTTTCTTTCACTGGTGGAATTTTTAGGTAACAAACATAGCTCCGGGCAGGTGTCTGTGCCCCACTCCCAGGCTGAGCAGGAGCTGGGCCTGAGCTGTAGGTCCTATTCAGCTGTCTCAGTGGCTTAATCTCTGCACCATCTCCAGATCCCCGGGTCCAATTGCCCAGCAGTGATTCTGGGGGGGGGGGGCTTCTCTCCCCGAATCCTCTTGAGCTCAAGTCTTCCAGAATGCTCTAAGTGTCCATGTGCTGGTCTGGAAGTCCTAGGTCTAACCAGAACTACTCAGAGAGGGAAGATAAAGA
The DNA here is from genome assembly GCF_947179515.1 of Apodemus sylvaticus. NCBI lineage: Eukaryota > Metazoa > Chordata > Mammalia > Rodentia > Muridae > Apodemus > Apodemus sylvaticus. The sequence continues at coordinate 84,337,922 of NC_067480.1, read as the reverse complement.
AAGAGCCTTAGAAGAACTAAGTTGTTAGCTGTCCTAACAACAGGAGGACAAGTACTAAATAAGCAACAAGTGATCAAACAAGGACTAACTGATGCTGTTTATACTCTGCAGTATTTGGGGTCAGTCTCCTCTTTTTCAGTACCACAAGTTCTCATTCTGACTTGAGCTTAAGGTTGTATTTAGTCCAGACTCACGTGGTTTCCCTGAATTATGATTGTGTGCTTCTCCCTCTGAAGCTGAAGGGATAGCTGATTCATATGTGCTTGTGGAGTGGGCAAAGAAGTCACATCACCAGATGAGTACAAAAACATATTCTGTTTGGCTGTTGTCCAGTGAAGTTGAAGCCATGGGTATTTTTTCCTTTTAAATGTGCAGTTCATGTTTAGAGAAAGGAAATGAACAGTGTATCAATTGCTTGGGTACTTACTGTCAAGATGCCAGAAATGAACATTTAGGCAGAGTTCTTCGGTCTTTCTTTCGTGAAGAAATGGAGCTCTATACTTATTCCCATCTCTGCTGTGAAAACTAAGACTGAGCTGGCCCGCCCTGTACTTGGTGTTTAAAATGTATTGATGGGGGCTCAGTGCTAAAGTGTTTGTTCTGTGAGTAGGAGATCTTCTGTTTAGAGACCTAGACCAACATCTAGAAATATCTAGGTCTGGTGGTGCCTGCTGTAACCCCAGCAGGGGTAGGGAGAAAACAAGTGGATCCTTAGGGCTGTCTGATCATCCAGCTCAAGGAATCAGTGCGATCCTTTATGAGTGAGAGAAAGTGCCTCAGGAAGTAAAGGGAGCAGGCTGGAGCACTAATAGCTCAGTGGTTAAAAGTGCTGGCTGGTTCTCCAGAGAACCTGAGTTTGATCTCAGCAGCAATCCACATGGGGGCTCACAGGCCTCTGTAACCCTAGTCCTAGGGGATGTGATGTGCTCTTCCAGCATCCAAGGGTACTCCATGCATGCATGGTGCACAGACACACATGCAAGCAAATACCCATGCACCAATTAGTAATTATAATGATGTAGATAGATAGATAGATAGATAGATAACAGATACCGATAGATAGATAGATAGATAGATAGATAGATAGATAGATAGATAACAGATAGAGATAGATGATAGGTGATAGATGATAGACAGGTAATAGATAGGTGATAGATGATAGATAGATAATATAGATGATCAATGATAGAGATAAATAATAGCTAGGTGATAGAGATGGATAGTAGATGGTAGGTAGATATCTAGATAGACAGAGACAGTATAGTTATTTAGAAAGATACAAATAGTATAGATAGATATAGAATTTTGATAGATAGAAAGATAGATAAAGACAGCGTAGTTAGATAGATATGGGTGTGGTTGCACATCTGGGAGGCAGAGACAGTAAGATAGATCTCTGTGAATTTAAGCCAGCTCAGTTAACAAAGCAAATTCCAAGGCAGCGTAGTGAGACGTCATCTTTAAAACTGCATATATAAACTAGAGCAGAAGCAAGAGCAAGGAAGGCATCACATGTTGACCTTTGTCTTTCACATACATGTACACACTCTTACTCACGTGTGAACACATATGACCATGGCCATACAGAATACAGCACACACAAAGTCTAAGAATCTAGGGCCAGTGAGACGGCTCAGTGGGTAAGGGCGCTTGCTGCCAAGCTTGAGGACCTGAGGTTGAGCCTTGGAAATGAGAAGACTGGCTCTCACAGATTTTCCTTTAATCTCCACGTGCATGTAAGTGTGTGTGTGTGTGTGTGTGTGTGTGTGTGTGTGTGTACATGCACACACAAATGCTCAAGCATGTGCATGAGATGGAGGAGGCGGTCTTTTTGTCCATTGCCATCACTGTCTTTAAATTAGTTTTATCAGGTACTTGGAACTTATCCCTTTTATATACTTCCTTAGAAATCCCTCCGTTCAATGTCACTTTTCTCATTTGGACTGGTTAAACAATTCCCCGGACTGTTCTCTAGAAAGACAGATGTGTGAATAATTAACTCAACCTCATTAATCAGTTGCGACTCTAGGTTCTAAGCTTCAAAGCTGAGTTACTTGCCTTTGGAGCATAAAATTCGTTTATAGATGGTGTATGCATTCATGTATGCTAAAGGAAATGATCTGATTTATAGATACAAGAATATGTAAAGTATATGAAATGTAGTGAGAAAAATTAAGAAGATAAAGATGATTTTTAGCAAATTCAAAGAGTGGAAAGTCTTATTGTATATAGCAGTTTTTTAAGTTTTTTTTCATTTATGATTACTGTGTTTGTGTGTGGTTGTGTGTGTATGCATGTGTGTATCTGTTCATTTGCATGTTCCCCAGTGTGCATGTAGAGGTCAGAGGACAAGTTTACAGGCACACTTTCAGTGGGGATCCTGTGTGCTCAGAGGCTCAAATTCAGGTAGTCAGGCGTGCACAGCAAGCATCTTTACATACTGGGGGACCTTGCAAGCCCAGGTGCCACCACATCAGTACTACTAAAAGTCATTGTCTTCAAGAGTGAAGGTGATGTCATAAAAAGCTTGTGCTTAAGTCAGCCAGACAGAGAGCAGCCTGCAGAGTTCCGTCCAGCTGACACAGCGCTCAGTGCCCTTAGCCTGGAACCATGGGAGGCTCACAGATTACTAATGCACAGACAGCTCCCTGAATTCTGTAGCCAAGGAGACGGGTGCACACAGCTAAACAGACCACAAGCCAGCGAAGCAGATGCTGTGACAGTCACCTAAAGGACGTGCTGTGGGTGAGACTAGGGAGCTGGGAGTAGGTGCTGATACAGTAAAATTCCTTGTGCTCACCAAATGGTCCATCCTCGCTGTGGGGTTGCAGGGGCAAGCAGGGCACGGTGGTGGCCTTTGATTTGGTCACGAAGGATGAAAAGGCTTCAATGGGAAGACAAATTGGGGCGGGGGTGAATATGTAAGCAGTGGAGGGACAGGAGAAAGTGAGAAGGGGTCTAACTGAAGCCGAACAGATAACGAGAGGACGTAGTGTTGGATGTTTTTATTAAGATTAGTCAACAGTTCAGTCTTCAGTCCATCAGCCCCACCTCCACACACACATTCCCCCACTCATTTTTGAAGCACAGTTTCATGTGTTCTAGGCTAGCCTCAAACTCACCATGTAGTTAAGTGAGGATGACCTTGAACTTTTGATTCTCCTGCCTGTACTTTCCCAGTGCTGGGATGAGGGATGGGTGTGCACTGCCCTGCATCAGGTGTGCACTGCCCTGCATCAGGTGTGCACTGCCCTGCCTCAGGTGTACACTGCCATGCCTGACTTGAGTTATTGCTAGAGATGAAACCCACAGCTTTTGGTGTTCTGGGCAGGCACAGCCTGGACCACATCCCCAGCCCTGGTCCACTCTTGCCTCTTTCTGACATAACTTATCTAGTCTAGGTCCATACAACTTGCTCAGAGGGAGTGGTCACCGATGACTTCTCCAGTGATCACCTGGATCCTTACTCCCTCATTCCTTGGCCTCTTGCCAATGTCACTTGTCACATCAACCTCGATGTCAATGGCCAACACTGACCTTCTGGTCCGTTGCTGTCTTTATCTGTAACATTCTGTTCTCTGCTGTTTTCTCTTTTATCTGTGTTCAGTTACCTTTTCTCTGTCAGTTCTTTCTCATCTTAAATCTTTATGACCATGTCTCCTGTTGTCTTAAGGACATGCCCTCTCCCACGATAGGCCTGAATGATTCATATCTAACTTTCAGGTCTCATGTTAATTATTACTTCCCTTAGGAACAATTTCCCTAAACTTTGCCTCTGTTCAGTTATGAGTCTAGAGTACCCCAGATTAGCACATGACATTATTTTCTTTGTTTGCATAACCCAAATGTAAATGTAAAAGTAGAGTTTACCATTATATTTCCAGCACTTAGCACAGTGTCAGGCTAATCAGTGTCAATACTTAATAAATATTCCGTGAGCAAATAAGTTATTCAGGCAACATCAAGAGGCTGGGTTGGATAAATAGGGTTATATGGGAAGAAACAAAAGAAGAAATAGGCTGGATGAAGAATTTTAGCTTTCCACTTAAAACATTTCAGGCTATGCTACAGAAAAAACTGCTGTTTAAAGTTGTGGTGCAGTCTTCCTGTGGTAATATGCTTTGTTAGCTGGTGTAGTATAACCAATAAAACAGTTTGGTTAAGGGTTGACAGGGTAGACCACACAACAACTGTAAGAAGAACAAGACAGAAGGATTGAACAGGGGTGGTACCCATGGGAATGCTGGGAGTTGATGGAGGGGCAAGGCCCCATTCAGCATCCTCTTCTACACTCTTTTCATTCACTAAGAGAAAGGAGTGCCTAGGGGCTGGAGAGATGGTTCAGTGGTTAAGAGCACCAACTGCCCTTCCGAAGGTCCTGAGTTCAAATCCCAGCAATAACATGGTGGCTTACAGCCATCCATAACAAGATCTGATGCCTTCTTCTGGAGTGTCTGAAGACAGCTACAGTGTACATATATAATAAATAAATAAATCTTTTTTTTTTTTAAAAAGGAAGGAGTGCCTAAGGAAAACCAGACTTAGAAGGAAGAGAGGCAGAGAGGTCATTTCCTGATGCAGTTTGAACTGGTGGGATATTAGTCTGTAGCTCAGGGGCTCTTTGAGCAGGAGTTGTGGATCTGAGAGATATTTGGGAAGACTAGTAGATGAAAATGTGAAGGCTGTCAGGGAGAGAAGACAAAGTGAAGTGAGGCGAGAGCTAGCTATGAACTCAAACAAAAACAACAATACCAACAACAACAATAAACCCCACCTATACATGGAAGAGCACATGGCTGAAAGGACAAAGGAAACACTTTTTAAAACTAAATTAAGTAAATGATTGCACTGGCTGGTTTTGTGTCAGCTTGACACAGGCTGGAGTTATCACAGACAAAGGAGCTTCAGTTGAGGAAATGTCTCCATGAGATCCAGCTGAGGGGCATTTTCTCAATTAGCCATCAAGGAGGGAGGGCCCCTTGTGGGTGGTGCCATCCCTGGTCTGGTAGTCTTGGGTTCTATAAGAAAGCAGGCTGAGTAAGCCAGGGGAAGCAAGCCAGTAAGTAACATCCCTCCATGGCCTTTGGATCAGCTCCTGCTTCCTGACCTGCTTGAGTTCCAGTCCTGATTTCCTTAGGTGATCAACAGCAATGTGGAAGATGTAAGCTGAATAAACCCTTTGCTTCCCAACTTGTTTCTTGGTTCTGATGTTTGTGCAGGAATAGAAACCCTGACTAAGACAAATTGGTACCAGGAGTGAGGTATTCCTGTGACAACCTGACCGTGTTTTGCGGAGGACTGTGGAAGGGCTTTGGAACTTTGGGCTAGATGATACATTCAGTGTTAAGAGTTCTGTGGGATGTTGTGGAGAAGTTTGGAAGATAATGTTGAGAACAGTCCAGATGATGGAGGCCAGGCTTGTGAAATTTCAGAGGGAATATTAAAGACTCTTATCAGAGCTGTTGTTGTTTTGATTGCGAAGATTCTGTGGTTTTGGTTAGCTGGGGATGAAGAATCATCTGTGATTAACAAGATACTAGAACTACTAAAGCAGAAACTTTGCATTACTGGGACCATTGATGCTAGTTAGCTGGAGCTAAGAAATTAGTGGTGATTAAGAAGAGACCAGCATCATTGAGGTGAAATCTTCTGGGAGGTGTTTTCTGAGAGCACAGAAGCTATGTTCTAGAGATAGCCAAGGTTTTACCTTGTGCTATGGCTGGACTTGGTAATGTGTAAGAGTCACCCGGGTGGTACTGGTTTTGAAGGCATGACGGGGTCATGAAGAGCAGCTGAGGCTTGGCACCATGAGAAGCAGTGGAAAGCCATTGGTAAAGGTGCAGCCTCAGTTGCAGTTGATGGCCCAGGACTGAAGGGGTCATGCAAAGGAGTTGAGGCTTGGCACCATGAAGAGAGCCTATGAGAGGCTATTGGTGAAACCTAGTTACAGTGGAAGACAGTAGTGTTTTGGAGATGACAGTACCATGCGATGACCCAAGAACAGCAGCAGCAGTGGAGTACAGGCAGTTGAAGCATAGAAGACAAGCTTTGTGCTACAAAGGGCAGAGCTGGAGAGGTGACCCAAGCCCTTGGTGGAGCCTAGAAGATTGTGAGTGGGTCCTAGATATTGGACAGTTGGAATTTGCTTTTGCTTTTGCTTTTCATTGTGACTGTGCCCTGATATTTTTCCCTTTTGAAGTAGGAAGGTATTTTAGTGGAGCCCACAGTTAAGAGACTTTGAATTTTTAAAAGACTTTGAATTTTAAAAGATATTGGATGTGTTAAAGGGATTGAACTTTTAATATATAAAGACTATGGGAATTTTAAAGTTATCTAGATCTTGAGGATGAATAAAAAAGTAAGGGTTGAGGCTTAAGAGTGCTGTGTTTGTGTGTCAAGTTAACAAGGGGTAAATTGTACTGGCTGGGTTTGTGTCAACTTGACACAGGCTGGAGTTATCACAGAGAATGGAGCTTCAGTTGAGGAAGTACCTCCAAGAGATCCAGCTGTGGGGCATTTTCTCAATTAGTGATCAAGGATGGAGGGCCCATTGTGGGTGGTGCCATCCCTGGACTGCTAGTCTTGGGTTCTGTAAGAAAGCAAGCTGAGAAAGCCAGGGGAAACAAGCCAAAAAGAAACATCCCTCCATGGCCTTTGCCTCAGCTCCTGCTTCCTAACCTGCTTGAGTTCCAGTCCTGACCTCCTTTGGTGATCAACAGCAATGTGGAAGATATAAGCTGAATAAATCCTTTCCTCCCCCACTTGTTTCTTGGTCATGATATTTGTTCAGGGATAGAAATACTGACTAAGACAATGAGCATGTTTAGATATTGTGCTTAGAATCTTCAGGATGTGAAAGGTGACTTGGAGGTTGGCACAGAGCAGGGACAAAGAGAGCATGCCACAGTTGGGTTTACAGGATAGAAGGTAACATAGGGATGATCAGAAAACAACTGAAGTAGGGGAGGGTGGTGATATCTTTCTTCTCCAGACACAGAGGAGCAGAAACGAGGACTCAGGCATACTTTGTGGCAGGGTTAGAGGCTTGGTTAGGTAGAAAGTTAGTTTTCCATGTGCCCAGGGGGTGGGGAGGAGATGAATGTGTTCAGGGCAAAGATCCAATGTGTAAAATGTTATGGCCAACAGAATGAGGGCTCTTAGCTACAGAGAAAACACTTCATCCATCTGTAAATGTTTACTACGTCAAACTAACCTGACATGACAGCTGGCGTCATCAGGACATGAGAGAATGGTTCCAAGCAGAGTTGATTGTGCTTCCTCAATGTAATTATTAACTAGTCACTGTTTTAGCTCATTCATGTTGAGAACCCCGCCCCGCCCCCAACCTTACTACCCATCTGTATGGACACTTCTTTTCTTATGAAAGAAGTATGCTTGTTCCAAATAATAGCATTGTCCAAATCATTAGTTTTTACTCTTTGTTTTCATGTGCTATGGGTTAAGTGCGGAGCTATTAAAATACAAAAAGTTTGTAATGGGCCCTGGCAACTGACAAGTTGATCCAGTCTTATCCACCATTTTCTAGCTATGGCATTCGAAGACTTACTAAACCTCTCTTAGGCCACACTACATTATTGTACATTTCTGCCCATTTTGACTTTCTTTCCTCAGGCTTCTCGGTGTGTACTTACTACTTGAACAGTTTTCATTAAGAAAAAAAAAACAAATAAAAAAAACTTCCATAACATTTGCTATGTGTCAGCTACAGAAGGAACACAATGTTTAAGACCCAGGTTTCTCTCAGGAGTCCCAAGCTTGCTTTAGCAGGTAGTGACAGAAGGGCAAACTCACCATCTGTCTAGATGAATTTTGGGAATCAACTGTGTTCATGGGAAGTGGGCACTGGGACCCTTGAGTTCAGTCTCAGAGAATAAATCCAAGTCAAATGTAGGCATGGTGGGTTGTGTTTTGACAGAGGGGACAGGCAAGGGACAAGAAGGCACTGAGTTTAAGGGCACAGTGTATTCTAAGTGTCAGTTCCCAGTGGCTGAATGCAGAGGAGAGAAAGAGATTATCGAGGGCAAGTTCAAAGCTATGCATACTGCATAAGGTTAACTGTGCTGGTCATATAGCCATGCTACAGGATTCAAATGTTCTGTTACCTGTGAGTGAGTGGTTGTTCTTGGGCAAGGGATGTAACTCCATAGGTTTTAGCTTCTCCAGCTGTAAAGCAGAATGGTGTATTGACCTCACATAGAAGTATTCAAAACAATGTCTAGGACACAGTCATGGTTATGGAAGCTTCTTGAAGGACTCAAGCGGGTAGACATGGGTTCAGATTTGAGTTGCAGGCAGAGGCATGTGAAGCGTGGCTTGGAGAGCCATGAAAACAGGAGTAGAAAGATGTCGGAAAGAAAATGGGGCCGGTACTCAGGAGAGGGGACGGAGGTGCAGGTGGGGAGGGGGCGGAGGTGCAGGTGGGGAGGAGGCGGAGGTGCAGGTGGGGAGGGGGTGGAGGGGCAGATGTGGAGGGCCCTGGCTGAGGTGCATGTGGGGAGGGGGCGGAGGGGCAGGTTGGGAGGGGGCGGAGGGGCAGCTGGGGCAGGAGGTGGCTGTCTCAACAGCCCATCAGGTGAGGATTGGATGAGGGTCAATTAATAACCCAGGGTTCTAATTCTCTTTGTACCTAGCTACACACAGACAGACATACAGACACAGACACAGATACACAGACACACACACAGAGACACAGAGAGAGGGAGAGAAAGAGAGAGGGAGAGAAAGAGAGAGGGAGGGAGAGGGGGAGGGAGAGGGAGAGGGAGAGGGAGAGGGGGAGGGAGAGGGAGAGGGAGAGGGGGAGGGAGAGGGAGAGGGAGAGGGAGATGACTACATCATAGGCTTTGGATCGGGGACAGGTGGGCCTAGGTAGAGAATCCTAACTTTTATTGATTCTTGATATTTTCCTCCTCTCAAAAAGAAGTTGATGGACTTAGCCTGGCACAGCTGTGAGAACTGAGCAGAGACTGAGTAGGAGACTGTCCTGCATGGTGCTTGGCTCTCACACTCAAGGAAATGGGGAAAGGCTGGATTGGGGCACAGAATTCCATGGAAGACCCCTGTTGACAAAATATCTCCCCAAACCCCAAACCTGGCAAAAGCATCCTCCCAGCACCCACAGGGGCTGCACCTAGAGCACGGAAGCTTCCCAGATGCTCTTATCTTTACTGTCCTAGTTCTAGGAACTCGGGCCTCTCACTTTGTTTGAACTCCAGGGCATTTAAGAATTCCCTGATAAGACAGAGCCGGATAGAGGTGGGATGGAACAAGAATGGCTGCTCTGAAGACAGGGACAGGTGTCCAGAAGACTAACAGCTCAATAGACAGAAAACCTGTCTCTCTCTGCAGATAAGCCAGGTCACACATTAGCCTCCTCCGCAGCTGTCCCCTCTCCTGCTGAGGCCTATTGAGCAGCAGAATGTCTTGATTGACATTCTAAATCTCACTGTGAAATGCACATGGGATGCTCCAGGGAAGGCAAAGGCAGGCCTTGTTTGAATGGGTTGCCTGCTGCTGTCTAGAAAGGTTTCAGGCTATGACCAGAGCCTTCCCAGGCTGAGACACTCATCTCACAAGCAGCCAGTCCCGGCCCTGCAGCAAGCCTGTTTTTAAACTTGAACTTGCGTTGACACACACCCAATCCATTTCCAGTTTGAGCTCCAGGGCAAGTCCTTGACTACACAAAGGGTGAGACTTTTGGGGGAATTTGTGGACTGTCCAGTTAATCAGATAAAACCCAAGAGAGTCAGAGAGATGACTTCTTGGAAGATGTCACAGTTTTACTGCAGACAGCTGAAGCGCTCGAAGCTAATCCATGCCTTCCTTCCACCCCCACTTCCCCGCCCCCGCTCCCCCCACACCCCCCTTCTGAAGTTTGCCTTCAGTAAACCTCAAGCTACTTCTCTCACTTGTCTCTGAAGCACAAAGGGAGTCTTCATCTGAATTCTAGGGAAGAAAAGGTCTGACTCCTTCTAGCACAAATGAGCCGGACTGTAACAGGGAACGATTTAATCGATGTTTCCCTTTCTTGATCTCAATGTATACACTATGTGGCCAAACCAAGGCTGATCAACAATACTCAGTTGTAAAGCAGATTCAAACTGAGGCCCAGCTGAGCCCCACTAGACCTCCACAGTGTGCTCTGTCATCTGCTTCTTACATGTCATCACATTTAATTACATGAATCTTTGCCACAAGTAATAGAGGGGGGTTATTGCGAATCTTGGGCTAGCAACTGGGTTCAAGGTCACTTAGCTAATATGTAACTCTAAATGTTACAAGTTTCCAAGCCAAGGATATGTCCTTTTCTCAGACTGATGTCCTTTTGCTGGCCTTCTAAAGTGTTAGTTCTCTGCCTTTTGTTCTGTGGCTACTTCAGTGCCCCACCCCTACTCCCACTTCTGCCCTCCCCACCTCCATTTATCCTGATCATATTTACATACCAGTCTCTCATTCTTCTGGTCCTGCATGTTTACCTCAGCTAGAAATTATATGCAAGTCTTTTAAGAAGTTTTTTCATAGTATTGCCTTTTTGCATATATATATATATATATATATATATATATATATACATACATACATGCAAATATATTTAAAGGATTTGTTTTGTTTTTGTTTTTTCAAGACAGAGTTTCTTTCTTTTTTTAAAAAGATTTATTTATTATTTTATGTAAGTACACCGTAGCTGTCTTCAGACACATCAGAATAGGGCATCAGATATCATTATGGATGGTTGTGAGCCATCATGTGGTTGTTGGGATTTGAACTCAGAACCTTTGGAAGAGCAGTCAGTGCAAGACACGATTTCTATTGGCCAGTCTGGCCTTGAACTCATAGACATCCTCCTACCTCTGCATGTCCTGCCTGGGAACATGTTGGGGAAAGATAGAGGGAGAAAGGGAAGAAGAGAGAGAGAGACAGAGAGACAGAGACAGAGACAGAGAGAGAGACAGAGACAAAGAGGCAGTCAGACAGAGACAGAAAGACAGAGACAGACAGAGAGACAGAGAGACAGAGAGGCAGTCAGACGACAGAGACAGACGGAGGCAGTCAGACAGAGACAGAGAGATAGACAGAGAGGCAGTCAGACAGAGACAGTGAGACAGAGACAGAGAGGCAGTCAGACAGAGACAGAAAGACAGAGAGGCAGTCAGAGACAGAAAGACAGAGAGAGAGAGAGAGAGAGAGAGAGAGAGAGGCCAAGCAGTCCTTTTCATACATTAGGTTGGCTCACATCTGGCAAGCTGCAGGCTGTTGCTAGGTAGCTGTTGGGTGGAGCCTAGAGGAACTGCCAACAGTGTGTACACATGTGACTTTGTGTGTGTGAACTTATGTGTAAGCACGCAGAGGCCAAAGATATCATTCTCTATGGTACGTTACCTTCCTCTCCCGAGACAGGGTCTCTGAGCTTGAAGCTCCTCATTTCACCAGCAAACTTTTGGGATCTGCCTGTCTCTGTCCGACAAAGATATGGTTACCAGCATGCATGGTAATGCCTGGATTTTGATGGGGATTTGACCTCAGGTCCCCCTGTTTGCATAGCAAGTGTGCTTACTGGCTGAGCCATTGCCTTGGATTCATCTTATTAACTGTTTTAGAGTCGCTGAATTTTGTGTGCAAACATATGCATGTATATAATAGGGGAAGAAAAAGGTTATTTTAGCATCTAACAATACAGGCACAGTGGGGTGAGGTCTTAGCAAAATCACTCAGATCTGACATGTGTTCATTCTTGTCTTCTTATCATAGTTTTGGAAGAGGAAATGGCATGGGAAAGAAGAGTAACTTGCTTCACAGTGACAAAGCTTAGCCACTCCTAGCTGGGTATGGTGACACATGCCAGCTCTCCTACCACTCAGGAGGCTGAGACAGAAGGCTCCTGAGATGGAAGCTAGCCAGGGCTCTGCAGTAAATTCCAGGGTGAGCCTGGGTTGTGCAGTGAATTCTTGTTTCGAAAAGCTCGAGTAGGGGCTCTAGAGCCATAGCTCAGTGGTTAAATGTACTTTCTGTGAAACCATGAAGCTGAGAGTTTGAATCCCAGAACTGGTGTAGCAAGCTGACAGACTGTGAAAACCTGTAAAAGCTCTGGAGGGAGGTGGAAGCAGGAGGATTGCTGGACTTAGTTGGCTTCCAGCCCAGACAGGAAAACTTGAGCCTCAGAATGAAATCCGTCCTCAGAGGAGACGCCTGAGAGTGATAGAGGACCTCAATGCTTCCTTCTAGTTTCCCAGGGGACACATGCACGGGCTGTGTATGTGCACAGAGGACTGAATATACTATACTTGTTTGTTTGTTTGCTTGTTGAGACAGGGTTTCTCTGTATAGCCCTGTCTGTGTTGGAACTCTGTAGACCAGGCTGGCCTCAAACTCACAGATATCTGCCTCTGTCCTCTGCCTCCAGACTGCTGGGATTAAAGGAATATGCCACCCAACAAGCTAGCTACTGGTAAGAAATACCCTAATATCATGCTACAGACAATTAATGCTCAGAAAGGATAAATGAATGCAGGACAGTTGATTGCTAAGCTCTGCCAAACAGAGTAAGATAGTCCTTCATAATTCCTGCTTCATTTAAGGTCTATCCATTGTTCAGGGCCAGAAGGCTGAAGACAGATGCTACAACATTATGAGAAATATTGGGGACCATACAGGCCATCAGCTGGCTGTTCCTACAAAATGTATTAAGTTTTGGAGCTACATCTTTGTGCTTCCTACATATTCAGGTAATTTTAAATTCCTTCTCAAATCTCTGATAGGCTTGAAGACTAGTTATAGTCTCATAATTGAACTTAAGTTGTTTGGCATTAAAGAAGATGTTCTAGATTTAAAAGGATGGGTTTCTTTTTTTGATAGTAATGCAAGTTAAAATCAAACATAATTGAGGTACAGATTTGTAAACTCTTTAAGAGAGATGATAGTGTACTTATCTAAATTGCCAAATATGATGGATTGGATGTTATAAGTATATATCATACCTTACAATTTGCATACTTGTTATAATTGTGTTCAATGTACATTTGAGAGAAAAGGGCCTTTTTAATTGGACATAAAGGGAGAAATGTAGCTGCTTGTATTCTAATGCTAATTGTGTTCCCTCATAACTGTTTGCATGAGAGGGTCTGCACATAGCTTCTGGGAACCTGCTCACAGTTAATTCTGATTGGTAAATAAAGGTCCCAGCAGCCAATCACTGGGGAGAAGAGAAAGAGGTGGGGTTTAGGTTTCCCAGGCATGGGACCTTGGGGAGGAGAGAAGGGAGAGAGGAGTGTTGGACAAAAAGGCAGAGCCGCAATGTAACTGGGCTAGGAGAGCACAGCCCAGAGGGCTGCTCAATTGGGCCAGAAGAGGCCAAGAAGAATAGAAATTAGTAAGTAAGTAGCAAATTGGAATTATGGGTGGTAGATGCTAGCAGCATGGAGGCTAGGCAGATGCGCAGTTCTTGTGCTGCTTACATCATATTAAAATATAAAGGCTGCATGTGAGTCTTTCATTCAAGAACATAAACTATTGAGGTAGAAATCAATCCTGTGCTGGGACTTATTAAAATGATAATACCTGCAGGGTGGTGGTGGCACACGCCTGTAATCCCAGCACTGGTGGATTTCTGAGTTCGAGGCCAGCCTGGTCTACAGAGTGAGTTCCAGGACAGCCAGGGCTACACAGAGAAACCTTGTCTTGAAAAAACCAAATCCAAAAAACAAACAAAAATAAATGATAATACTACACTCATGGAACTGGTAGGAGTGATGTCTCTCCTTCCACCATGTGGGTCTAGGGAATTGAACTTAGGTAGTTTACAGCCTTGGTGACAAGCATCTTCAAGCCAGCCCCAATTTAATGAATTTAATTAAAGTTGCTGTCCTCTGAGGCACAAAGCCAAAGGGCTGAACACAATCAGGATTCCTGCCAACCCCTCTTCTACAGCTTGGGCCAGAAGCTTTGCTCTGTTTTGCATTTGGAATATTTTATCTCCGTCTCTGTAAATCAGTCCCAAGGATGGGTATAGTCAGTGCACACGAAATTGGTCTGTATAACTGGAAATGTGATTGTAACTATTCAGCTGTTCCAAAGTAGAAGCGCCATCATATCCAATTCTGCCTTTGTGTGAAAAACTCCTCAAAAATACATATTAGTGTACACATATAATTTAGGTCACTTTTTGTCTCTATGTTTGATTTCTTTGAAAACCTACTGCTGCACCTTATACAGTGTTTTGAGACCATCTTCTTTTCCTCACATACTCTATCCTAATTACAACCTCTACTCCCTCTGGTTCCTCTAGTTCTCCCCTAGTTCCTCCCATCCCATCCAGAGCTACCAGAGACCTTTCTGTCTCTCATTAGAAAACAAGCTTCTAAGAGACAATGATTAAAAATAAAATAGATTATAATAAGACAAAACAACACCTAACACATCTGAATAGAACAAACATAAAGGCAGGAAAAGAAGTCACAAGAAACAGTATCCACCTGTTCACACACTGAGGAATTCCATATAAACTCTAAACTGGAAACCATAATATGTATGCAAAAGACCTTTAGGATAAAGAGAGAGAAGAAAACTGCATAAATAAAATAAAGATAATAATAAAGGAAAATCCCTGACACAACACTGTAAGACAGGGAACCTCCAAAGATGGTGTTGAATTCAGTGGGGAGTGGGGGTGGGGGGAGGGGCAGGGCAGGAGAGCTGGTGTGTCATTTTTTAATATTTTCCACAACAGGTGAATACAAATTATATGGTAGATAATGGTATGTGCGCTTCAGAGTTTGAGGTAAGTAATGACTGGTTAGTTTACTTGATGCAGCACAGAGTCACCTGGGAAGTGAGTCTCATGTAAGGATCACCTAGGTTAGGCTGGCTTATGGGCAAGACTGTGAGGGATTGTATTAGTTGGGGTAGTTGTGGTAAGGCCTCTCTTGATTATGGCTGGCACTACTTCATGGTCTCAGTCCTGGGCTGACTGAAAAGGAGGGAACTGAGCCCTGGTCTGTAAGTATCTTGGCTCCCTGCTCTTGACTGTGACTAGCTAGGCCAAGTTCCTGCTGCCTCGACTGCCCAGGAGTGATGGCTCTAACCTGGAACTGTGAGCTGCATAAACTCCTTTTCTCTTAAGTTGCTTTTCTTTCGTGGTGGGGTGGTAGGAGGTGAGACCGAGTTTCTTTGTGTCTTGGCTTTCTTAGAACTCATTCTGTAGACAAGGCTGACCTCAAATTCAGAGATCTGCCTGCTTCTGCCTCCTAAGTGCTACAAATAAAGGCGTGCACCACCACTGCTTGGCTCTTTTATTTTTTATTTATTTTATTTTTTATTCTTTATTTGATATATTTTTTATTTACATTTCAAATGATTTCCCCTTTCCTGGCTCCCCACTCCCCAAAAGTCCCATAAACCCTCTTCCCTCCCCTGTTCCCCCATCCTACCCTTCCCACTTCCCTGTTCTGGTATTGCCCTATACTGCTGCACGAGCCTTTCCAGAACCAGGGGCCACTCCTCTGTTCTTCTTGGACATCATTTGATATGTGGATTATGTTTTGGGTATTCCAAGTTTCTAGGCTAATATCCACTTACCAGTGAGTGCATACCATGACTGATCTTTTGAGACTGGGTTACCTCACTTAGTATGATGATCTCTAGCTCCATCCATTTGTCTAAGAATTTCATGAATTCATAGTTTCTAATAGCTGAATAGTATTCCATTGTGTGTATATACCACATTTTTTTTGTATCCATTCCTCCGTTGAGGGACATCTGGGTTCTTTCCAGCTTCTGGCTATTATAAATAGGGCTGCTATGAACATAGTGGAACATGTGTCCTTATTACATGCTGGTACTGCCTGGCTCTTGGATTTGTTTTTTTTTTTCTTCTTCTTCTTCTTCTTCTTCTTCGAGACAGGGCTTCTCTGTGTAGACCAGGCTGGCCTTGAACTCAGAGATCCGCCTGCCTCTGCCTCCCAGAGTGCTGGGATTACAGGCGTGCGCCACCACGCCCGGCTGAACCTGCCTGGCTCTTAAACTGCCTTTTATCATAGCATCAGGAAACAGAACTGAGCGACACTGAAATGAATCAAAATGCCACACATGGCTGTGAGCAGATGCTCAGGCATGTACTATAGCGAGCACAGTAGAAGTGCCTATAGCAGAAATTAAGACGTACACTCTATGCTTCTTCAGTGTTGCTGAAGATTCAATAGTTCTATAATAATATGTTGGGAGGAAGGCAAAAATATGGATACTTTTGGGGGACAAGCATCTCCTCAAGCCAGGAAGGCTCAAGCACATTGGCTCCTGGGTCTACTGTGCTCAGCTTCTGTATTTTATGAAGAGTCCTCTGCCAGGGTTGTAAGAAGCACCGTGTGTGCACAATACAACTATGGGCAAAGAAGACAAGGTGAGGGTGCAAAAACACAGTTCTCACGTCAAAGCAGGTAACAGCTGATTCTGAAGCCAAATATGAGTCTCTATGGCCTAGAACTACAGATATAGGTTACCTGGCATTCTGTGCTCCAATGTGCTAAGGTTTGATATAGTTATTATGGAAACAGAAGAAATTTATTATAAATCCCGGTACTTTTCAAAGACATTGGTGGAGGCATCGGGTAGGTGGATCTTAGCAAAGCAGAAACTACTTTGAGATCCAGATGCTGATGTACTTCATAGCTTATTGGTTGGTGGGAAACTAAGAGTTTGCACCTTCCATGGAATTTACCTAATGGCACACGGAAGGGCAATAAATGGCTATATAGGATCCTAAAGATGCCCCAAGATAATTTGGTTCTGGACTTGCAACATTCTAACCCCTCTACATCACTGACATCCTAATCAGCTCTGTCAGCCTTTCCGGGGCTCAGGGGAAGGTGAGGCTCTCAGGAATTTCCCTTCAGGGGTCTAAGGTAGAAAAACAGCAAAAAAAAAAAAAAAAAAAAAAAAGATGCATGGAGAATGGGAAGTAGGAGCAGGCTGTCCCCAGGCACTTGAGGAATAGCTTTGTTATTTGAACACCACACATGAGGTTGCAGCTATTTCGAACTCTGGACCATCTTGTAGAGGTGTGGGAACGAGGCTGAATTTCCAACACGTCTTTGGACCGATGTTCATGATGCTAACTCTGGTTTTTGTACTATAATTATTTACTTCTGTGAAGGGATAAAGAATTTGACACAGTTTTAAAGAATCTCTCTCTCTGATTCTGTCTCTGTCTCAATCTCTCTCTTCACATTAGAGGTTTAGTAACTTAGGCCCAGGGCTGCTACATGACTCTTTGATTGCCTCGCAGACATGGAGGTTTAGTGTGATCCTTGGCACTTTAAAGGAAGGAGGGAGGGAGCAAGAGAGGGAGGAGAAATATGAAAGGAGGGATGAAGGAGGGAGGGGGAAAGGAGGAAGGAAGGAACTCAGTTACAGGCCAAAGAGTTTTGAGGTTTATATACACATAGATGATTTCAGCGGTAGCCTGGTAGTCTAAGGACACATACAGACCTCCCCTTAACCACAGGCTGCTAAGGATGTGTAGGAATTCTGTAGAAGGAAGTCAGAAATCAGTAAGTCACAGATTAAACATTGAGGGAAGGACCACATCATTAGTCACTCAATGCTAGTGTTTATTTGTCTTTCTCTTTGTTTGTATAAATGGAAGTACTCTCTAGGGTTTCTGTTTAATGAAAAGAAAACCGAGCATATTAAATATAAGTAATGAAACTGGTTTAACCAGGAAGCAGTGAACAGTAAACCCATCCACAAAACATATGATCTGATGAGGAAAGAGAAATGTGCTCCCCACATGGATCCCGGCTGGACATGTGCCCAAGCCGAGGTCACTGCTGGGTTCAGTCAGTACCCAGGGAAAGTATCAACAGCCTTTGCCATGTGATTGGATGTAGGGCCAGCCTCATGTCTGGGTTTCTAACTGCACAACACATGCATGTGTGTGTATCCCAGCTCAGGTTGTGGGTGGCGAGACCCCATTAAGGGAAATATGAAAAAGGTGGATCCCACACATTTCTGTACTTGTTCCTCTGCCCTAATGGCCTGGCTGACCATATTCTGATGATCAATGGCCAACCTGTTTTTATCTTGTGAAGATTCTGACCATGAACTCCACAATCTCTCCACCTAGCTTGCTAGGTTCCCACTGGCAGGTCGCTTCCACCCCAGACCCATGCTTCAAATTTCCCCACGGCCTTTGTGGTGCACATTTGGCAAACCCACACCTTGCTGTACCTTTCTCTCTTGAACCCAGATGAGCTGCCACGTGAAGGAAAACACAACAAGAGCTTAGTTCAGAAACAATGGTAACTCAGTCTCTGGGCGCAACAACTAAAACCTAATCTTGTAAGCCTTAATAAAATCTGATTGCTCCAGCGGCGAATCCTTGTGGATCCACCATGATGACAGGGAAACAATAGCAGTTACATCTTACCCTCTGCTGTCCCAGTTCCAAAAGGAACTCTCTCCTGTTTCCTGTCTTCCTCTGTCCAACCCAGAAGTCCCGCCTACTTACCCAGTGATTGGTTCCTTTATTCATTAGGGGATTGGTTCACAAGAACAGCGTCAGGCCCGTCCATAACAAGACCCTGCTGCTGTACAGGGTTCAGGGCTCTTCTTGCATATCTCTGTGTTTATAACAAGAGCTGCTTCTGGGTGGCACAGGCTAGAGGAGAGAGCTCCTCCCTGTAGTATCTTTGTCAAGTGGACACACAATAACCTTCCATGGTGGTTAGCTTAACTATTTCCTGTGGGTGTGCCCCTTATTAAAACTATTCCCTAAATATGGTCCTCTCTTAGGAGGCATCCCATTTCCTGGTCAGCCATCATACATGATATACAGAGGTACCAGGGCCTGGGCTCCATGGCTGTGTAGATGTTTCTCATCTGTTGTTGGGGATGGTGCAGCATGCCCTGGGCTGCCTGAGTCACTGTAGGAATGAGGAGGACTCACAGGGAGGAGGGGCCAATTTCTTCCTTTGGTAGAATCAGAGAGCTGCAAAGGTGAGATGAGATCTGAGCTGTATAAAGAGTGGGCAGGGCTTAGATGTAGAAAATTTCTAATCCTGACCTGGGGTTTCTACCCCACCTTTGAACCTTTAGTTCCCAGATAAAAGACACACACACAGTCTTTATATTTACAATAAACCTTCAACAGTACAAGAGCTGGGCAGATACCTACCTCTATGTTATTAGAATCTACTTTCCTATCAATAACCCTGAATTATTCTTTACTACTTACTATGTTTCATCTAGACTGTTCTTAACTCCAGTTGACCAGACCTCAGGGCCATGTTTTTATGATTCCTAACCCATGGCAGCTTCTCCTCTACCTTCTTCTGTACCTTCTAGTTGTCCTTGTAGTTCTCCTCTGACCAATCAGGTCACTCCAAACCCACCTAACTCTAATCCTTCCAGTAATTGGCTGTAGACAATATTATTTAACTGGTAGCTTTAAATCAAGGAACAAGGTTTTCACAGCAAAAGCTTATAAACATGAGAAGTCATTTGTAAGCCTAGACCTTTGGCTATAGAATTTAGCATTACAATACATCATACCTCCACATTTTGAAACCCAGCAAGGGGCAATGTGAGCAAAAACATGAAGTGGGGCCCACTGGGGACCCCATGGTCACCTGTTCCCTATTAATGACTGTCCTTTGGGATTCTGCAGACCCCCCAACCACGCCCAACCACCCCCCGCAGCAGCTGGAGGCACCCATCTCAAACCTCACAAGTGTGTATCCAAGCTTTGCAATTCTCAAGTCCTATGATACAATGTGAGTAACGTGTCGTTGTAAGGATTCATGTACATTGTAAACACAGGATTTAATGAAGACTTTTTAGTCCTATCGCCAAAAGTGTTGCTAATATGTTTGGAATTACAATAGAGCAAAAAGAGCTCCAATTTATGTTTTGCTAGGTAACCTCCCAACTTAGTAGCTTATTTATTTATTTATTTATTTATTTATTTATTTATTTATTATTGATCGTGTGCAGGCTCCTGCAGTGCATGTGGAAGATCAAAGGACAGATAGTGCATGTGGAAGATCAAAGGACAGATTTGTGGAGTCATTTTTCATATTCTACCTTTATGTGGGCGCCAGAGCTCATACTTAGGTTATTAGGAATGCGAGGAAAGTGCCCTAACCACTGATCTATCCTGCTCATCCTTTAGCTATTTTAAATAGCATCCATTTCTGATGTCATTTGTCATCTGAGGATCAGGAATTCAGAAAGGCAGCAAGCACATATTGGGTAATGCTATGTCCCTAGCTGTTGAGAGACCAAATTCTTTGGGTACAGACTCCATCTTAGAAAAACTTGACCTATGTAACTAACCGGCCCAAACCTAGCTCCAGTTTTCAGGCTACCCCTAACAAGACTTGTCTCTCCAGTTTATTCTCCTCTAACAAATTCACTGTCTAGCCCCAGTGGAAACAAGGTTAATCCTCAACAAATCTGCATTTCCAGCTTAAAAGCCCACCACAGCAACAGCCAGTTACAATTAGCTAAAGGTCACAGTAGCACCCCATGAGTGTTCGAGGCTTTTTTTTCCACCGGAACCGTCCTGTGGGTCCACAGTGAGTGAATACTGAAGCTTGAGGCCACGGTATGATTATATCAGATTCACCTCCTTGGTGCTTTTTTGGAGTTCATGAACATTTCGGCACAGTGCTGTCTAACTGGCACGGAGACGCCTCTCGTGGTGGGCATCTGTTCTTCAAACAGTGCATCTCCGAGTTAGTGAGTGTCTCTATGGCAGCTGGTCGCCATTGAGATGACTTTTGTAGGCGAGCAAACAGATAACAGGCTCTTTTGTGTCTTAGTCTCTGACAAACCATCACTTTGCTCTATGTTATCGGCCACTCTGAGCATCCTTGATTCAATGGAGAAGAGGATTATGCAAGCAAATAAATATCAGAGGGTGTGTACCACTGGAAAATATGGCCAGGATCACCTTTGAATTCATATTCTGGGAAGATTAGAGCTCTCAGAACATGAGCTGGGCACATGCCTGTAATATCAACACTCAGATGGCTGAGCAGGTTCACACCAGTCTCAGTTATACAAGTCAGTTAAGGTCATACTGGGCTACATGGCGCCCTATCTTACAACAACCAGATACACATGCACCCCAAAGATGATGTCTAGTAATGAACTAGACACCCTAAAAATTTTCACCCTTAACATATTGAAAAACACCTAATAAAGCATTTTAAAGATTTATTTTGGTTTTTAAATTTTATGCCTGTGTATTTGTGTCTGAGTGTATGTCACATGCATGCAATACCCATGGAGGTCAGATGATGACACAAGAACCCTAGAACTGGAGTTATAGACAGCTGTGAGCCACCACATGGGTGCTGTGAGACAAACCCCCTGCAAGAGCAACACAAGCTCTTAGTCACACTGAGTCATCTCTGTAGCCCTAAGAGTTAATACACACACACACACACACACACACACACACACACACACACACACATTTAAAACTTTAAAAGTTGCCCCATTGTACCACCAGGAGAAGGACAGGTAAAAGAAACACAGGAGGAAGTGTGGGTTGAGAGACTTCTGCAATCGCAGGCTTTTCCATTCCTGCCCCAGTTCCCAATAGCTTATTATTAATTAACAACACTTATGGCCTTTTGCTAGGCTCATTCCCTGACTAACTCGTAACATACTTAACCTGTTTAAACTATTCTGTGTCTGCCACATGGCTGGTTACCTCACGGTTTTATAGGTCTGACTTCCTCAGAGTACAGGTGGCAAATCGATCTCCCAGAGATCCAATCTGTTTGCTGGAACTCCCCGTCTCTGCTTTCTGTCTTTTGCAAAGACACCACAGGATAACTTTGGTTTTACCTCTTAGAAAACCTAAAGTGTTTATTATCTGGCCCTTTATTTTAAACAATGGAAATAAAATAGGCCATCAGCTCTTTATTGACAGGCGATGCTTCTACATAGTTCCCGAGAGATTATCCGTACAGACGTGAGTACTTAAACTGGAGGCTTCTCTAGGCACATCCCTCAACCACCAAGTGACAGGGAAGCTTGGTCCATGTCTCTCATATGGCTACAAACAAGGCACCACAGGAGATAACATGGGGGACAGAGCAGAGACCCTTCCAGAAACTGCCTCAAATCTCAATGGCTATTCCTCAGCGATAGCTTTCATCAGGCATTTCTTAATTCCCTTTCCTCACGCAAGGAGAAAACAACGTTCCTGTTTCTACAGTAGCTCTGATGGCTGAGGAAAGTTGGGAATTAGAAGCAGAGGCTGGGTTTATACGGGCTTGCAGCCACATTCATCTCAGCATGAGTTACAAAACCCTGGCTGATAATCTGTTTGGAAATGTGACCCAGCATGGGGAGTGTCCTCTGTCTAGAAACAAACAGGAGACCTGTCGAAGGAACCACTGCTGCGACTCCCAGGCAGACATTTGCTGACAGAGCCAAAGACTCCAAGGCAGACACTTGGATCGGCTAGCACTGAGTACTAATGAAAATAAGGGTCACAACACACTTGAAACATCTGAGGAAGAATCAGTCAGACAGCAGGTGGTAGGTGGAGGCTGATGAACATTTTAGGTAGTGGGTAACTGATTATGAAATAAACTCAAGCATTACTTTTTTTTTTTTTTTTCCGAGACAGGGTTTCTCTGTGTAGCCCTGGCTGTCCTGGAACTCACTCTGTAAACCAGGCTGGCCTCGAACTCAGAAATCCGCCTGCCTCTGCCTCCCAGAGTGCTGGGATTAAAGGCGTGCACCACCACCGCTGCATTACTTTTTTATTGCATTTATATGACTTATGTATTTTTACTATGTGTGTGTGTGTGTGTGTGTGCACTTGTAGAGATCAGAAGACAACTTTAGGGAGGTCATGCTCCTCTTGTGCTGGGTGGAACTTGAGGATCAAACTCAGGTTATCAGGCTTTGACAGCAAGCCCCTTAAAGGCAAAGCCATCTAATTGGCCCAAACTTAAACATTTTCATACTCGAACATGGGAAAGACAGTACCAACTGAATTACTAAAGAATGAGAGATAGGAAACACGTACTTGTTAACCAAACAGAATCCTTACAAATAAAAACAAAACATTACGTTAATGCCTTTCTGCCTAAGATGGATACTGCCAGGCCAAGTTCAAATTTCAGATCCCTCTGCCTCCATCTCCTGCATGCCAGGGTGACAAGCCTGTCTTACAATTGTTCAGCTCAAAATCACGCATATTCTTTTAGCAAAATTAAGTATTTATTGGTTTATTGTTTTTGTGCAATCCCATGTCAGGGATTTACGCCTGGGTTGGGGGTTTCACATGTCACAGTACATGTGTGACAGTCAGAGGAGAGCTTTCAGGAGTCAATAGTTGTCTTGTCCACTAATCATGTGGGTCCTGTGACCAAACTCAGACCATCAGGCATGGCAGTCGACACCTTGGTCTTACCCCTTCATTTAGAAAACCTAAAGAGATTATTATCTGGCCCTTTATTTTTTTTTAAATAAATGTCCATGTTAGTTGCAGAACTATCCGCATAGAAGCCCCCAGTAAGCCTAGGGTTGAAATACAAGAAAGACGCACACATCAAACTACCCTTGTGCAGCAGAGTGAACAGAATAAGAAGATACCGGGGCAGAGGAGGCTTGGTTAAAAAAAAAAAGGGAGGGAGGACATTTATGTATTATGTATAGTTAACTGGGAACCTGAAATAGCCCCAATTTGCTTCTGAGCCCTGAGGGCACAATGGTTGACTCTAAGGAGCCTGGGGAGGGAGATTGGTCTAAGCACGAAGTTACTACTCAATTGTGAATGGAATTCTGCAAACAGAGAAAATGAAGAGGAACAGAGAAAGGAGAATTCATTTTGAATAATAGCTCTTTGCCACAGGTACCCAGGTGCTCTGATCCCCAAATATATCAAAGCTGCTTTGTCACCCCGGACTGTGCCAGAACCGGCTTGCTTGCACAGTGCTTCTGAGCACCAAGTGCTAACAAGCTTGCTCTTTCTGGAGAGCAGCAGGGGGTGTGGGAGCTGGGAACTGCTGCCATTGATTGCGATTGCTCCAGGCTGGTGGCAGAGGCAAGAGCCAATTAGGGGAGTGATTTGGAGAACAGAAGGCTAGAGGCACCCAGAGCCTTGGGGCTCTTGTTTGAAAATGGAAGACACACCTGGCTTTTTCCATTCTCCGAGAGGTGTGTGCAGCCCTGGTCAGCTGCTCTCCTGATTGAGTCAGCAAGGATGGTAAAATTAGGGGCTGGGTGATGAGTCAGCAACTTCCGAGCTTCTAGAACATGCATGTTTTTGTGGATTTATCAAGGCCTTCAAATCACCCTCACAGAGCAGATATTGGCCCCCTAGTTTTGCAAATAGGGAAACTGAGGCCCAGAGAGAGTTATTAAGACTACCAAAGGAGATGTCACTCAAAAGAACCCTATTCTTTCTTCTCTCCAAGCACTTCTAGCCAAGAACCACAGGGGTGGGTGAGTGAGTGGGGCTCAGCCCAGCTCTTCTGATAAGAAGAAGAAGGACTTATGATTTTCTCTGGACTCCTCATTCCTCTGTGAGAATTTATAGGATCAGCTCATGAGTCCCAGGCCTTCCTGAGAATGGACAGGCAGTTAATGGTAGCTAAGGGAGGGAAGAGACATTTTCTTTAGATGTGTGACTGGCCACTGGTAAGTGGCTGGTGCTCTTATAAATAACCCCTTACCTCTGCAAAACTGCTTCTGTAAGAACCCTAAATTAAACTCACTGGGTAACACACACAGAGGGGCATTGAAAAAAGAGGGGGGCTAGTTGGGAAGAAGGGAGGGGATCAGGAGTGGGAGGAGGATAAGAAAGGGGAGCGATGGGTGAATATGATCAATATACATTGTATACAGGTATGGAAATCTCATAAGCCCGTTATTATATATGTGTCCATTATATGTATATAATTATAAAAACAGAACAGGAAGAAAAGCTGAGAAGGAAGCCCTGCTGCATAAACTCAGAATCACAAATGGGTAAAATAACAACAGCAAAAAGTCTTTCTCAGAACGTTGCTATGGTGATATGGAGTGGAGACCTCAGGTTTTTCTATTGGGCAAGATTCATTGAGTAGCGACAGTCAGGGGAAGCCAGGAGATCCTAACCCTGATGCCAGAGAGCACATGCAGAGCTGAGAACAGAAGGAAGGTTCTGAGGAGAGCAGAGAGTGGATGTGGGTGACAACTTCAGAAGAGGAAGGGCAGGATGGAGGCCAGTATATGGAGACAGATGTCTCTCCGGGACCTCATGGTTACTTTGCCGAGTCCACTTTCTGCCAGAAGGAGAAAAATGCTGTGAAGATACCAGAGACGGGTACAGAAAAGCGAGAAAGCAGAGCATTGCCACGGTCGGTTGTATGTGCTGACTTAATCGGGCTACAGAGTCAATATTGCTTCCCCAGCAAGCATGGACCCCATCCAACTCATTGGATGTCTGTGTTGTGCAAAAATGGCACAGGTGGGGAAAGGTCTCTCTGCCTATTTTTGAGCTTGAACATGAATGCTGTTGCCTATGGAGTAAGATACAGGTCAGACCTTACTCATGTTAGACCTCCCTGCTTCTTGGATTAGGATTTGGACGAGAATTTATCAGCTGTTCTGGGTTTTGCAGCCTCCATAACACTGGGAGCCAATTAGTTATAAGAACTCCTGGAGCTGGAGAGAAGGTTCAGAAGTGAAGACTGCTTCCGGCTCTCAGCGGGCTGGAGTTCAGCTCCCAGCAGCTACATCACAGTCACGTGACTTACAAACACTGTCCCTCAGGCTCCAAGGGATTAAGCGCTCCTTCTTGTCTCTGCGGGCACCCAGTCATGCGCATAAACATACACAGATATACATATAAATAAATAAATAAAATAACATGAGTCTTAAAAGGAGAAACCCAGTCAATCAATTATCACCTATCCTGCCAGCATCCTCTTGGCTCGCTTTCTCTGGAGCAACTGCATTGCCCCATACAAGCATCTTCTTGCTGCCTTCTCTACACGCTGGGGCTAAATAGGGAAGTTATGGGTGGGGGCAACCTTCAGACAGACTAAACAGGAGGAAGGAGCGACTTGCGGTTTTCAAAGACAATGCAAATGTTGGCAGTTTTGGAATGTAACAGACGAAGGCAGTGTCCTCAGGGCTAGGTCCATGCGCATGCGTGTTGACATAGCGCATGCGTGTTGACATAGCGCCTGCACGGTCCACACTTACTTGAATGTTCTGGCGCTACAGAGTTGGAATTTTGAGCAAGGGGTAATGTTGACATTGCACTGGTCATGCACTGCAGACGGAGTCTAGTCAGTGGCGATGAATATGCAGGGTTATGTCCTTTAGAGAACTGGTGACTAGGGTGGGAAGTGACATTTACAGCTGTTGCCCTATCAAGGCCAGTGAGTTGTTCTGCCAAGGAGCCCCAAGTCCTAGTCCTCAGAGTTCAGGAACTCTGTTTTTTATTTTTTCCCCATCAAATGATTCTGTGAAGGGAAGATGGAAAGTGTTGATTGTACAAACAGAAGACAGTTTCTCTGTGAAGTAAGCGCCAGCCCATACCAGGCCCTAGGCTGAGTTTCACTCGCCCTTTCGCAACACAAACCTTTGTCCCTAGATCTGACTAAGAGGTTAAGCAATGTGAATACGGTGGCCAGGCCCTTCCTCTCCCCAGAAGAGAGAAGAGGTCCCTGAGGCGGCAGATATGAGTCAAATGCCTTGTGGTAGAGCAGGCCACTAGAGCAGGCCTGAGAAAGGTTCTGACACTGTACACAGTTCTTACGGCTGTTGGGCTGGGCTTGATTAGACTAAGTACCTAAGGCAGAGCTATGCACAGCTTTGAGCTTCTTCCAGGGAGAATTTCAGGATGGGTGCTCAGGAGGCCCCCACTCCTCTATGAGTATCTGCAGGCAGTATTAATGGTTGCTGGGGAAGAGAGATGTTTTCTTCAGTGGTGTAGCCATTAATAAGTTGCCCATGTTCTTGTAAATAGCCCCTCACTCAGGGTCCTGTGATTAAATCACTGGGGCACATGACATCATACACACACACACACACACACACACACACACACACACACACACAGAGAGAGAGAGAGAGAGAGAGAGAGAGAGAGAGAGAGAGGATAATAACAAAATTAAAAGTTTAAAAAAATCATCTAGTCTTTGTTTAGTAAGGATAATTATTTGGTGGTATACTTAAAATTGGTGACAAAAATCAAGCCAGTTGGTAGAGTGGATGGAGGGGCCACAGTGCGCGCTGTGTGAGGGTTTGTGAAAGTACCCAGGCCCTGTGGTTACAGGCAGCCTCAACACAATGCACGGCAAGTCATCGACATTAGTGTCACCCAGGCACACAGCCAGCTCAGGCGGGAATTGCTGTCCGTCTAAGGACAGGCGGAGCGAAAGGTCATACTCAAGTGGCATCTCATTGGGATCGACTTGGAGACAACGCTCATCTGTGTCAGCCTTAGTAGAAAAACAAAAACACAAAAAAATGAAAATGGCATTATTCAAGTAAGGGCTAAATCAGACGATGTGCCTAATATTCAGGGAGACCTGGAATAACTGGCTGTGTGTGTATGTGTGCCTTTGTGTATCTCTATGTGATGGTGTGTGTGTGTGTGTGTGTGTATGGGTTTGTGCCTGAATGGTCTTTAGAAATTAGGTGATATTCCACAGAAAGGATTTTCCATTCTTTCTATCAAGAACTTAAGACTCTTTCAAGGAAACAAATCACTAGGGAAAAGGGAGCGTCGTGCATTATATTAGCCTTTCCTCAGATATGATTTTGAACCACACATGGTGGTGCACACCTTTAATCCCAGGACTTGAGAAGCAGAGGCAGGACACGAGACACTCAGTGCCAACTAGATTCCCATGAATGGACACCCCTTCCTGTGTAGATGTGAGTCCTCTCACATACTCTCTCTCATAATGAGAACTGAGAAAAGGAGAAAGATAAAACATCTATTATCCCTCATATTAATAAAAACACTACCCGTGATTTTGAGGATAGCTTGGTGTACTTAGATACCTAAAAACTACCAGGTAACTGGTGCTAAATAGTTTGTCTCAAACAAACAAAAACATGATTTGGGCCAGTGGCACTGGTCAGCAAAGCTTTGGCCTTCAGATAACAAAGCTCAAGAACTGACTGCGCTAGCCACAGCTGACCATCAAGTCCTCTCATCTAACAGGAAGTCTGCCGGAAGTCGCTTCCCAGTCCACGCAGCACCTCCATGGCGTAAGCAGCTCAGAGTCCCTGAACTTGCCGTTTGTTCCACGGCTTCCTCTTAGACCCGATATGCGAACCACAGCTTTGGGTATCATATGCCAGCTTCTCCAGGCAGGAGAGTGGTAATGCTAGACTGCCCCACCCCCACCCCAGCCCCACACACTCTAACAGGAAGAGCCATCGCCACCATGACAATCTGCCTGTGATCATCTTCACTTAGTGGATAGATCCTCAGATGAGTCACTGGCTGAAGATTATGGACACCCACGATTGGCTTACACTATAGCGTTCATTGTTTCCTTTCGCCGCCATTTGCAATCCATCAGGGACTATTAAAGCTAAGTCAAAGGGAAAACTATTTATAGTTTTTTTTTTAATTTTAAAGAAAGAAATATGAAGGGCTAGGAGATGGCTCAGGGGTCACATGTGTGTTATACAAACATGATGGCCAGAATATGATCCACAGCAACAAGGTAGAAACCTGGGTGTGATCAGGTCTGTAATCTTGGCACTGGGAGGTGGCGACAGAAGGATCCTGGGGCTTGCTGGTCAATCAGCATAGAGCTTCAGATACTGTGAGAAACCCTCTCTAAAAAACCATATGGCAGAGTGATAAAGGGAAACACCCAGTGCTAGCCTCATGTACATACATAAAAGCATGAACACCTTATTACACACACACACACACACACACACACACACACACACACACGATCATAATAAGAATAGAGAAAAGTAGCAAGAAAAGCAGTCTATTATTCCTTGTATTAGTGAGCACCTCCACTAAGGGGTAAAAGCTTCCATACAGCATGCATGCACGCAGTCTTGGCACTTGGGTGTGGGGTGCAGGGGGAGAAGTCTGCCTAAGGGTTTGAGCAGCCTTGGCTGCATAATGAATTCCACACCAACCATGGCTACACAACGAGATCCTATATAAATTAACAAACAAATAATGAAGCAAGCCAAACACTAGGATGGAGGAAAGGATTCTGGGCCATGGAAGTGATATTCGCCATTGATGCTCTTTATCGAGATCATTTTTCAGCACTATCTTCTCAACGTTGCCGCCATTTTCCTGTGATAGAGTAAACCTCAGTAAACCTCTTGATTTAAACTGAAAGCTTTCTTTACTTCCTTTCAGGATTTTCACTGACATTATTTTCTCTCCTCTCCCTCACTTACAATGAATAATCTTGGAAGAAAACCTATCTGCATAGAAAGGACTTCCTACCCAACTGGCAACTGTAGAATCTTAGATGGGGTCTCTCGCCTCAGTCGCAGGTGTCTTCCTCTGTGTAAAGTGAGCTGGGTAAATTAGACACATCCTAAGGTCACATACCCCTGGTTCTGAAATTCGATGGTTCTAACGCCTGCAGGGACAAGCACATGACCCTTCTCCAACCTCTGGGATCAGATTCTGTTCCTCCTCTTCTTATTCACTGTCTACCCTGTCCACTATTTAACCCAGACTTGTTTGAGCAGTCTCTGAATGAGAAAACCAGGCTGTTTTTTTTTTTTTTTGGATGCTATTGTGAGATGCCCCCTGAATATTCTCTAAGTGCTTTCAAAGAAAACTCTGGACAGTACAGCCAGACTTCCCAAGTTGCCAGCTTGTCCCAGGCCTTAGAAGTCGCCTGGTTTCATTGACTTCTGCCCGGTGGAGATAAAGACAGAAAGCCTATAATTAGCGGTGCATGTGTTCTGTGTGGTGATAGCTCCATTTTTATTTCCAGCTCTGCTAAGTCCTTGCTGCATCGGAAGGAGCGTGGGCTTGTAAACTTCCAAGCCTGCAGTGTGCGCTTTCGGTCTCCAAGTGGTAAGGCTTGTGTGTGTGCGATGCTGACCAGTGAAGGAGGTTTTTAGCAATATTCTAAAAGTGATAGATAAGAAATCAATAGGAAAATCCATGGCAGAACTCGTCTTTCGTAAATGGCGTAGCTACAGAAGTGGAAGGGAGATTTCTGGATATTTCAAGGAGCAGAAGAATAGTAAGATCAGCCAGTGGTGTTGTTCTGAGCATCAATTGACGCTTTTGTGCATTTTTCGTCGCCAGCAGAATAGCATTCATGGGGCAGCTTCTAATGAACAAATGTTTGTGACTCTGGAGGCCAAATCCAAGACTGAGATACTGACATCTGGAGGGGCCTTCTTGTTCTGTCTAATATTGTAGACCTCAGGTGGCAGGAGGGCAAATGGAGAGAGAAATTGAAGGGGTCCACACTCATTCTTCATTAGGAACCCACTCCTGCAATGATGACATTAATCCCTTTACCCTGTTCTTTCAGCTGAATCATTTTTTCCCATCAGACTCTGCCTCCCAACACTGTTGCATAGGCAGCCCTTCCAACGCATGCTTACAGGAGTGTGTTATCACCATAGGAGTTGGTAACCTTCAAGGAGACAGTGTAAGGGAAGGCTGTAGAAATATGTAAGAGGTCAGTTAATGAAGCCAGAACTCTAAGAGGAAGTGTTATGCTCACTAAAGGAAACACAAAGGACTTCTCACTGGGTGAAGTTCAGAACTCTTCCGTGCTGTCACAGCCTTGCACAAGCAGCAACGCTGATACCCTGCTGATACCCTGCTCCCACAGTGACAGAAAAGGACTTGGGACCCGTATAAAGGACAAGGGACTCGACTAGATCTAGAACTCACTACCTTGACCTTTCACTGTTAGAGGTGGCATAAGGTAAAAAGCTACAGCTTAGGGGCTGGAGTAATGACTCAGCTGTCAAGACCACCTGCTGTTCTTCAGAGGACACAAGTTCAGTTCCCAACACCCATGTCAGGCAGCTTACGACAACCACCCACAATTGTTACCATCAGTGCCTTCTTCCTAGCATTCCTAGATGCTAACTTCTGAGGGTACCTGCATTCTTGTTCTCTGTCTCTCTTTTGCTCTCTCTCTCTCTCTCTCTCTCTCTCTCTCTCTCTCTCTCTCTAATAGATTTGTAAGCACCATATTAAGAAAATATTTGGACTTCAAATCAAAATGGAAGATATGGCCAGGCAGTGGTGGCACATGCCTTTAATCCCAGCATTTGGGCGGCAGATGCAGGAGGATTTCTGACTTCAAGGCCAGCCTGTTCTACAGCGTGAGTTCCAGGGTAGCCAGGGCTATACAGAGAAACCCTGTCTCAGAAAAACCAAATCCAAAAAACCAAAAACAAATAAACAAACAAACAAGACAGGAGTTGCAAAATGGAAGATATGGGAGTCTAGAGATATATTTAGCAAAGGAACCAAGAACACTTGATTTCTGTGTCAGAGAGTCACACTTTCCTCAAAGAACTCCCAAGGAGAAACAATAAAAATAAATACAGCTCTTACTTTGCACTAGATGCTGCTAGGAGCACTTTAAATCCATTAGCTTGTTTTGTTCTTATAACAGATGCCAGAGCAAGAGAAAGCTGTGTCATTCACTTGGGAATTGAAGTTGATTTCACCGCAGGAGGTGGGACAGAGAGAGGAAAATGGGCTGGTCCTTACAAACCATGAATGCAGAACAGTTACAACAGGAGACAAAAATGAGAAGAGATACAAAGTAGCCTGGCTAACTGGCTGGATTTATTGGCCATTTACTCATTCGGCCTTTATTGAGATGCATTAGAGGGTGAGTCTGTGCTCGACATAGCGGCAAGTTGTTTTCAAGGATGCCTGTGTTTCAATTCTCTAGAGCATTATTTCCTCAGTCTCATCATTTGAACACTTGGTACTGACAGGCTTTGGTTTTTGACCTTGTTCATATTTTTAAAGAGATTTTTTATTTCTTTTTATTTTGCTTGTGTGATGCAATTGTCCCACATGAGTGCCATGGCCCCGGGAGCCAGAAGAGAGTGTCACATCTTTTGGAACTAGAGTGACAGATGTTTGTGAGCCCTATGTGGGCATTAGAAGCTAAATCTAGGACTTCTGTATGAGCAGCAGTGCTCTTAACCGATGAACTACTATGTAGTTCCCACGTAATTATTTTGACAACAAATCTCTACCCGAGCCTTCATTCATAGGGTTGTAATCATTCCTCGAGATGTGCACGAGAAGATTTGTACAATAGAGTGGAAAGCAGCATATTTCATGATGACTTAAAAGCTCAAGGTCATTCAGCCATTTGGAATGAACGAACTGCTGGGACATTCGTACTATGTAGTATTGTATAGTGAGGAAAATGGGTGAATTATCATTATAAACAGTAATATGAATGCAGGGCTGGAGAGATGGCTCAGTGGTTAAGAACATGTATTTCTCTTTCAGGAGACCCAAGTTTGGTACCCAGTACCATGTCAGGCAGCTCACAAGTGCCTGCAGTTATAGCACCAGGAGGGAATCTAATGCCTCTGGTCTCTGAGACCACCAACCTATACCACCATACACATATATGCATAACTTAAAAATAAAGATAAGTTTTAAAAACAATTCAAAATTAATAGGCTGACTAAAGACTGAACAACAATAAGAACAACAAAAATTCCAGGAGAATATTGGCTCTGCATTTTATCTTTTATAGGGTCCAATCGCCAAAGCAAGTATTTAGGTATCTCTAAGCCATTTGTTGCTGGTTTAAGTAAAATTCCATAAGGTTTATATGTATGCTAAAGCACTTTCTTGCTTTAAAAGTGAAAAAGGAGAAAATTCAAGGTGGACGATGTCTCGGTGGAGGAGCAGGAGGATGTGAAGATGGGACACTCGGAAGTGAGGCTGTCGACCGTGTTCTCACTGTGCTGGGCAGTAGAGACATAGATACCGGTCAGAAAAATAATTAAGCTCGAGGGAATAGGTGGAGTGGAAAAGCCAGGTGTGGGTGAACGCCGGGTCCATGAGCTGGGAGTTGTGAATGTTCTCATTCAGGCACCTGCTAAACTCCTAGCGAGATAAGAGACCTAAGCTCTAGATTTATTCCGAATTAACAGGTGAGCTGATCCTCTCAGCTGTGCCTGTCTCATGTGGGACCTGGGAACCACGCTCAGAGATCCTGGAAGAACAGCAGGTGCGCTTGACTACTAAGTCACATTTCCAGTTCCAAGATATAGAACTCTGATCTCTATTTTTCTTTATGTACACAATAGTCTCCCAGGCATTAAAGGTGTAATTCCCACAGTCTTTTCACTGTGGTCATACTGAATAAAAGGTTTTCTTCGTGGAAGAAATAGAAAGATCAATTTTAAACGACACTCAAGCTTCTGTGTCTCTGCTAATTTGTTGAACCTTTCCTTGATAATCTCCTTAAATTAATTATTAACTAGCCCAAAGCAGGGTGGACTTGAGCATTACAGAGTACCTGGTCAATTTAGAAATCATTTAGTTCAAGTCATTAGAGGATTATTACCCATTTTTTCTTCAGCCAGATGTATGATCTCATAAGTGTACACAATTTGGGTTTTTAAAATTAGGCTTATGGCTTGAATGTGAAATGTCCCCTAGAAGGTCACGTATTTGACACCTTGGTCCCCAGCTGGTAGCACTCTTTCAGGAGGTTGTACGGACACACAGCCTCACTCGTAGATGGTGGGGCACAGGGATGAAACTTGAGGGTTACGGATGGCCTCTGATTCTGTCCTGTTGCTCTGTTTCCCGATCCAGTCAGATGGGAGCAGGCTATCTCACACTCCCGTTGCCAAAACAGTCTGGTTCTGTTCCCATGTCTTTCCCATGGATGTGATGGACTTTTATCCTCTGAACCACATGCAGAGCCTCCATGAATCAAGTTAGTCCTACTATGTGTTTGCTTGTAGTCATGAGAAAAGAGACACCCATGCTAGGCTCCTGTCCACCCATCTCACATGTGTCCCACGGTCAGGTTCTGTTAGTCTAGGGCTGACTATCAATTGCTGCTGAATATATATAGTTGATAAGCTTTTCCACTCATACTTTCCAAGAAATGAATAGGATGTTAAATGTGGGTGTGGTAAGCTGTAGCCCTCAGATAGCCACTGATGTAATTATTAATCACTGCCTGCAATGGAGACCTTTCTTAGACATGTTTGCCACTGACCCCTGTTTCCAGGGATTTTACAAGTGTTCCCATCCCAGCCTTGTACCTATTTGTTCTTTTGTAACTTTTAAAACAATTTTATTTATAATAAAATTGCAATGCATCGATCATATCTATTCCCACCCTCCGCCTCCTGTTTATCCTAGTCTCTCCACACCATATCCCTTTGAAATGTCAGATCTTCCTTTTCTGTTCTTTATAATCTGCTGAGTTTTGTCCATATGGGCACAAGTATAGGACCATCCACCAGAGCATGGGCAACCTATAAGAGGCCACATTCCTGGAGAAAACCATCTTTTCCCTGCCAGTGGATGTCAACAGCCATAACTCTCAGTTATGACTGGGGTACCTTCCATTCATCATGGAATGCTGATTGGCTGAATCTATGCAGGCAGCCACGGCCGCTATGAGTTCATAAGTGTAATGACCTTGTGTTGAAGTTAAGCCCTGCTTCTTCCTCCCAGCCCCATGCTTCCAGAAATAAGGCTCAGATTCAAAATATATTTACGAATACCTTGGCCGTATAGCTAGGTTCCTCTCTGACTAAATCTCACTTAGAATGTCCCATTGGTTCTAGCCTACATTCTACACCATGTGGCTGTGATCTGTGCTCAGGTGCCTTGCATCTGTCTTGTCACATCTTTTCAGTGACTCCGCCTCCTTCTCTCCCAGAATTCTTTCTCCTCTCCGGTCCCGGTCTCCTCACCTTCTATTTCCTGCCTAAGCCATAGACCATAGGCTTTTTAGTTGACAGGTGATGGCACCCATAGAGTGCACAAGATGATCTGTTTATAGCCTTGCTATACCCAGAAGACACTGTGTCACCACAGCCCCTCCCCATCCCGACCTGCAGCCCTTATGACCTTTAGGCCCTCTCTTTCACAGTGTTCCCTGGGGGGCAGGTGTGGGTGTGGTATGCATGTATGTCCCGATTCGAGAGCACCCCAAGGTCGTTCCACATTTTATCTCAAGAGGGAAAGAGCATGACGTAAAACAAAAGTAGTCAGCTAGACTTTAACTGGATTTAGGGGACTATCTAGGAGAAAGTGAAAATGTCCTCAAGAATTCATTAAAAATGAAGAGCATCATTCCCTTACGCCCGTTTCCGTTCATTACAAATGACTCAACTATTACATGCAAATGTTACTCTAGGAACATAATCACTCACCGACACGGGTGTGGATGTCGTCAAAGATAAGAGGAAGCTGAATAGTGCTCAGATGCCTCCCCCAAGATGGCCTTCCAGCTTGTGACAGGAGAACCACGATTGCTGGTCCAGGGACAGACATCTGCTGCACTTGCTTTGTGCCGGGTTCTTTGACCCAATTTACAGCCCCCTGCAGCTGTCTCCTGCATACTTTCCCATGTGAAGTTATTTATCTTTCTTAACAGTCAACTTGATTTATTCCAAGAGAATGCTCCCTACCCCCATCCCCACCCCCACCCCCTGCTCTGCTGGTAATCCATTCCTGCCCTAAATTGCCATTGCAATCAAAATTCCTAAAATAGCGTAGGTTTTCCTTCTGCAGCTGCAATCACCTCTGTGGAAGCCCTTCCCAAGCCTGCTCATTGCCTTGGAGTGAGTGTCATTCGCTGGAAACCCCACCCCATCCGGCTCTTCCTGCCTTCCCAGGCTCCTTTTGCTCCTTGTATCATCCCTACAAGGGCGACCACTTTCCTTTCCTGGCAAAGCTCCAACCAACATGGTTCCTTTGGAACTACCCACCTCCTCCTCAACTCCTGTGTGTGTGTGTGTGTCTGTCTGTCTGTCTCTCTCTCTCTCTCTCTCTCTCTCTCTCTCTCTCTGTGTGTGTGTGTGTGTGCGCGCGTGTGTGTTTTCCCCCTGGTCTCACTTCTTTAGGACATTCTCCTCTCTCACCTTGAAACTTGGTCAGCTTTCCCACCCTATGCACCACACAGGAGATATTTTGATTTTTTTATTTAGGTTCCTATGTGTTTCATGTCCAGTGTCTTCCCTTACTGTATGTTCTATAACACATTACCTATGCTTTGCACAATGTCTGGTACACAATAGGAAGTTACTATTTGGATTTTTAGATTGACCTCTAGCTGGAGTTGAAGATTGGTGGTAAGTTTTCTCATGTATCATCTACAACCTATCTCTCATACTCTTCATCTCTCTTCATCTGTTTTCTGATCCTTTTTATGTGTGTGGGTGTTGGTTTTACATATATGTTTTATGTACCATGTGTGTGTCTAATACTCAGGGAAGCCAGAAAAGGGTGTCATATATCCTAAAACTGGGGTTACAGGTGGTTTTGACATCATCTATGTGTTAGGACTAGAACCTGGGTCCTTTGGAAGAGCAACCAGTGTTCTTACCACTGTACCAGCTCTCCAGCACTGTTTTCTGATTCTTGAGATACTCTGGTTCACATGCTGTTAAATAAACAATATCACAGGGCTAGAGAGGCGGCAGTTAGGAGTGTCTACTGCTTTTTCAGGGGACTTCAGCTTTGTGATGGCTAATTTTGTCAACAGACTACACCTGGAATCCACTAAAACTCAAGTGGCTGGGCACTTCTGTGACACAGTTTTTTAAAAATCAGACTATTTGAAGCAGGAAGACACATCCTAAATCTGGGCCCCATTTTCTGATGGCAGCTCAGATAAAATAACATGGAAGAAGGAAAATTTGCTTTTTTTTTTTTTTTTTTTTTTTTTTGCCTGCTTGCCCCTCTCTGTCTGGCATTTATCTTGTGGCCGGGGCATCCCTTCACTATTCAGAATTCTAACAGAGACAGAAAACCATCTTCTCTCCGGGAATCCTCCAGGACTCCAGAGCCAGGTGAGGACTGCTGAGACACCCGGCCTTGTGGATCTGAACAGTTACCAGTCTAGATCTAGGCCTTTCCATCATGAGACTGCCATTGCTGAACCACCTGGACCATATCCTGTAAGCCAGCCTCATAAATACATCAATACGCACACATCCACACAATCAGGCTGTTCCTTTGGAGAAGCATGACTAATCCCAGCACCTATGATGGGCAGCTCCCTATGGTTGGTAAATCCAGCTCTGGGCAATCTACTTGTTTCTTCTGATCTCTTCAGACACTTTACTCATGTGCACACACAATTAATAATAATAATAATAATAATAATAATAATAATAATAAAGACTTCATATGCATATCAGTTTTTATTAGTTGGCAACAGATTGCATAACTACAATGCCATTTCACATAGACTATACTAATTGTATTCAGGTTTCATAGTTTTTTTCCCTGCACTTAGAGATGCATATTTTTAGCCATACTTTGATTGAATGCCATGCTAGAAACTGAACCTACCTAGGCAAGTGCTCTACCACTGAGATGTAGTCCCAGCCTTCTCTTTACTTTGACTTAAGTTGCCACGATCTGTAACACAGGCATACCTCAAACTTGCAATCCTTCTGCCTCTGCCACCGGTATAGTTGAGATTTTAGGTCTGTGCCACCCGTCTGTAGCTTTATTATGTGGAGAGACTCGTGTACCTCTCTATGAGATACCTGTGGGCAAGTGGAACCTCTCGGTTAAGGGATGGCCTCCACCAGATTGCCTATGGGGATGCATGTGCAACATTCGTTTGATTGATAAATAAGCCACACGGTCCAGTTTACTATGGGCAGCACCTTCCCTAGGCA
This sequence comes from Apodemus sylvaticus, assembly GCF_947179515.1. Lineage (NCBI taxonomy): Eukaryota > Metazoa > Chordata > Mammalia > Rodentia > Muridae > Apodemus > Apodemus sylvaticus. The sequence continues at coordinate 84,300,044 of NC_067480.1, read as the reverse complement.
GATGGTCTTGGTTGTACAAGAAAGCTAGCTGAGCTAGGAGCAAGCCACTAAGCAGCATTTCCCTGTGGTTTCTGCTTTAAGTTCTTGCTTTTAATTCCTGCCTTAGGTTCCCTTAATGACAGACTGTATCCCGGAAGATGAAACAAACCCTCTCCTCTACAAATTGCGTTTGGTAATGGTGTTTATCATAGAAACAGAAAATCAAGACATGCCACCATAGTCAAACGTAGACTAGTCCCGTCAGAATGGCCTCTTTTGCACCCTTTTATAACCAACCACCACCTGCCCCTCCTCCCTACCTGTGACCAGCAATAATATGTCTCCAGATTTATTCTTAGTACTCTTTTAAAAATGTTGCAGCTTGGCAGTGGTGGTGCACGCCTTTAATCCCAGCATTTTTTGGGGGGGGGGGCAGAGGCAGGCTGATTTCTGATTTCGAGGCCAGCCTGGTCTACAGAGTGAGTTCCAAGACAGTCGGGGCTACACAGAGAAACCCTGTCTTGAAAAATGAAGAGGGAAAAAAGAACGTTGCATAATTTTTATCAAACACCACACGGAAGTTTGAAGTTTCCCTCCCTGCATGATTCTCTTGATATCCACTAAGTCATTGCTTAGATCAACACTTTTTTTCATTCTTCTTGGTGAGTAGTATTTCTGAATATGGGTTTGGCACAGTTTGTCCAATTACTTCCTTGTTGTGAAAAGCTTGGATTCTTTCTTTTTTTTTTCCAAGTTCACTAAGATTATATTGTCTTTAAAATGCAGATAATCATGAGCATTACCAAGAGCATGGCTAAATTTCAATAGTGATATGAGCCCAACGGTCAGCTTCAAGGTACCCAAAGGGCAGAGGTCACTCCTGCTAGGAATTATCAAAACATTTCAAGTTCTGCTTCTAAAACTGTTCACACAGGATTGGCAGGCATTCCCCACTACTTAATTACAAGCAACAACATAAAGCGTCAAAGTCCGCGGTCAGTCGTTACTCCTATTTTAACTTGCTGCTCAGGGCCTTCTCAGGTAAGGGTACCACAGCATTTCACAGTGACAACACAATGCCTCTCCACAGTCACACACAATCAGAACAGCATTGGATGCCAGCACTCTACTCAATGAAGTAACTCTTTAATAATGAGTAAAATGTGGCGATTTTACTCATGAGGCAATGCAAGAAATGCTACAAGGGCCTGCATGTCTTTTATATCCTGAGTTTTCATACATAAGAATTCTTATTGAAATGAAAATTTATATTTTAAAGGGTTGTCTTTGCCTTCAAAGCAGGTTGCTCATCGTCTATGTGAAACTGAGTCAAATTAAGAATTGTAACTATCATAAAATAAGTTCAATGCATTAGGATAACACCACCGACAAGTATTGAACTGATTTGGGTGCTGCAGATGGACTCCTAAAGAAGGATGTGTCTGGTCCCCACCAATGAAGACCACAGGCTATGTCCCTGGAGGGAAATCAAAGCGCCAAGGCAAGCCATGCTCAGGACATCTCCCCAGTGACCCCTGCCCAGGTCAGGAACACGGCTCATGCCATGCAGACACACCTCTCCTAGCCGGCCTGGCTGCCTCCTAGCTGCTGAGAAACTCCATCACGCTCCTGTCCTGCTTAGCACGTGCTTCTACTCCGACTTCTCAGACATGCCAGATAGTTGGCTGTGTCACCTCCTGCCACAGGATGAGTTCCATGGGCTCATCAGTACACGACACCGCCAACCGCGTGGAAAGGGGCACCCGCCTTTGAACTTAAGTGACAAGTTTTGATTTCCACCTCTATAAACACTGGAATCACTGAAACCCCCAACCCCAACACTAACGCACATGTGCAAAGAGGATCTCCCAATTCCAGGGCACAGAGCCTCAGCCACCAAAGCCTAGACTCCTCCCCACTCTCCTGACCCTCTTCAGGCTTCAAAAAACCTACTCTTGGAACCCATTCTTAGTCGCCTAAGAGACTTAAAATATATTAATTGGCATTGGCATATAAATTCACTGTCCATCCTTCCAAATGCAGATGAGGCTATCAAAAGACACTGTACCTGCTCATCCCAGGACACTGCTTCAAGCATATCTCATAGGAAGACCAATAACGAGACCCAGCACCACCATCTCCCCTCCAAGAAAAAGAATAAAAAAAAAAATCCTATTTTGAAAACACAAAATCAAAAAAAAAAAAAAAAAAAAAAAACCAAAAGGAAACTATTGTTTTAAAAAGAGAAGTAAAAATCAATTTACCATCAAAACTTTCGTTGGACAGTTCCTTTCCAAACAGTTTCCTCTGACCCAAGAGCATCTGCCCTACGGAGACATAGTTTGTACCTTCCAAAGACAGGTGCTGAAGTCCCCCAGTGAAATAACGCTGGGTAACAGAACAGTGAGTGAAGGCTTGGCTAATTAATTCTCATTATCAACAGCTAGTCTTCAGAACACAACGTCCACAGTTGGCTCCAGGGCCCGAGAGTTCTCCCAGATAGTCCTTGGAGACCTGCAGATCTGAGGCCCCCAGAGGAGGAGCTGCACATGTGAATGTCTTGTCAGTTCACATGTGTCTCCCTCACAGACTTGTCTCCTCACACACTCTCACAGGGATGTTATAGAGCGGATCATCCTCAGCTATGAGGGTCACCATTGGCCATTCCTTGGGGCAGGGGGTGTCAGTGGGATAGACTGTGATGAACTCCTCAGTGTGATACTTGGACAGCGGGTATACCTGGATGCTGTGGCGAACAGCAGAGGTGAGGAGGAACATTTCAACCGGTTCAAGGCCACCCGTGTGTCCCACCTGGTTGAGGTGGTTCCTCAGGAGCTGTTCAGGGTCATCTCGGGCAAACAAGAGCACGGAGAAAAACGGAACTGTCTTTCCCTTCTCCTTGTCATCATGCAGTTCGATGGCTCTGTTTAACATTGGGAACTTCACGGCTTCATAGAGGCTGTTCGTTTGTGAGCAGTTCATCAGAAGCTGTCTGCCTCGCCTCAGCAGTCCTCACTACAGCCAGGCTTACCCACATCTTCCTTAGCAGGGCAAGAGGTTCCTTAGTTTTTTAACCAGGTCTTCACTCTTCCCATCAAATTTCAGTCCATGTTTCCACTGCTTGATCCCGTATACTTGCTTATCAGCTTTTCTGGTAACAGTATGAGCTGCAGGTCCTGCAGCCAAGGGGCGGCTCGGCCAGCTGGCTCGCGGCCCGGAACAGTGTGGCCCTCGGTGCACAGTAGCTATCACCACGGACTCGCCTTATGGAAGCGAACTTCTCAGAAACTTCCTCATAGCCCCTTTTCATACATGTGGCTTTCTGAGTATCTCCTCTCCATTCTTTTTTTGCACTAGTACATAATATCCGTTTCAGGAGCCACACTTAACCTGGGTTTGCTCTGCCAGGCATAGCGCTGCGGCCCCTGCCTCGCACGCCAGTGTCTCCATGCAGCGCAGCTCGCATCCGGCCATGCTCCCGGCTGGGGTGTGGCTCCCCGACTCATCCGCCTCATCCGCGGCCACACTGGGGCCCTGCTGTCCCGCAGTCTGGAGCCCTGGCTGAGTTGTTCCGCCCTTGGGTTATTTCGAGTTGTTGAAAATCAACGTATATGAAAACGTGTATGTAGACTTTGTGCATTTTCACTTATCTTGGATAAATCCCTTAAGAAAATGTTTTTCTGGGTCGTATGGTGAGCCTATGTTTGATTTCCTAAAGAAATCGCTGCAGTTTTTTAGACTGGTTGTCCCATCTTGCATTCTTGGTAGCTGCGTGTGAGCCTGACATCCTTGCCAATGTTTGTTGATGTCCTTACATTTTTTAAGCCATTCTGATAGTAGTGTAAGATCTCTATTTTATATATATGTGTAAGTGTGTGTGTGTATGCGTGTGTGTGTGTGTGTATGCGTGTGTGTGTGTGTGTATGCGTGTGTGTGTGTGTGTGTGTGTGTGTATGCGTGTGTGTGTGTGTGTGTGTGTGTGTGTGTGTGTGTATGTGTGAATGTGTGTGTGTGTGAATGACCCTGGGAGGCCAACCTAACCCTTGGAGTTAAAGTTACAGGCCATTGGGAACCACATGATTTGGGAAGTGAACTCAAGTCTTCTGGCAGCGTAATCTGTGCCCCTAACCACTGAGTGATCGCTCCATTCCTTAGCGTAATGTATGTAGGTTTAGTGTGTGTTTCTATGATGGCGTAGGCTGCTGAACCTCTCTTTATAGCCTATTTAGTGGCTGATCTGTCTTTTCTAATTTCCTATTCTAACTTTTTAACCACTGAGTTTTGAGGGTTCTTTATATGTCTTGGATACTGCCACCCTCTGCTCTGTTTACATGCGCAGAAGGTCTATGGGGTTAAAAGACTTTTTCAGTCACTTAGCAACCAATACAGGAAAGGTCGAGTCAGCTCATGCCCCAATCTTTATGCAGCCTTCACCTCAGAGTCTTCTTGACTCATTAAGCTACATTCATTTTAGCACACATAGTCTCCCAAACCAAAGACCCTACTCTGGGTATACATCCTTTTAGCTGGGAATTGTCTAAAGTTTGTCTTCTAAAGTGTCTTGTCTGTGTTAGTCATTGTACCTTCCTATATAGTCAAGGGGGGGGCACACAACACCTAAGTCTCTTTTTTAGCACTGAAGGACTCTCTTCCCACAGATGCCCAGAGCCTTCAGTTGTCACTCCTCTTCAAAACTATTTAAAGAGGGTCATCTAGTTCAAATTCAAGTTCCCCTTGCCAGATTAGAACATAGGCCGGATGAGTTGTTATCACGGGGAGATGGTCAGTGGATAAAGTGCTTGAGTACAAACCCAAGAACCCAAATTCATGTTCCCAGCAACCACAGAAAGTCAAACATGGCATCTTGTTTCTGTAAAGCGGAGGTGAGAAGGGTGAAGAGAATCCTAGGGGTTTCTGGTGGGTTAATCCAGTTAAAATTATGAGTTCCAGGGTTAGGGAGAAACAATGTCAAAAAAAATAAGGTGGGAAGAAATTGAGAGAGACACCATGATAGCATCCTCTGCCCTGTACATGCACATGGGTAGGTAAGCACAACACACACACACACACACACACACACACACACACACACGCGCCAATTCTTTATAGCTCTAAGTGGACTCTTTTTGCCAAGGAATCAACAGAAACTTAATGGAGATTGCATCCCTGATCTCTTGTCTTCTACGGGGATTGCAAGAGCAGTGCACAATGGCTTTTCTGCACACAGCTGTCCCAGAGTCTGTTTTCTAACCACTCAGCTTGTGAAAACTGGAGCCATCCTGGACTTGGGAGCCAGATCACTTCCTCCGTGGCCACTGAGGAGCTCCACCTTCTCACCAGAGAGCAGAGCACTGATTAAGCCTTGAGCCAGAAATGACTGTAAAAGTATGTTAGAGAGGAGAAGAGTCTAGTAGATGTCATGTTTTAGGTGTCTGAGAAATATGGAGGAAAATGACCCTAATCGTAAAGAAATTACAGTCCTGTTATGTATATTAAGCATGACTGAATGATTGACTAGACAATAAAAAGATATGAGACATTAATTGAAGACTAATAGCTCATTGTGAAGCCAGGGCCCTCTCTGGTAGCTTATAAAGATGCTCTTAGCTTTTGCAACCTGAGGGCGGAGAAATTATGGCCCATGACTCAATAGTCAGAATGGCGGAAGTACAATGAAGGGTAAGACCTGAGGCGAGGCCACGCCATAGGTCATAGGGCCAATGTCCTCGCTCTGGCTAGGAAGCAATGGGACCTTGACACATATGACAGGACTGGGTTATGGCAAAAACAATAAAATTGAACTGAATTGAATTAACTGTATTGAATCCCAAGATTTCATTCTAGTCCCTAAGCTTCCAGAAAAAACATTTTCCTTCCTGTTAAAACACCAGTGCTCTTCTGAAGTGTCAAGACTGTATTACCTCTCTGTGGCTGTGAAAACAAAACACTGTGACAAAGGCAATTTGTAGAAGGAAGGGTTTTACTTGGTTTATAGAGACAGAGAGATAAAAGTTCATCATGGCAAACAAAGATGGCTGGAGATAGGTATGGGAACTAAGTGGGAAGGTCAAAGGCCAATGGCAAACATGAAGCAGAGAGAGCAAACTGGAAGATTGGTAAAGCTATATATGCTCAACACCCGTTCTCAGTGATACACTTCCTCCAGCAAAGTTACACGCCCACCCCCATAGCCTCTCCAAACAATTCTACCAACAGGGGACCACACGTTCAAATGCTCATGGGAGACATTTTATATTCAAACTACCACAAAAACCAAGTGCTCCACTGGTTAGGAAAACATGTCTCCTTTACCAGATTCTCTCTTAGTCACCAGGCTAAACCCTAAGGATCTATCACCACAACTTGGCAGAGGACTGAGCTCGGTGTGATAACGAAAGAAGGTGTAGACCAAAAAGGAGCATCAGGACTTAGCCACTACCGTAAGTGGGACTGGATTGTGTAAGTCTTGCCCCAAGGGTGGTGGTATTCTAAGATGATGGAGGATCTGTTTCTTGAGGCAGATTCTCCTTGGATACAGGAGTTAACATCCTATCAAGACAGGATAAAGCTGTGGATGGCATTAGTAAAATCACGATAGATGATTTATAGCCTACGTGGGGAATGGAAACAGCCTCCCCCAAAGTAAAAATGGAAATGCATTATTGTCATTGCTATGGATACTTTCTAGGCAACAAAAGAGAGTGGGATATGACATTCAGACAGAAGTCTTACTTAATAACTGCTATTATGAAGCTATTATGCACAGCATTAGGATACAGACCGACGATGAGTTCTGGTATAATTAAGATGTTCAGTGGTACATAGCTCCTGAAGTCATTTCTGATCAGAGACGTCATGGTGGAGATTGCTAGTAGATTGTGACACAGATAGGAAGATCCCAAATTAGCAGCCGCAGGGGTTACATTTAAAACTCAGATGCCAGGTGATAGAATTTACCAAAAGGAAGGTCAAGGGCAAAAGAACAATCCAGAGATCTGATTCAAAGATAACAATGGCAATTGTCAGCACAACTTGCTATAACAAGGGAGGAAAGAGACACAAGCAACAATAAAACACAGCAGAGCGAAGGGAACCAAGAGTGTGTGACCGAGATGCCAGAGGCAGGTTTCCCCCGACAACACTGTGTTCTGTCACCCAGGTTCAGAACTAGGCCAGCTTTCAAATACAGAACCCAAAGATGAAGCGATCAGATGCCCTGGAAAAAAGGATTTCTTCTAAACCATGGTGACTTAACAGGTTAATGATTCCCTGACACTTCTCTGAAGCAATCTACAGTCACGAACTTAGTTAACCATACGCTATGGGAACATTTGGTTCCAAACATGTCAAGTTCATGGGAGTCGAGGTCAACCTGACACAGAATCATACTCAGATTCAAAGTATTAACATGAACCCTCTGTGACACCAGGAGCATATGACACCTGGCCATGAAACTCAGGACAGTTCCATGGTTACAATGTGTCCACAGAGTCCATAGACTCAACCTTTCTCCTGTCCCAGAACGTAAAACTGAAGAAACCCGTTTGGTAGTGGATCCGGCTTGGGTTCCTTGACGTGTGGATGAAAGTTAAGGAAGGAGAAGAAGGATGGAAAGAAGCACCTGGCACTGCACAGCAGTGCTGACAATACATATACCACCATGTCCAGCTGTGTATGGGTTCTGGGGTTCCAAACTCAGGTCCCCAAGCTTGGACAGCGGGTGCTTTACTCAGGGAGCCATCTCCCCATCCTGAAATCTTCCTTAAATGAACTCTCACTGCTGTGGCCCCAGCTGCCATAAGGGTCTTGCTTCAGCTCAGCAGAGGAGAAGAGCCTTATCCAAGGCCACAGACTATCCTCCATAGCAGCCTACATTCAAAGACGAGACAAGGGTGTCATTGAAGAATACTGGCATCTTATTGACTGCTGTGTCTTCTAAACAAAGAAAGTGCATTGCCCACAGTAGTTCGGAACACATTCTTGTTTGTTGGAACCGGAATCTGGTCAAGGATGATTGGCAAGGGACTGGAAAGGTGGCTCAGCAGTTACAAGCATTTCTTATTCTTGAAGAGGACCCAAGTTAGTTTCTCAATGCCAGTTCTAGGGGTTCTGATGCCCTCTCTGACGCCCTCAGGCACCAGACACAAACACAGACAGGCATGCAGGCAAAACATTCACACGCATAAAATAATATATAAAAGCTGTTAGGTAAATAACACAGGGAGGAGCCATCTTGGTGGGGGAATCCTCTGGTCTTGGAAGCCTGGTTGGGGGAAGGGGAAAGCTGAAGTTAAAGAATTGGATGATCAGCAGTAAAACCTATCATCATTCGGAACAATGCCCTTCTCCCTTGACATTAGCACCAGCTGTCAAGCATCTTCACTGAATATCCGTTCGTTTTGCTCACATTTCACCCGTGATCATATTTTTCATCAAAAGTGCATTCTAGCCAGGCAGTGGTGGTGCACCTCTGTAGTCCCAGCACTCTGGGAGGCAGAGGCAGGCGGATTTCTGAGTTCGAGGCCAGCCTGGTCTACAGAGTGAGTTCCAGGACAGCCAGGGCTATACAGAGAAACCCTGTCTCGAAAAAACCAAATCCAAAACAACAACAACAACAAAAAATCACATTCAAAGTGCAAATTCATTTTTAAACCCCTCTCTCTGCTTTTCTTTCTTTTAAAACAAACAAAAAAAGATTTAGTTTTTATTTTTAGTTAGGTGTCTTTGTGAGTACTTACCATGTATGTGTGTGCCCCAAGAGGCCAGAGGAGGGCGTCAGATCCCTTGGAGCTGGAAATATAGGCCCTTGTGGGCTGATCAATGTGGGTGCTGAGAACCAAACTCCAGTCCTCTCCTCTGCAGGAACAGAAAACACTCTAAATGGCTGAGCCATCTCGTACCTCTAACATCTGTTTTCTATGACAGCCAGTATAATGCAGGCATTTATAACATGCATATTTGTTAACCGATTGATATTTAATGGCAGCCAGTGAGTAAGTAAAGCTAGTAATTTGGGTGAGGGGTGGTGGTGGTTAAGACAGGGTTTCTCTGTTTAGCCTTGGCTGTCTTGGAACTTACTCTGTAGTCAAGGCTGGCCTTCAGCTCAGAGATCCACCTGTCTTTGACTTCCAAGTGCTGGGATTAAAGGCATGCACCACTGCTGCCCAGTCAATTGATAATTCTTAAATCTCAGGTGTGTGGCAAATGTAGATATCCACTCTACTTCCTTGGTTTAACTGCAGTGCCAGGAATTAAATCTAGGACATCAAGAAAGGCAAAATACAAATGAAAATACTAATAGAAAGCTAGGCAAATACTGCATGGAAAATGTCAATACCTGTGCTTCCTCCCAGACCCACACATAATAAACAAAAAAAGTAATTTAAAAATTATTGTTTTAGGTATACAGTTGTATATACCTGAAGTTTTTGCACTTAGCCAGTAGAGTCAGGAGAATCAGGAACTCAATGACATCCCAGTTTATATACTGAGTTCCAGGACAGTCCCAGCGACATGAAACCCTTTTTAAAAGTAAAAAGCAGGAAAAATAAACAAACAAATAAAAAGTTCCTGGTTTATGGAAATTGTGTAATATTTGGGGGAATTTGGAAGATAGAAATCTGGAATTCCCTGTGTTTTTCAGCCTTAGATTTTTAAGTCATAGTGCATTTTTAAAGGATTCATAAAAGTGGTAGTTAGTAAGCAAGAAGACCTCTTATAAATGAGAAACTGTTTATACGGCCCCAGAAACCGGGAGCCTGTTTTCCTTCCCCATCATGGGTTTTTATTTTGAGAGAGGGGCCCACAATGGGGAGTGGTGATAATCTTTCTTCAAGACTCCTTCTAATTGGCCTAGTAATGATCCAAGGGCTGATTGGTGTGTAAACTGCATCAGCCTGCAAGCTGATGAACTGTGCATGTGTGGGACCAGTTAACAGACTGTGCATGTCTGAGATGAGCCAGAAACAAACAAACAAACAAACAAACAAACAAACAAACACTCTCTGTTTTCTGGTTGAAGGAAGGAATCAGAAAGTGGGTGCAGATGCAGCACCTGGTAGAGATTGTTATCTATCCACAGAAGCTTCCCCATTCTGTCTGCCTGGCAGAAGGGATAACTGACTCCTGGTAGGTCTCACTGATGCTTTCTGGAGTACAGTCCACTCAAAGCTGGCCTCCACAAGCATGGTCAGACCTGAGATGGACGCTGTCTTTATTTCACTCTGCATCTTAAGACCATTCTGTGACGAATGTTGTTGGCCTGAGGAATCTCTCAGGTTGTGTCTCTGTAAACAATATTAGAATGAAGGCCCCAGAAAGGGATAAAGGGATAAATATATTTACTGGTAAGGCATGAAGATTGAGTTTACATCCTCAGAACCCACATTAAGCTAGAGAGAGCAGGAGCAATCTGTAATACCAGCATTCCTTCAGAGAGACAAGAGATGGAAACAGAGATGGAAACTTGTGGGCTAGACAGCCTGGCATATACCTAGAGAATAAGAAACACTGCTTCCACAAAATTAACATTGAGAACTAGAACTCAAGGTCATCTAACCTCTACATATGTACTATGACATGTGCATGCCTGTGTACACACTTGTTTGAATACACACAGTCATATACATGAGCACACACACATATTGTCTAAGTTAGGGTTTTACTGCTGTGAACAGATACCATGACCAAGGCAACTCTTGTGAGGACAACATTTAATTGGGGCTGGATTACAGGCTCAGAGACTCAGTACAGAATCATCAAGGTAGGAGCATGGCAGCATCCAGGCAGGTATGATGCATGAGGATCTGAGAGGTCTACATCTTCATCTGAAGGCCGCTAAGAGAAGACTGTCTTCCAGGCAGCTAGGACTAGGCCATACTTCCACAGTGACATACCTACTCCAACAAAGCCACACCTCCTAATAGTGTCACTTTCTAGCCATGCATATACAAACCATCACATTCCACTCTCTAGACCCCATAGGCTTGTTCAAACTTATGACTCTATGGGGGACAAACCTAAACATAGCATAATGCAAAATTAATTAATTCCAACTTCCAAAGTCCCCATAGTCTATAGCAGTCTCAGCAATGTTTAAAGTCTGAAGTTCAAGGTCTCAAGACAGGAAACCAGCTGGGCAAACTCCAAACCTCTGGATCTTCATGTCTGATGTCAAAGCACTCTTCCACTCTCCAACTTCTTTTTCATCTTTGTTAACAGCAATGAACTTGTTTCTCCTGGGCTGGTTCCACTCCCTGTTAGCAGCTTTCCTCAGCAGATATCCTATGGCTCTGACATCTCAAACATCTTGGGGTTGCCAAGGCAACATCAATGTTACAGCTTCTTGTTTCAATGTCTGGGATCCACACATGATCTTCTGGGCTCCTCCAAAGGGCTGGCGTTGCTTCTCCAGCTCTGCCTTCTGTGGCACTCTAAGCTCAGGGTGATCTACTCCATTGCTGCTGCTGTTCTTGGTGATCATCCCATAATACTGGCATCTCCAATACTCTGGGGACTTCTGATGCAACTAGGCTTCACCAACAGCCTCTCATAGGCTGTCTTCATGGTGCCAAGCCTCAACTTCTTTGCATGATTCCTTCAGTCCTGGGCCATCAACTGCAACTGAGGCTGCACCTTCACCAGTGGCCTTCCATGGCCTCTCAGAGTACCAAGCCTCAGCTGCTCTTCATGACCCCGCATCCCTTCAAAACCAGTACCACCTGAGTGATTCTAACACATTACCAAGTCCAGCTGTAGCACAAGGAACAACCTTGGCTACCTCTGGAACACAGCTTCTTTGCACTCTTAGAAAACCCTTCCCAGATTTCACCTCAGTGATGCTGGTCTCTTTTTAATCACCACTAATTTCGTAACTCCAGCTAACCAGCATCAACTGTCCCAGTAGTTCCTTCTATTCTGGACTCTAAAGCCAGAGACATGTGGCCAAAGCTACTGAGTTCTGCTGCATGCAATGACTGGAACATGGCCCCCTTATTTTATTAACAGCTTTCTGTTTTCCAATCCCTTCACTTCATAAGTCAGGTGTGGTGTCCATACCAGGGATGCTAACACTTAGGAGGGAGAAGCAAGATGGTCAGGAATTTAAGGCCAGCTTTGACCACAGAGGGAGTTAGAGGTTGGATGGACCCTCATGAGTGCCTTTAAAAACAGAACTGAAGCAGAAGAGATGTTGTAGAGTTGTTGTGAGGATTAAGTAAATGTTTAGATCGTCAAGCATAGAGCATCCCTATCGGTGCCCAGCGCTCGGCAGAATGTTATGTGTTTCTTTTCCTTCTGTCTTTAGCCAAAAGAATCCATTTGGCTCACCTCCCAACTTGAGCAATGGCTCATTTGAGCAATGGCTCAGCTGTTAAGAGTGCTTGCTGCTCTTCTGGAAGACCAGGTTTGGATTCCCAGCACCCATATGGTGGCTCACAACTGTCCGCCAACTCCAGTTCTCCAGGATCTGGCACAATTTTGTAGCATCTGAGGCATTAGGTATGCAAATAAGTAGACAGACAGACATGCTGGCAAAAACCCAAACACATAAAGGAACAAAAAAGAGATTAAATGTGTGTTCTTGTGTGTGTGTGTGTGTGTGTGTGTGTGTGTGTGTGCATGTGTGCTTGTGTGTGCGTGTTGGTGTGCATGTCCCATGTGGAGCATGGAAGTCGATGGTGACTTTGTGCATAGTTTCTGCTCCCCTGCATACTCCAGCATTTGGTTCTCCTGCCTCTGCCTCTGCCTCTCCCTCACTATAGGAATGCATCATTGCATCATCAGGCTTTTCAGGCGGGTTCCGGAACTGAACTCAGACTTGTATGCGAAGAGCTTTTAGCTGCTGAGCTGTCTCCCTGACCCCACTTCTTTCTTACGGATGCTGTTCAAAAGGAACCCGTTACATCATGATGGCTGGCATGCAGACCAGCAATGTGAAACACTATGGTTCGTCCAAAACCTGTGACGTCACATAGGCAACAGCGCAACCTGCATACCTGTTGCCAAAGCAACAGCCACCATATTCCCAGAATCCATTTGGCTCACCTCCCAACTTTACCTGCGACCACGTCACCATCCATATATAAGAGGAAGGTCCCTACCTCCATCTCTCTCTTCTCCCCTCTTCTCTTTCTGCCACCACCTTGCCCTTTCCTCTCTCAATAAACCTCACGGAACTGTTTGGCCTGGTGTGGTCTTTCTGAAGCTGCCCGACGATCCTAACAGCTACCGTGCTTTTCAGCTGCTCCTCTTCACAGTCGATGTCCCCTTTCACTCCAGATTCCAGAGAGAGAATCTTCAAATCCAAAGAACCTGGAGATTTGATGAACTCTGGAGGTGATGCAGAACCTCTGAATCTCCCTGGCACTTACACAGAAGGACAGGGGATGGATATAGATGAGGTGAAACCCAGAACACCTCTCGTTCTCTGCAAGCGAAGACCCATGCCTGTGGGCAGACATGTTAAGATTAGAACAAAGCCCTTAGTAGACAAATTGGGAAACCCCTGTGATCTTCACTTGGAAGACCACGGGTTGATCTGTCGATCTGTTGGCAGTGCTACTGGAGGGAGTCTTTTTCTTTCTCTATCGAGAGGTTGATAGCCCTAGGGCAGACATCGAGAAAGGGTCTGAGGAGACAGACCCTGGGAGAGTGTGGTAATAACATTTTATTTGAGATTAAGAAGGCTGGAGTCATATTTAACCCCAAAGGGGACAACTCTATCACGCTCTCCATTGCTCAGGGAAGAGGAGACAGAAAGAACGTAAGACCCATTTTGGGCTTGACATAGCTGTTGTCTTCATGTGGTTACCTGAACTAGAGCTGCAGGCGATTGGGTTGTTGACATACATCAAGTGTGTGGGAGGGTGCCCTGAGGTCCCACCCCTCCCTACAGGACTAACGGAAGTTAATATTTGCCAAGGGAGTAGCTATCATCCTCTGCAGAGATGTAGAAACTCATGCAAGCAGCGTCCCTTAGACTGAGTAAGTCACACACGAAAGAAGACACTTAAGGAGGGCTCTTCGCTGAGACGAAGGGTTTCAAGTGGGAGAGAGGGAAGGAGAAGATTACTAAAATTCATTATATACATGTATGGAACTGCCAAGAAGAGAAGAATGAAAGTCAGCAGCTGCTGCCACCAGGAGTGAGTCAGGGGCGGCCTGCGAACCTGGCCCTCACTCACAGAAAAGGTGGAGACCAGAGACACCTGCCAGCAATGTTCTCTTCTAATCCACTAAGTGAATTTTACAGTTTGCATGTTGATTTGGGAGACTGGTGATCCTGGGATACACTGGGGAAAAAAAAACTCCAACATTTTGGAGCAAATTTAAAGCAACCTTTTTAAAAATATTAGATATTGACTAAGAGATGGACTTTAGTTGAGACCATGTCACAGAACTTCCCACCTGAGAATGGCCTTCAGTCATGTGTTGCAGGGGCCTATGAGGGCAAACCTATAGGCTCTGTACTTTCCCATGATGCTTTGTTATTTCCCAGCATCACAGGATCTTACCGGATTCCTGGGCAGGTGGGGCTTACAGGTTAATTTTGGGCATTACAAGACAAATACCAAAAATATCATCTATGATGCTATTACTTTTTTTTCTATTTTACTTTCAGTTACATATGCTTGTATGTGCATGAGAGTGCAAGTGCCCACAGAGGTTAGAAGGAGGTGTTGGGCATCCAGGAAATGGGGTTACAGGTGATTATGAGCTATCGAGTAAGTGCTAGGAATTAAACCTCAGTACTCTGGAAGAGCAGCCAGTGATATCTCCAGTCCTATCAACCTGTTGGCTTGCTTAAAGATAAAGCTTTTATTTTTAAGTGTGTGTGTGTGTGTGCACGTGCATGTGCGTGCGTGTGTGTGTGTGTGTGTGTGTTTGTATGTGTGTGTACAGTACCCAAAGAGACCAGAAGAGAGCATTGGATCCTGACCCCCCCAGCTGGAGTTATAGGCAGATGTGTCCCTTGGAGACCAGACTCAGCTGGTAGTAGAAGAACAGGAGCTCTGGACTGCGGAGCCATCTCACCAGCCCTCACCTAAGTGCCTACCTAAGTCTTTGTATCCAGTCTTTCTGTAACCATTGTAGCATTATTCACAAGTCACACATGCTCATGGAAACCTTTTTACCAAAAAATATATTCATTAGAATTCTGAAACTAGCACCTGCTAAAAGAAAAAAAAAAAAGAAACCAAGCCCTGCAACAAGAACTGTGTATATACACAAAAGCCAAGAAAAACAAAACAAGTCCTGTCCCCCCCACACCCCCACCCCCCCACCCCCGTTCAGCCCTGACTATTCATCAAGACAAGAAAGAGAAACACCCAACTCCTACCTATGGTGGTTGCTTGATGAAAAATAAAAGTGTTTTCCCTTTCAGTCCTTCTTTTGTGACCAAACGAATACTGAAGTGATTGAACATTTGCTAGTGGGCATGCCCCTGCAGGGAGCCAAGAATCAAACGTGTTTGCTATGGAAATAACCCAGCCTTTTCAGCTTTTCCCCAGTCACCTCGTCGTCGTCTGAAGTGATTGAGGGCTTTTGCTTCCCACTTAAGCTGCTTCCTTCCCAGACTGATTCTCTGATCCTCCCAGGCCTCTCTCTGCCTTCAGACTTCCATCCGAAGGAAAGATTCCGAGATTGTTGCTGCCACAGCCCTCAGGTCCGAGCTCAACCTGGCAGGAAGTTGACATTTGACCCCTGTCTAGAGTGCATACAAGGGGCAGCAGAGCATCCTCACTTTTGCCATTCCCCTGGAAGCTTCCTCCTTCAGAGCGCAGCAAAGTAGGTCACAGGTTCCGAGATGGGCATTTTCAGGAAGAAACAATTTTATTTGAGGTCTTGGCAGGGAGATGAGAGGAAGAGGCATACCACCTTCTGTAACAAAAGGCCTTTTCCACCCTTGGACACACCCAGATGTACACGCCCACTCCCGTCAGTCCAGCTGTGCTGACTAGCAACCCCAATGCCTGCTGCTTCCAGGAACCCCACAGCCTGCATCTCATTTCCACTATTTCCTCTGTTGATCACAGGGAAAGCCTCAATACCAAGCTCCTTCAAACACAGTTCCTGTTACTAATTTTGCCGCAAAGGGCACCACAGTGATTGACTTAATGATTCCCCAGGGATGACTCTCTCTCTCTCTATGTCTGGGGTCAGGGTGGGGCTGGATGGATTTTCTTTATTAAGGATGGTGGGAATCCTCTTTTGAGCTTTGAAGTCTCGCCTTAGATTTTTTTATTTTTATTTTATTTCATCTTTTTTTTATTTTTAATAACTACAAAGGGACAGGAAGTCCCTTTTTACTCCTCTGAGGGTTGCTGTTGTCCAGGGGCATGGAAAATGTACATGCTGTTAGCCCCTCAAGCCTGGGGGCTGGGGCTCGGGCACTGCTGGGTTGTTTTTATATCATAGCAAAAACATCTGCATACAGAGCAGCAGCTGGTCTGCTACTGCCAACTGCACGTTCACAGAACCAACGTAAGCACTTTCCTTAGAGGTTAAAACCCCCAAGGCGCTCTTTGTGTTTGGAGAAGAAATGCTCCAGAAATAGTAAGTAGGGGTTTAAACTCTCTTCATCAGATGTTCCGAAGCACACTGACCTGGTGCGCTGGGTCTTAGAGCCGGGGCTCATTGGCAGGTTGCTGTGCCTTGCGCCTACAACTCCTGACCCCGGCAGCAAGCTGGTGAAGAGCTGGAGAATCTGTATTTATAATAAATCCCCAGGTGGGACACTGATGTTGCTGATTTCAAGACCACACACAAGGAACCACTGGTCAGGTGTATTTTCCCCCAGTCTGTTGTTGACTGCAGGGTGTAATATAGATAGATACAGGGTTTATTACCAGGGAGATGAGGGTCCCATAGCTTGTTGCAATTCCTTATTACCTGTGTCTCCTAGAGCAAGCTACTTAACCTTGCTGGTCTCTGTTACCTTCCTTTGTTGACAATCATTTCTATGGAGATGATTTGTATCAGGACCCTAATCATCATGTTTCATGGAGGGCGCATGGTTATAAAACATTGACGTTTCTCCCTATCCAATCTTTTTTCTCATTGTCATTTAAAGAGTCAGTTTAGGGGCCGACAAGATGGCTTAGTGGGTGGAAGGACTTGCCACCAACCTTGATGGTGGGAGCTCAGTCCTTGGGACCCACGAGGTAGGAGGAGAGAACAGACTCTATGATCTGCACACATTTAAGTTGCCCCCTGACCCCTTCCTCTCAAATAAAGTTACACACACAGCATTGTCTCTGGTGAGGACTTGGATGCTGATGACATTGTGATAGGGATTTGTGGATTCCAATGCATGTCTGTTCTGTCAGTCTGTCTACCTCTTGGGCTCCGTTTTGGGTTTTTTGTTTTGTTTTGTTTTGTTTTGCTTTGCTTTAACCTTCCATCAGATAAGCTCCTGTCCCGTTTCTTCAGATCCCAACCTGTTTTCCATTTCCTTTGGGAAGCTATGAAATATGTGGCTGTATCTGTATGTTATAAACTTGTATAGAATTAAGTCTTTATAGTTTCATCTGATTATAATTCAGTTAATGTAAGTATCTTCCCTGAATGATGAGATTTGTGAAGGCAAATTCCATGCTTAGTCTCCTCCCTATACCTGTGTGGTATGCATTTATTGTCATTGAGCATCCTGGGATGGCTTTGCATGAGACATTCAGAGACATTCAGCTATAAAAGTGTGCAAGTCATAAGTGTGTGAGATTAAAAAAATAGCAGGTGCAAATGAACCACATTATCCTTATCCATTCTTCAATTGAGGATATCTGGGTTGTTTCCAGTTCCTTGCTATTAAGAATAAAGCTGCTATGAACATGGTGGAACAAGTGTCCCTGTGGTAGAATGGAGCATCTTTTGGGTACATGTCCAGGAGTGGCATAGCTGGGTCTTGGGTCTTGGTTCTGAGAAATCACCAAATTGATTTCCAGAGTGGTTGTACAAGTTTGCATCTGCAATGAGGAGTGTTCCCCTTGCTCCGCATTCTTGCCAGAATCTGCCAACTCTTGAGTTGTTTTTTTGTTGTTGTTGTTGTTGTTGTTGTTTTGGTTTTTTGTTTTTTGTATTTTTTCGAGACAGGGTTTCTCTGTGTAGTCCTGACTGTCCTGGAATTCACTCCATAGACTAGGCTGGCCTCAAACTCAGAAATCCACCTGCCTCTGCCTCCCAAGTGCTGGGACTAAAGGCGTGTGCCACCACCTCCTGGCCTTGATATTTTGATCTTAGCCATTCTGATGGGTGTAAAGTAGAATCTCAGAGTCATCTTATTTGTATTTTCCAGATGACTAAGGACATCGAACATTTCCTTAAGTGTTCCTCTGACATTAGAGATTCTTCTGTTGAGAATTCTCTGTTTAGCTCTGTATCCATTTTTAAGATTAGGTTATTTGTTTTCTTGGTGTTTAACTTATTGAGTTCTTTATATATTAGTCCTCTGTCAGATGTAGGGTTGTTGAAGATCTTTTCCCATTCTGTAGGCTGCTGTTATGTCCTTTGCATTATAGAAGGTTTTCAATGTCATGAGGTCCCGCTTATTAATTGTTGATCTTAGTGCCTGAGCCATTTGTGTTCTGTTCAGAAAGTTTTCTCCGGTACCTTCAAGGCTATTCTCCACTTTCTTTTCTATTAGATTTAGTGTATCCAGTTTTATGATGAGGTCTTTGATCCACTTGGATTTAAGTTTTGTGCAGGATGATAAATGGATCTATTTGTAATCTTCCTCATGCAGACATCCAGTTAGACCAGCACCATTTGTTGACGATGCTTTCTTTTTTCCACTGTATGGATTTGGCTTCTTTGTCAAAAATCAAGTGTTCATAAGTGTGTGGGTTTATTTCTGGGTCTTGTATTCAATTACATTACTCAGCTATTAAAAGCAAGGACATCATGAAATTTTCAGGTAAATGGATGGAACTAGAAAATATCATCCTGAATGAGGTAACCCAGCTCCAAAATTATAAATAAATATTAGCCATAAATATACATACAGGATAGTCATGCTATAATCCACAAACCCAAAGATGCTAAATAACAAGGAGGGCTCAAAGGAGGATGCTTAAATCTCACTCAAAAAGTGTCTTAGTCGGGGTTTCTATTCCTGCACAAAACATTATGACCAAAGAGTAAGTTGGGGAGGAAAGGGTTTATTCAAGCTACATTTCCACATTGCTGTTTATCACCAAAGGAAGGCAGGACCGGAACTCACACAGGGCAGGAACCTGGAGGCAGGAGCTGATGCAGCATCCATGGAGGGGTGCTACTTACTGGATTGTTCCCCTGGCTTGTTCATCTTCCCTTCTTGTAGAACTCAGGGCCACCAACCCAGCGACGGCACCATCTACAATGAGCCCTTCCCCCTTTGGTCAATAATTGATAAAATACCTTACAGATGGATTGTGGGAAGCCATCCTGAGCTATTCGGACTTACGCTTGCTTACTCATGGCCCTAAGGTGGTGGCTGCTAAAATATGAGAACAATTAACTAGAGCCTTCCCCATGAGCTATCGGTGTGAGAAGATTCCCGAGAATACCACAAGATGTTCCTGCCCTAACCGCGGAATGTACCTGCTGGCGTTAACTCTGGGTGTCCTCTCCAGATGACCAGATGACCTCCTCGCTTGCTTCCTGCTTCGACTCCTAGGGGTGTCTCTGCCCTTCCCTCCTTTGTCTGGTGTGAAGGTTATTTCCTTCTCTGTAAGCCTTAAAACCCACTTACCTCCCCAACATTAAATGAAGCCATGACACAACCCAGACTGACTCTGACTTTGTTAGCGTGCTTGGCTTCCTTTCTCTCTTCCCCCCATTTTTGACCCTCAGTTAGTACCCCTTCGGGACCCGGGAATAACTGGACCTGCTGGACGGGTCATAGTGGCGGACAAAGATGGAGCAGAGTCTGAGGGAATGGCCAACCAATAAGACCCAACTTGAGACCCATGCCACGGGCAAGAACCTTGAGAATTTATGATACTCTGTTAAGCTTGCAGACAAGAGCCTGGCATGACTGTCCTCCGAGAGGCTCCACCTAGCAGCTGACCAAACAGATTTAGAGACTCATAGCCAAACATTAGACAGAGCTTGGGAAATCTTGTGGAAGAGTTGAGGGAAAGATTGAGGGACCCGGAAGGGATAGGGACTTCAGAAGAACAAGAGAGTCAACTAACCTGGACTCTAGAGAGATTCCAGAGCCAACCAAAAGAGCAAGCATGGGCTAGACCTAGGCTCCCTTCATATATGTAGCAGATATGCAGCTTGGTCTTCATGAGAGTCTCCCAACAACTGGAACAGGGACTGGCCTTGACTCTGATGTCTGCCTGTGGATCCTGTTCCTCTGACTCGACTGTCTTGTCTGGCCTCAGTGGAAAAGGATGTGCCTAGTCCTGCAGTGACTTGATGTGCCAGAGTGGATTGGTACCCAGGGGGGACCTCCCTCTTCTCAGAGGAGAAGGGGAGGGGGAGGGGGAAGGGACAATGTGAGAGGGGTACTGAGAAGAGAGGAGGGGTGCGAATTGGATGTAAAGTGAATAAATTAATTAATTAACGGAAAAAGTAGCAGGTGCTATGAGGGAACCATCGACATTATGTTTTCTGGAATTATAACAAAGTATTTGAGGCTAAGTACAAGAAAGACATAGAGTTATTTTTATTATAGTTAGGGAGATGAAAGTCCAAATAACAATAGTATTATCTGTGATAAGGACTGTTGTAGGTGACATTGTGATAGAAATTTGTGGAAAGAAATTTCCAGCGGCAGGGTAAGGAAGTCAGGGTCAGACCTATATGTGGACAGTAATGACCCTCTTATTTATATTTACCTCTTAAAGATTAAGGATCCCATTTTTTTAAAAAAAAACATTGTTGCCCCAGGACTGGGCTCCTGATACATGCACTCAGGGAGACACATTCAAATCAGTCCTATACGCAGTACCATTCTTTGGCCAGGATACTGGTAAAACCATCCAAATGTTAGAGCAGAGTAGCCGACAGTTCTGGCATCTGTATACAGCTGTGCCAGCCTAGAGTGTCCTACTGCCTTGAAGATGCCCTGTGATTTAATCGAAAATTCTTTCCAGATTGGTAACCTTTCAGCCCGGTCCTCTGTGCCTTATAGATCATAAGAACTATAGCATACAAAATTAACAACTCGCTTCTTGTTAGAGAGGCTGGGCTTATACGTAAGAAAGCCGCCAAGCACATCAGCCCACCGGAGCCTGGGATAAAGTGCACCCTAGCAGTTCCTTAGAGTTTCTGGCATAATTAATTATAGTTTTCCTGTGGATCCACGCGGAAGCCCGGGAAGCTATGTGTTTCTCCCCAGATCTCATAGCCTGCTCATGTCACTTCACTCTGGTGGGTTGCACAGCTCTGGGGAAGACTCCACTTCTCTGCCTCAGCAACACAGGCTCACGAACACCTGGCTTTGAGTCGTGAAGCTGACCGGAAGTGACGTGTAGAGCTGTCAGAAAGGAGTTCGAAGAACCATCATGCGACCATCCATGCCCTTTCCCCTTGGTTTTCTCGGTGATCAGGACAGAACCACAGGCCATTTGTTTTCATGGTGGAACTGAATCTGTCCTAAGAGCAACACTTCTTTTTATGAAGATAAGAAGTAACTGAGGCAGGTTTTCAATCCAGACGTGGGTATTGTAGGGTCTGCTATTTGCTAGCTTCACCCAGCTTAATCAAGAAGAGAAAACAACTGCCCAAGCTTGTTGGGGCATACATGTAAGCCCAGCACTTGGGAGGCGGAGGCAGGAGGATAAGGAGTTGAAGGTCAGTCTTAGGTGCATTTGTGTGTGTGCGTGTTAAAGACAAATAGAGAGGGGGAAGGGGGAGGGGACAGAGAGAGAGAGAGAGCATGCGCGCGCGCGCACACACACACACACACACACACACACGCGCGCACGCACGCGCGCACGCACGCACGCACGCACGGTCAGACTCCCCTGGGACCAGGCTCCCTCCTATCGCAAACACTGACAATTCTGAGGCTTTGCAAATTGTTTCAGAGGCCTGGGAAAGATAGGAAAGCTTCCTGCTTATTTTTAGAAAGCCAATGTAACATTGTACCAAAATCTTATAAAGATAGCATTGAAAACGAGAAAACCAACATCCGATCTCATTGAAGGAGTAGCAAATCCTAAATTATTAAAAATAACGGAATTCTGCAAAACATTAAAATACAGCCAAGTGAAATCTCCTTTTGACAAGCAACGACAGTGCCTCACCCCACACACATTGTGACTGTGTGCCACATTAAAACGAGACAAAGGGGAAAAGAGTGCATTTGCCTCAGAAAATGACCCAGCAACATGTATGTGCTGGTTATTTATTTATCTTCTTGCCTTGACAGAAACTAGCTAGCATCATTTGGAAGCAGGGAACCATGTCTGTCGAGAACTGAGAACGTGTCTCTATCAGACTGACCTGTCACAAGCTAAGTCTGTGAAGGCATTGTCTTGGTTTAATAATTGATGTGGTAGGTCCAGCCCGCTGTAGGTGGTACCACCCACCGACTCAGGGTGTGGTCCTGGGTCGCAGGGTTAAGGAACCTGAACACCAGCTTGGAGATCCAGCCAGGAAGCGGCACTCCTCCGTGGCCTCGGCTCCACTTCCTGCTTTGAGTTTCTAGCCTGAATTGTCTTCATAAAAAATTATTTGCTGTAAGGTAAAGAAACAAAAACCCCAAACACCCAAACACCCTTTCCTCCTCGCTTTTAGTCATGGTGTTTATCACAGGAGTCGAAAGCCACCTAGGAGTGGAGCTCAGCCACTAGTGTGACATAACACAGTCTGACGCTTAATAGACGACTACTTTGTTTGCCAAAGAACAACGAATACTGTATTTCAAACTCTGAGCCGGGGTGTGCTTGGAGTAAAAAGAACCTAGAAGTCAAGGTTCCCCAGGCTCGGTGCTGCTCTCATACACGGTGCCAGGCACAGCTGCAGACAGCACCAAAGTGTGACTAATAGAAGTCAAGGTCCCCAGGCTCCGCACTGCCCTGATACACGAGTGCCAAGCACAGCTGCGGACAGCGCGAAAGTATGACTTAAAAGATACATGCTTTAAGGACGAAAACTGAGAAAATAAATCATTAAAGTATTAAGATAGCAAGAAATCTCACGTATGTATCAAGGTTCAGAAACAAGGGACAGACACACAGACACACAGACACAGAGACAGGATTAGACATTAAACACTGAATTTGTTCCTCTTGCTGAAACACTATGTAGTCTCACGGTGTAGCCCAGGCTGTCTGTCGTTCAACTCGTGCTACACCTGACTCAGTTTCCCAAGTGCTGGGGTTTCGGGCACACTGCCACCTTGTCCCGCTGGAATAGTAGTTCCTGAGACAGTCGGTCGTTATTTAGTGAAGGACAGTGAGACTCCAGCGATGGCGATGAGGTGAGAGTGGCTCTCCTTCAGTCAGCTCCCAGCCTATGGCTCAGTATTATGCTGTGGAAAGTCTCTGGCTGGCTCTCGTGTTTGGTCTCCAGTTGGAGGCATGTGCAAGGCCTGGAATTCAGCTCTCATTACTACAGTAGAAATTATAATGATAATAATAACAATAGATATCCTTGTTAGTGGATTTATCCACTTAAATGTATTAGACAAAGTCTGACTGTTTTTTTAATTATTATTCTTTTAAGCATAGAGTTAATGATCCCCATTCCTATACTTTCCTATGGCTAAGGAAAAAATTTAAAATGGGAAAATTCACAATGTGAAATATATACGCAAAGATCTTAAAACCACTAGTCAGTGAGGAAACCAGTTTTAGGGACAGAGGAATAGGCACTAAATAAGAGAAAACCACATTTGTTAATAGATGGTCACTGCAGTCACAGGGAGACTGAATCAGCACTCAGCACAATTCCTTTACATATTTACAGAGGACACTCATTCATTTCTGTTATTACTGGGTATCTGCAACTTCCCAGGGCACACGCTGCTAAGAGCAGCCAATTAGTCTTAAATCTCAATTTATTGAAAAAAACCCCGATAGTATTGATGTTTGTCCTCAGAGCAACTCAGTGTTAGTGAGAGTATAGTTAAAGGAAAGAAAAACAGAGGTGTCTAAGCTTAGGCATAGACACTAGCTCTTTTTTTAAAAGTGTATGTGTGTGTGTGTGTGTGTGTGTCTGTGTGTGTGTGTCTGTGTATCTCTGTGTGTGTATCTCTCTCTGTGCATCTCTCTTTCTCTTTCACCCTGTGTGTGTGTGTGTGTGTCTATATGCATATGTGGGCATGCACATGCCATGCCACATATGTGGAAATCAGAGGACAACATGCAGGAGTTAGTTCTGTTCTTGAACCATGTGGGGTTCTGAGAATTCGAGTCAAGCCATTAGGCTTGGTGTCAAGTGCCTTTGCCCATGGAGCTATTTTAGCTGGTTCTTCTACCACAAACATTTACAAGATACAAAAGCTAAGGACACTGCTTAGCACATTTAAAATGATATAGAGCCCCAAACTTGGCTCACTGTGGGATTTTCTTCTACCACCTTATCCCTTTCATCTGGCCTTTGGGATCCTTTTCTGAAGATGTGAGGTTGGTAGACAAGCCTCCTGTGTGGACAGGAATGTCTTTTAAATGTGTCACCACCATTCTTGAGTAGTAGTGATTGAGAACAAAGGAAATTGTCGTAAGGTGTGGAGTTATTTGATAAGCTTTGGTTGTAACAAAGCACCAAAACTGGGCCTGGGAGACAGCTTATCAGGGAAAGCACTTGGTGTATCCTCCTGAGAGCTGGATCTCTGGAGTCCACAGAAAAAGCTGGATGCAGAAAGCCAGATGCAGTGACAGCAATCTGTAACTTGGGCATTCCTGGGTGAAATGGGAGAAGATAGAAGAATGGCCTGAAGCTTGGGGACTAGCTATGGGGTATGTGACACAGCAACAGAAACCAGGGAGACTGCCTCAAAGTGGGGTGGGAACTGAGCTACTCACGTGTTTGAGCAAGTACCACACACACACACACACACACACACACACAATTAAAGCTGATAACAGTTATTAGACTAAGTAGAAGGAAAAAGAGATGACTATAGTTAATAAAATCCAATGTCCAGTTTACTACCTAAATTCCCAATCTGCAGTGTGCTAACTTTAAGAGGGAAGAACGTCCTCCACCCAGAGTGTAAATAAAACATGTGTCTCTTCCTCCCAATAGTGGCTTCCTAAAAGGAACTAGACTTAAAAGATATTCTGTTTTCCTCCTCTGAAGTATTCATAAGACTACCTTTTACGTTATGTTTTAAGACTGGGTTTCATGTTTGAAACCTCCCAAATTGACCTCAAACTTCAGACCCTCGCTTCCTCTACTTCCTGGGTGCTACGGTGACAGATCTGCACTACCATGTCTGGTTTATATGGTGTTGGGGACAGAACCCAGGATTTTGTGATACTTAGCAAGTGTTCTACCAACTGAGGCCTATCCCCAGCCCCTCAGATAACAAGAGCTGTGCTACTCTTCCTTCTACTAAAGAGAGTTTATAGTGTAGAGTTCCAGATCAAGCTAAAAAAAAAGGGTTCTGGGAAGATGTCCCTTTGCTTCCTAGTGTGGATGTACATGTTGTAGGATGATAGGATGTAGTCAGAGGAAGGGACTCACCTTCTCTGAAGGGTTCACTATACATCAAACTCGCTGCTATGCTTCTTACCCTGTGGCATAAGGACATCCCATGCTGTCCAATTTTGCAAGCAAGACCCCAAGTTCTTGTAATGAGACTGTGCATGGCAACTAGCAGTTGACTCCTGAGTTGCTCTGGTTTTGTTACAGCTGAACTGCTTCTCATCTGTGAAACCCCCTTGTAAAAATGTATTTATTTATTTTATATGAGTACACTGTAGTTATCTTTAATACACCAGAAGAGGGCATCAGATCCCATTACTGATGGCTGTGAGCACCATGTGCTGCTGGGAATTCAACTCAGGACTTGTAGAAGAGCAGCCAGTGATCTTAACTGTTGAGGCACCTCTCCAGCCCTCTGTCAAACCCTTTGGCATCTATCTTTTTGTCTTCTAGTCTTGTGGTCCACATGCCCTAGCAAGCCACTTTTGGAGTTCTTTCTTAGCCCAATTCCCACACTCTTGCTTTGGGTTATCTTCGACATTCATTGCCCTCTGGGGGCAGCTGTGAACCTCCTTAAAAATTTTCCTCTCTAGTCTGATCTCCAATGATGTGTAGTCAGACTTACTAACCATCAGGGATTCTTGTCTTGCTCTCTTTCATGCAGTTCAATTCAAATTTAGCATCCTAAGTAAGTGACTACAGGGACGGGTTGTGAGCCCCTTTGGAAGTCTCTGCTGCAAGCAGAGATCTTGCAGAGCAGGTATTTAATCAACTCGTGTTAAATCCATGCATGAATGAAACTCTTCCCAAGTGTTTCCCAATCTTCTCTCTACACCATTGAAAGGGAAGTAACAGAATTTAAATTCTTCACAATTTCCTGCAAAGGGGGACTTCTACTAAATACGAAATTTCCAAGGCTTGAATTTGTAATCAATGTCTGATGTAACCCAACATTCCCAGAATCACCACTTGGGTTTTCCACAGGGGTATGAATTCCTCTTTTATACAAATGTATGGATGCAAGGGGTGGGGGGTGGGGTGGGAGGGTGGGAGGTTTACGGAATAGGCAGAGATGCAATGTATTTGTTAATTTTCTGTTACTGTGATGAAACACCATGATCAAGGCAACTGATTAGAGGAAAAGTTTATGTGGGATTATGATGACCAAGGATTGGCGTCCACAGTTTGGAATGGAGGTTACGGGCAACCAGAGCAGAAACAGAGGACTCACATCTCCATTTGCAAGCAGGAAACAGAGAAAGCATGTGGAGCGGTGTCAGGCATTAAACCTCAAAGGCCATCCCCCAAGCCACACCTCCCATAACTCCCCAAACAGCGCCACCTGCTGGGGACCAAAGACCTGAGTCTGCAGAGGACATACTCATTCAAACCACCATAGAGAACTAGTTTATTCTGTACGCTGTTCTTATGGGAGAGGCTGACGAGTACCACTGTTTTCACACAGTAGGGCTGCCACGAACAATATGCTCATACTCACTACCTGCTTTCCCCATTTGTGTCCTTTCCACACCTCATAGAACTTTCTTCTTCCTGCCTCCATATTTCACTGCTGTCCCTCGCTGTGGAGCGGAGCTCTGTGGGGCTGGATGTGTGTGAAGGTCTCACTGTGAAACAGGCTCAGTGCTGCGTGTCTCATCCTGAGTTACAGAGATCCTTTCTGGTCCCACTCTCCATCGGGAGTCACTGTATTGAGCTCAATCTGCTAACTCTGGTTTCTTCTTTCCAGAATATTCTGAGTCGTGCAACCTCAAGCTGCCTTTGCCTTTCCCCTACATGCCTATGATGACGAGTGCCTGGCTGCAGACGCTCCGGGTGTTTTCCCACACCAGTTTCTCCTGCAGTGACTCCATCAAACCCCGGTCAGCTTTGTAATTGAGACGATCCACTGTAATTAACTGTAACGAGGCTCCCATCATTTCCAATAAATTTCTTTCCAAAACACTACTTGAGAGGCACACAGCTTCCTATCAGCTAAAAACTTTTTTTTTTCCTATTTAGTTCCAGGAACTGAATTTACGCAGAGACGTCATTGCCCAACCTCATGTCTAAATGTTTTAAACTAAATATTTCAGTCTGGTGGGCTGCAGAACCCAGCCCCAGTTTCCCTTGTAGAGAACAGAAGGTGCCCAGACAAACAGCTTGTCTGGGCTCTACCAGAGTTACAAGAATTAGTGGCTGGATCTCATGGCTTCTTTTTCTGGGATCATCCCCTCCTCCCCCAACAGTTTTGTTCGTTAGACTGAACAACTTGCTCTTGAAGATCTCAAACCATTCATCGAAGCACGCCATCTTCTCTTTTTTAAAAACTCGCAAAGCTGCTCGAATAATTTGTCACTGAGACGATCTTTAGCTCTCTGACTTATAGAAGATGAAAAAGAAAACCACAAGTTTCTCATTGACCTTTTGGGGAGGATACATCTTTAAGAAATTATGAAAGAGGAAAGTTTCATTTAAGAAAGGAATTTAAGTGTTTTTTTCCCCTCTCAGACATGTCATGGTTTAATATCAGTTATCCAATTTTCTTTGTGCTACTCTCAGAATTCTTCCTGAGAAGTTAGCTTTAATCTTCTGCTTTGTTTCAAAGCCTGCACTAGATTAAACCTCTTCCTCTCTCTCTCTCTCCTCTCTCTTGTTTCATTCAGAAATGACTAATTAGCCAGCAGAAATTAAGTTTGCAAATTAAACCTCTCTGCATAGATTTTTCTCAAGACCCCAAACCTGTGGGTAATATCCATGGACTCTCCTACAAAGCCTTTGCCTCCCAGTGGCTTGTGTAGAGGGGTGAAATGTTCTTGACGCCACATCAACTTGAAGAGCAAGTTGGCGGACCTTAGAGGTTGTTCTTTGGTCTCTTCAGGGAAAACTGTAGTGTTCCGAAGTTCAGGGTCTTGGAAGGAGGGTGAGGAATGTTCCCAGCCAGAAAAGAAAGTGATGTGAGAGAGAGAAAGAACTGCTGAGAACGTTAGAGCTCAAGCCTCCACAACTCCAATTACATGCCCGAATGCCTTCTTTTCATTTTTGTTTATTATTTTTGTGTGTGTTTGTGTGGTGTATATAGAGTATGTGCATTTATGTGTGTGAGCATACACTTATGCATATAAATTCAAGTGCTCGTGTTTTACTCCACATATAAAGAGGTCAAAGGACAGCCTTGGGTATGGTTCATTGCCTTTCTCTCTCTCTCTCTTTCTCTCTCTCTCTCTCTCTCTCTCTCTCTCTCTCTCTCTCTCTCTTTCTTACACCACACTTGTTAGCTCAGGACCTTCTGGACATTCTCTTGTTCCTGCCTGCCCTATCATTGTAGGAGACTGGCAACACAAATACTCTATGACTGGCTTTGCAGGGATGTGAACCCAGGTCCAGATGTCTATGCAACAAGTGCTTTACCTACTTAACTATGACCCCAGCCAATTCACCTTACAAGTCTGATTCTGCTCCTCTGCTCTATTTTACCACGTGCCCTCCTCTTGATGTAATGTGTGACTAGGGGCTGTACAGTTTGTTCTACATGTCAGCTCATGGCCCCTTAGGAAGTATTCCGAGCCAATGTCTCTCAATGCAATGGTTCATTGTTTTCTGGCTTCCTTCCTTCTGGCTTTGTTTTCTGGCTTTCTGTTTCCTTCCTTCCTTTCTTCCTTCCTTCCTTCCTTCCTTCCTTCCTTCCTTCCTTTTTCTTTCTGACATCTTTTATGTATTCAAAATGTTGGGGTTTTGCTATGTGGGGATTAAGCACTTGCAGGATTTTTTCCCAACTCTTCTCTCTGGAGTTTATTCTTCAGATCTTTGCATTAAGTTAGGAAAGCTTCTTTAGGGATGAAGACCTACATCTTCTGAAAGGGAAGGCTGCAGTCTCATTAAAAGATGGTTAGTGAACATTCAAAGTTAGTGTTTCTCATTGTTTTCAGCTGCAAATCTTCAGAGAATCTTAGAAGAAGGCAGCCAAGACCATTGAATCCATCTGACCTAGGAAACCTGGAGTAAACTGGGCTTATTAGAATTTGAACCGAAGGCCTCAGAAGTCAGGGAATTGCTTTTGGAGATGACCTAGCCTCAGTTCCTGGCACCCACATAGGGCAGATCACAAGTGCAGATGTTTCAGGGGATCTGTCACTTTTTTCTGGCCCCCCCAGGTTGCTGCATGCACATTGTGCACATACAGACAAGTGCACACACACACACACACACAAATAAAAATGAATTAAAATTCTAGATGATTGCCGGGTGGTGGTGGCGCACGCCTGTAATCCCAGCACTCTGGGAGGCACAGGCAGGCGGATTTCTGAGTTCAAGGCCAGTCTGGTCTACAGAGTGAGTTCCAGGACAGCCAGGGCTATACAGAGAAACCCTGTCTCAAAAAAAAAAAAAAAAAAAAAAAAAAAAAAAAAAAAAAAAAAAACAAATCCAAAAAAAAAAAAGAGAGAGAGAGAGAGAGAAAATTCTAGATGATCATGTCCATTGGCTTTCCTCTTTGGACATTTTCTCTGTCACCTTTAACTCCATATGCTCACAAATATCCTTACCCCTCTATTATTTCCTATATGAATGTGTATAGGCCTCTTCCCTTGTTTGAGGAGAGCATGTCTGTGACTATCCCCAGTATTCTGCTTCCTTGCTGTAGATCTTCCTTCATTCTTTGATCTGCCTGTTGTGCTCACTGGTTTTTTATTTGCCAAGAGATCTGCCATTCAGGTACAGAGTCACCCACATCTTTCAGGGTCGGCCTGCTGTCTCTCTCAGTTATTCGTCTAAGAAAGCAAGGCCTTCCCACCCTTTTGATCAGCAGATATGAGTAAAAGAAATAAAAGTTGATGCTCTATGTTCTCTAGGGATTCAGATAAAATGGTTGCCTTACGCATCGAATATTTTTAAGAAGTAGGTTGGTTCTGCCCCCTAAAGCAAGGTTTATCTAAGAAGAATGTTTTTAAGGATGATCTCGATGCAGGCAGTACCTCACGTTCTTACTGTTCTTTCTGGCAAAGTCCTTTAACTTTTTCATCTCACTTTGCCATCTGGAAGACAAGTTAGCTCAATGTTATGTTTGCCATTTATATGTGAGTGAAGGCTCAGGTAAGACTATCGATATGCACAAGGATGCAATACCAGGAAAGGAGATGAAATCAGTACCCAAACTTTTCTTTCAGAATTCTGAGCCCTGGCCTCTATTGTCTAGAACACAGTTCAATCATAATCTGAGTCAAAACATCTCCCACTGCCTGGCAATAGAAGGCAATTAACCTATCACAAGGCCATGGGGTAAAGACACTATGGCAAAGGTCTGGGATAAACAAACATGGACAGGTTGATAGAGCGTGGGAATCAATCTCTAAAGGAGGTGCTGTAATCTCTCCTGAGTGGAAGGTTTACCTGAAGGAACAGGTTTGAAGTTATTCCTGAAAGCATACTAAAACCAGAAGGCAGTTTGGCAATCCGGATCAAAGACTTTAGCAAGACATGAGCCACAGTAATTTCCAGCAAAGCACTCAGTGGCTCTAAAGTTATTTTCCTCGTCTGTAAATAATAGGGTCCAGGGGAGGATTGAATGGTGCTTTGTAAAGTGCCAGGCACAGGGCACATTCAGTAAATATTACCAGTGGTTTCAGAAAAATGGTGATAATATTTTCCTTGTAAGAGGAAATAATGAGCACATAGATTTAGCAACAAAGATACCTTTTGTTGTGCTTTTAAAAGTCATAGTGAAAAGTTGGGACCAACTTGATGCCCAACAAGAGGGAATTGCAGAAGAGAGTTTCCTGGTATTGCTAGGTGCTAGATCATTAGATAGCCACATAAAAGAATAAAAGGAAATAAATGTTATTGCCCAGCAAGATGATTATGGATTTGTTGCTGTTGTCATTGTTAAGACAAGGTTTCTCAGCCAGGCAGTGGTGGTGCACGCCTGTAATCCCAGCACTCTGGGAGGCAGAGGCAGGCGGATTTCTGAGTTCGAGGCCAGCCTGGTCTACAGAGTGAGTTCCAGGACAGTCAGGGCTATACAGAGAAACCCTGTCTTGAAAAAAACAAATCCAAAAAAAAAAAAAAAAAAAAAAGACAAGGTTTCTCAAAGATTCATCTGCCTCTGTCTCCTGAGTGCTGGGATTAAAGGCTTCCACCATCACTGCCTGGCTATAAATTTTTAAATATATTTTCTATTAATTCTTCACAAATTCCATACATGTGTACAGTGTATTTTGACCATATTCTCTCCTTCTCCTCTTCCCAACCTCTTTCAGATCCTCTGTCACCATATTTCTATCCCTCGCCAATTTTGTGTGCTATTTAATTCATATATATGTATGATATATATAATGTGCTGAGTCCAGTTTGTACTGTCCATGTTCAGGTGTAAAGTCATATTTTGGAGACTGGTTGCCTTGCCAGGTGCCACTCTTAAGCGAAATGGCTTCTCCCTGATCCTGGACTGTTAACAGCTCCTCAGCTAGGGCTGGAGACTGGGGAGCCCTGTGCACCTCCAAGCTGGGGTGATGACTTGGTCTTGGGCAGCTGCTGTGAGCTCCTGAGTCAGTGTTGGGGGAGGGGTGTGATACAGAGTCCCCGTTGTGGCTGAGGGTTCCACAAGTGCCCATTCTCTGCACTTGGCCATAAGTTTGCGCTTTTTCATTGCTGTTAAATACAGACATCAGATGTACAGATATAGGATGCCTTTAAAATCCTGGAGATGAATTTGCAGCCCTGTGCCAGCACAACTGGCCTTTCAGAATTGGGAATGCTTTTTTTTTTTTTAAAAAAAAAATTATTTTCATTCTTTTCATTTAAACTATTCCAATATCAAAGGCGAGCATGGTGTAAAATAAAAGTGTGCTTTGTTTGTTTGTTTTTATTTATTTTTAAGTTTCTGGCTCTCTTGTCTCCTATCCTTTCCTTCGGTTTGTCAGCTCTGTGCTACAGGGCGCCATAAGCAGACACAATCCATTAAATAGCTGACGAGCAGCATTTGTTTGGGCGTTGACTGTGGCCAAGGCCCGGGTTCTATGCACTTGATGTACAGTTAAGCCCAGCGAACAACAATGCCCTTCAAAAGCTTGCATGTGGGGGCTGGAGAAATGACTTGGTTGTTAAGAGCACTGGCTGGTTCGACTCCCAGCACTCACATGGCAGCTTATAGCCATCTCTAGCTCCGGTCCTGGGAGGTCTGTCACCCTCATCTGGCCTCTGTAGGCATCAGGCACACATGTGGTATATATACATATATGCAAGCAAGACGTGTACACATAAAAGGTAGTCATTTTTTAAAGCTTAAGTTTGAATCTAGGCTTAGTGGTCTTGGGATTCCAGTGTCTGAAGCAGGAGGAAGATGAGATTGAGTTAGCCTGGGTTACGGAACAGGACTCTTTTTAAACAAAATTATTCGTTTAGTGCTGTGAACAGCACAACCACTGGTGAAGGACAGTAGACCCAGATTTCTAGAGGAACTACTCCCTCCTAATAGCATTCAGTTCCTCTTCTGAGAATCCCTGCTGACCGGCCTTCAGCGGCACCAATTTCCATAGAGGCTGCACAGCTGGCAAAGTTCACAGTCTGCTCAGAGATAACCTGCTGTGTCAATATTGGCAATTTGCGCGCTTCACGATGAGTCACTTCCACAGAGCGCCCTCGAAGAGAAAAGGGCTGGGAGTGAAAAAGCTGAAGAGGGCACAAGAGGAGGCATCAGGTTCCAACAGCTTCCTGCCTCCACAAAAGAAAGGGCAGGAATGTGTGCTGGCGTAGGCTGGAGCCCAGAACAACCTAGAACTCTCGAGTAGAAGGTAAACAGAAAGTGGCCTCAGCCTTCTCCTGTTTTTCCAGGTGGTTCTAGCTCATTCTTCTAGGTCTGGAAACAAGTGTTACCTTCCTTCCTCTCCATTTTCTCTCCTCCCCTGGCTTCCATTTCTATAGCTCAGAAGCAAACCCATCTTTTAAGAGTTTTTTCATGTGATCTCTGTCTAAAGCTGGATCCTTCCCACACCACACCCCACTTCACCCCTACCCCCAATCCCCGCTGCCAATTGGGGAAGTTCTCTGAATTCTGACACCTCCATAGCATGTGACGTTTCCCTATGTTATTCTTATGCAACGATTCATTTTTAAATTGTGCCGGAGAACCCCATCTGTCTTACAAGAGTAGGTGATCATTAAGGGCCTTGATATGGCTTAAAAACATGAAGAAGATATAAAAAAAAATCACTCTTTGGCTGGGGAGATTGTTCATCATTATGAACACTAACTGTTCTTCCAGAGGATTCTATCCTGGGTCCACACCTACAAGGCAGCTAATGATTGTCTATAACTCCATTTCCAGGTGATCCGCTGACATGTTCTGGCCTCTGTGAGCACTGAACACGTGCAGAACACAGACATGTGTATAGGCAAATCCCTGTAGAGATAAAATAATAAAGGACAAAATTTAAAAAGGTGCTGTTCATTGTTCATGGTGAAACTATTTGTCTAACTTTAAAGCGCACAAAGTGTTTGTTAGCTGAACTGAGTAGATGAATAATCAGCAGCAGGCTTCACCAAGTGATTTCCTTCAGCCATCCACAGAGATTGTCTGAACAGGCAAACCAGAGCTCCAGGCATTGTGCTGTCCCTTCCTCTGGGCCACAGGACTTGGACAAAGCTAATGTCCTGGATCTGAAAGAACTTGAGACATTGGAATGATGTTTAATTAAATAATAACAGAGGTTTAACTTGGTGATTGGACTGGCTGAGCCCGGCTGATGTGGTGATAATAGTCTAATCCTCTTGTAGATATCAAAAGATCCACTGAGGTCATTCTCTCCCCATGTGCAGGGCAACCCTAGCATGCTGGATTGAATATCAATCCTCTTGCGTTTTGCATTAATTCCCCATCTCCAAGTCACTCGGGGGTCTCTCTGAGGATGACAGCATAATGCAGGCAGAACTGTGAAGGTCAAAGGACTATCGGAAGTGCCTGGTGCAAAATCCTGGAGGCATGCCTCACCATGTCGACCCGGTGGTAGACACCAGTTCAGAGATCACCACCAAGGACTTGGAGGAGAAGAAAGTATAGGAGGACGCAGAGAACGGAAGAGATGCATCTGGTAATGAGGATGGGGAGCAGGGGCTGATTGTTGGCAGAAGAAGGGAAGAAGACAGGGAGGAAAAGGGTGGAGATGAAGATGAGGGTCCTACAGGTAAGCCGGTAGTTGAAGATGATGATGATGGACGATGGATGATGATGATGATGATGATACTGACACCAAGAAGCAGAAGACTGAGGAGTATGAGTAGAGACAAAAAGGAAAACCTAATCTTAAGGCCATTGGAATCTATTCACACTTCACTTCCCCCGCCCATAGCAGGCAGTGCCGCCCACAGATGACACGTGCCCTCCATCACCCCACCAAAACCCCAACAAGAATTTGCAACAAGCAAGGAAAAACAAATGTTCAAGGCCCTGCTTTTTTTCTTAAAAAATTAATTTAAAAGGAAAAATCTGTATTTTTTATTTTTGTACATTTTGTTAAGGGTCAGCCATTATTTTTTCTTAGATTATATATATATATATATATGAGTGCACTATCACTGTCTTCAGACACACCAGAAGAGGGCAGCAGATTCCATTGCTGATGGTTGTGAGCCACCATGTGGTTGCTGGGAATTGAACTGAGGACCTCTGGAAGAACAGTCAGTGCTCTTAACCACTGAGTCATCTCTCCAGTCCCAGACAGCCATTTCTAAAGATAACAGGTGACCAAATCACCATCAGAGCTACCCTACTTCTGACTTTACTTGTGTGTCCATGTTCATTATAATCTCAAAGGAGAAAAAAAAAAACCTTGTAAACAACAACAGCAAAATCAATCTTATTCCAAAAGTTCCAGTAACTTTTTTTTTTGTGTGTTTACTTAGCTGAATTATAAGTAGTTGATTTGTATGAGATGGTTAAACAGGCTAAAGAAAAAAAGATTCCTTTGGTTGTTGTTGTTGTTGTGTCTATGAAGTTGCTGGTTGTTGTTATTCTGTCATTATCATGTTGGCCTGTTTGATGTATATGTAAAACAATGTCCAACAATAAACCAGAATTTTATTTAAAAAAAAAAGATTTCCATTGATTTCCCAATGGAAGGGGACAACCAGGAGAAGGAGAGATATGCACGGATGATAAACAGTCCAGCTACTGGCTAAGTGCTTACCGGTAAATTGAAGTCCACGTTTCACAGAGTACTCCATGAAGTCATTTCTCCCAAGCAAAACTCAACAGTCTTTGAAGTCTTCTAAAGTCCAGCAGGGAGACAGCGTTGAGCCACTAGCACTTTTATTTATAGACTACCAGATTCCATGAGAGCTGCCATTATAATTGCTGGAGTAAATTCTTTCACTCCCTATCACCTAAATAAGCTTCACCCACTGTGTGGGTTCGCTAATCCCTTCCTCATCCTTGCTATATCCACCCCCTTTCATGTTTCCCTAGCAACTATACACAACTGACACAGGGAGGAAAGTAAACTGAATG
This sequence comes from Apodemus sylvaticus, assembly GCF_947179515.1. Taxonomy (NCBI): domain Eukaryota; kingdom Metazoa; phylum Chordata; class Mammalia; order Rodentia; family Muridae; genus Apodemus; species Apodemus sylvaticus. The sequence goes on along the minus strand of NC_067480.1, from coordinate 84,263,983 downwards.
AGTGGGTGGTGGCTTGGTGGACTGCAGAGGGGTTAGCTCTTGCCTCCTCGTTGTCTCTTCTAGTGCCCAGGGTTGTGGGGTCCTCACATCTGTCCACACTATCCAGACAGAGAGAATACATTTTTAAAAGCTAGCCCAAAGAGAGAGCAAAAAAAAAAAAAAATAGCTAAGACTAACTATTCCTAAACCAGGAGATCTGCCTTACATTATTTTTTAGGTAGTTTGCATTTGTTTGTGGTTATTATCATCATTTATTTCCTGTATTTTAGGAGTTTCAACAATACAAGGCCCCATTCAGAGAGAAAGTGGCAAATGCCATCTAAAAAGGCTGGGCTTAACATTTCCCATGGCAGTGTGTGGTTCCCCAGTCAGAGAGAGCAATTGCTGCCTTCTAACTGTTTTCTAACTCTGGAGATTTATTTTTCTTTTCTGGAGCCTTTATTGTTGTTTAGCTTCTCATCAAGAAAGAGTAAGTTATAGGCTGCACGTCTGTGGAGTGCTCTGTGGGGATGCATTTGTTTTGTTTTTTAAGTCAGGCTTTGGCTATTTAGAGAAGGCTAGCTTTGAACTCCCAGAGACCCATCTGCTTCTCTCAAGTGCCGGTACCAAAGGTATGTACCCACATACCTGGCCTCATGTACTGATTTTTTTTTTGATAATTACAAAAAAGGAAAAGAAAAAAAGAAATTTTTTTTTCTTTAAGCATTCATTCAGTAGTCTGTTGTGTACAGCACTGATCTAGGCTTTCTTTGGGGATACTTGAGCAGAGAGACAAGAAAACTGTGTACTTTCTAGCTGGGCTCTTCACAGGCAGATGCACTTTTCAATATTTATTTGGCCAGTTGCAAATCTCACTGTTGATTTTGTGATTAAAAAAAAAAGGCAAAACCCAGGAAGTTATTTGTAAAACGATTATTCCTGGTGTTTATCGGACTCGCCTTATCATCTGTGTTTAAAGATTGGTGGGGACACTCTGAGCTATTTGTACTTGGCCAGATCCCCAACTCTGAAAGCAGGGCTTTAGCTAGCCAGTTTTCCTCCTTCACCCTCTGCCAAGTGCTTGGGCCTCTAGAGAATAATTCGTACCTTTTGTCCCCACATATTAAATACAAATAAAGAGAAGAACATGTCATCTTGAGTCATGGAAGCTATTAAGGATATCTCAAGCAATCTGGACAACTCTACGCCTTGGTCACACAGTGGCTTCATAATATGTGGCATTGTTCACTCGAGAAAAATGGAGGCGTGACCCAATGGAGACTCTGAGATAGCTGCCAATATTTTGTAAAACTGCTTCCTAACATCCTAACATCCCCTACTACTTTCCATGTGGGTATATGTGTGCACATGCACACATACGGGTATAGAACCCTCATTGGCCAAAAGATGGCAGCAGATCTCCCTGGAGCCAGAATTACAGATGGTTGTGAGCTTCCCTATGTTGCTGCTGAGAGCCAAATCCAGTTCTCTGGAAGAGCAATACTCACTCTTAACTGCTCAGTCATCTCTACAAAACATCTCTCTCTCTCTCTCTCTCTCTCTCTCTCCCCTCTCTCTCTCTCTCCTTTCTCTCTCTCTCTCTCTCTCTCTCTCTCTCTCTCTCTCTCTCCTCTCTCTCTCTCTCTCTCTCTCTCTCTCTGTCTCTTTTTCTCTCTCTCTCCTGGGTAGTCTATTTGTCCAATAGGCCTCAAGAATGAAAGCCTTTACTTCACCATTTGATTTCCTCTTTCTCTTTCTCTCTCTCTTTCTCTTTCTTTCCTTCTTCCTTCCTTCCCTCCCTTCTTTCCTTCCTTCCCTCCTTCCCTCCTTCCTTCCTTCCTTCCTTTCTTTTGTTCTTTCTTTCTTTCTTTCTTTCTTTCTTCCTTCCTTCCTTCCTTCCTTCCTTCCTTCCTTCCTTCCTTCCTTCCTTCCTTCCTTCTTTCTTTCTTTCTTTCTTTCTTTCTTTCTTTCTTTCTTTCTTTTCTTTCTTTCTTTCTTTCTTTCGTTCTTTCTTTCTTTCTTACCATTGCAGGCATGAAGAAGTAGAGATGAGGATGGCCAGGGTCAGTTCCTGCTTTGTCCTGTGACAAGGCTTACCCCCAGTCAACCCTGCTTTGCTCACATAATTCTTATCCCACTGAAACGAATAGACATTTCCTTACATGAAAAGTTGTACAGTGGTGGTTGGTACCATTGCATGCACAGAGAGTGAGAAACTGGTAACCTATTATCCACCTCCTATGTAAAATAGTTCCAGTGATCTTCAAAGTGTTTGTCACTCACCCAGAGTGACTATAAATCCTTACTACCGAGCCTCGGAATGGAAGACAGAAATATCCAGAGAGGAATTCCAATCACCTGTCCCACTCAATAGCAATCCAGAGTGAAGCTTTTTCTTTCCTCAGCCATGAGCTAAACTTTGGGATTTCTACATCATGTTTAATTTTGTGTTCTACCTACTACATTTAAGTGTAAGCTTGAATGAGTCTCTCAGTTCACTTCCCACAAAAAAAGAATTTCCCAAACAAGGTGGGCACACCAAACTCATGATGGTAGTGCCTCTTCGGGTGTGTTGCCTATTCTTTAAATGTCCCCAAGCCTCCAGGTACCACTTTGTCAGTTCAGGTTGTTCAGGGAAGATCCGCCTAGTGCTGGTTCCCACTGAGCTCCTACTTGACCCTAGTCAGTCTTGTGCCATAGTTTACCCTTTTATTTTCTACACAGGTCATTTGTAATGAACTTCAGAAACCTCCCTTGCATGGCTGTGGAGTTCTATTCACATTTGTGCCTTTTGGAGAGATGCTTCGGCTTCTGGACCTGAGGCAAAAGTTTGTCTTCAGAATGCTGCCATTGCCTCTCTCAGTTGCCCCATCCCTACCCCTACTCCCACCCCCACCTGTGTAACCTTTTTGTTTTTTTCTTTTTCCCAAATCTCCTGGATCAATTTGCCCTCAACTTTTTTTTTAAATTTCCTCAGCTCTTTTTTTATTCGTTGTTCAATTTTCATTATTATTTTTTCTTATTAGTTAACAGAAACCAAAGAATTGACTCACCTATTTATTTGTTTTCTCTAATATTCCTCTAGGACTAAAGTAAACTAGGCTATGCCCATAAGAGAAAGATGGCTCTTAGGGCTCCTGTCATCTTCCTGTTGTCTTGACTGGTGTGCTCACAAAGTTTGAAGTATTACCCTAGGTTATGGTTGATTTCGGCTCCAGTGTTTACTCTTGAACCAGTTTGTTAGTTACTGGTCCAGCTTTCAGATTCCACAGCCCTTCTAGTTTTCTTAATATAAAAACATAAGCATTATATGTATTTGTGAAGTATAATGTTGTGTTCCAATAATATTTATGCTGTTTGACCTCAGTTGTGCCCTTAATCTCTTAGTACCATCTTAGGGTTTTACTGCTGTGAACAGACACCATGACCAAGGCAACTCTTATAAAAAACATTTAGTTGGAGCTGGCTTACAGGTTCAGAGGTTCAGTCTGTTATCATCAAGGTGAGAGCATGACAGCATCCAGGCAGATATGGTGCAAGAAGAACTGAGAGTTTACATCTTCATCTGAAGGCTGCTAGCAGAATAATTGTTGGGACAGGCAGGCAGCAATGGCTCCAGAAAGACCACACCAGGCCAAACAGTTTCACGTGAGGTTTATTGAGAGAGAAAAGGGCAAAAAGGTGGCAGCAGAAAGAGAAGAGGGGAAGAGAGAAAGTGAGAGGGAGAGTCATTCTTCTTATATATATGGATGGTGACATAGTCACAGGTAAAGATGAGCCCAATGGATTCTGGGAATATGGTGGCCTTTGTCTTGGCAACAGGTGTGGTCACATTGTCATCTATGTGTTGTCACAGGTTTCAGAGGTCCTGGTGCCAACAAAAATGACTTACAGGCAGCTAGGATGAGGGTTCTTAAAGCCCACACCCACAATGATACACCTACTCCAATAGGGCCACACCTTCTAATAGTGCCACTCCCTGGGCCAAGCATATACAAACCATCACAGTATCTTAATTAGAAAAGTGGGTGCTATCCCTCTTTCGGCTGTCTTGGTTGTCTTGACTGTTATAACAAAACATCTCAGACTCATTCATTCACAAAGAATAGAAATGGATGCAAAGGATTCCAAGATGCCCTCAGTGGTATCAGTGAAGGGGAAAGAAACTCATACACATTAAGTATATTGATGGGAAAATTTCACCCCCAAAGGCATTGCTGCCAGATTTCAGAGACTACAAATGGGTTATAAGTCCATCAGTATAACAAGAGGGTCCCCTGCTTGGCCTTAACATAGTGCTGGCATCCTACCCACCTTCCAGCTACTGCCATTCCTACGAGGAATCAAACGTGAGCAGCAGCAACACTGAAGAGGGACTGGTATGCTGCGGACTCTGCTTTCACTTAAGGCTCAATTTCTCCACACCCTGATGGAGGACTAGAACCCAGTAAAGGGCAACAGGTACATGTGAAAAGAGAGACAAGGAAGGAAGATCTTTGATAAGAAATAATTATATTGAGGGAATTATGCCAATCTGAGAAAAACAGAGGACATTTTTTCGCTTACTTGTAAGATTGTCTAGATTTTATAGAAACACATAAAATTGTGTATGTATATACAACACAAGAGTAAAACCCTAGAGGTATGATTCACAGAGGTGAGATGGAGAGTTGCAGAGCTGCAGAGGATCAGAGTTCGATTCCAAACACCTATATTTGGTGGCCGCAATGTCCTGGAATTCAGCTCTAAGAACTGATGATGATGTTTCTGGCCTCCAAGCTTACCTGAACACATACACATACACACACACACACACACACACACACACACACACACTCAACTAAAAACTATTCACAGACCTGTAGAGAAACCTTATGATCCTGTGTGTCTCCTAGAGTCAACTCCTGAAGCTGTCAACACAACCTCCAGCAACTCACCAACTGAACTTCAGGTTCACCCTTCTCCAAACTCAGTGACAACTTGTTAAGACCACAGGGTTACCCAGCTGCTTATTTCTTTGCTATGGAGGCTTCTGTCCCAGTAGATTGTGATTGTCTACTCCTACCTATCTAACGTTCCCCTCCCTTGTGCATGTGCATGTTTGTGAGATGTGGGTATAGACACAAATGCATGTGTGGGGGCACACATATCCATGGATGTATGTGTATAGACATAAGAATTTTTATGTGTTCTTTACTTGAGCTCCACTTAATTTATTGAGTCAGGGTCTCTCACTGAACATGGAAGAGGGAATCTCAGTTGAAGAGTTGCCTCCATCAGACTGGCCTGTGAGAATGTCCATAGGTATATTTTCCTGATTGATAACTGATAGAGGAATTATCTGTGGGTGATGCAGCCCTTAAGCATGTGGGCTTGAGCTGTGTAAGAAAAATAGCTAAGCGAGGCAAAGACAGCAAGTCAGTAAGCAAAATGTCTCAGTGGCCTTAAGTTCCTGCCTTGGGTTCCTGCTTAGGATTCTCTCCATGATGGACTATGAGCTGTTAAGATGAAATAAACCTTTTCCTCCTGTGGTAGTTTAAATATGCTTGGTCCAGGGAGTGGCACTATTAGGAGATGTGGCCTCATTGGAATAAGTGTGGCCTTGTCAGAGGAAGTGTATCACTGTGGGGATGGGCTTTGAGTCCTTCCTCCTAGTTGCCTGGGAGACAGTCTTTCCTAGCTGCCTTCAGATCAAGATGCAGTGTTCTCAGCTCCTGCTCCAGTACCATGTCTGCCTGGATGCTGCCAAGCTCCCACTTTGATGTTAATGGACAGAACCTCTGAACCTGTAAACCAGCTCCAATTAAATGTTGTCCTTTATAAGAGTTGCCTTGGTCATATGGCTGTTCAAAGCAGTAAAACCTTAAAGACATCTACCAAGTTGATTTGGGTCACAGTCTTTTTCCTTGTGGAGAACTTTTGGTGCCACTTACAGAAATTTGACAAGTACTTGGAGGATGAAGTAGGATTAGATAAGAGTATTTGCCTTTGGGCTAATGCAAGGATCAAGCTAAACACAGCCAGACTTCTCTTTTATCTTGATCATCCTGATAAGCCCCTAAAAGCATTGACCAGGGGGCTTTGTTTATTCCCTTGTTTTATCTCTTGGTTTATTACCTTGTTTGATGACTTTGCCTTTGATCTAAGAACTGACCCTATTGTCTGCAAGTATCTAGAATGGTATAAAAGCTGACTGGGAAAACATAATTCTGCTTTGGCCTCAGCACTGGCTGGAATCATGTTATAATGTTGTCTAATTGTCTTTTTCTCTTCAATCCTCACTCCTTCCCTTTGAGACCCTGTTGACTGATTGAGCTGGCTTGGTCAGATGGCACCTCAATGTTGGAGCTCAAGTAAGTGGGATACAGTGAAGGACACCGTGGGAAGAAAAGCTTGAGCAAATGCAGCAAAGGCAAAGGAAAATAAAAAAGATTTGGGCCAGCGGTAAATAAACCTTGTGAAAAGGGATAAAGTAATGGTAGAATGTCTTTTGTGTATGTGTTTAGAGTTATGCTAAAATCTAGAGAAGCAAAGACAATTCACATAGATGGTTTTAGTTTTTGAACCCTAATTATTGATAGTTTAACCCTAGACATCAGAGAGAGAATGGGTTTCAGAGAAGCAGTCCTCTCCCCTGTCTGGGATGGTTTGGCAAAAGGGAAAGAACATGAACATAAGCTGTTCCAGAGCTCACCTAGGGACAGAAGGAAGTTGGGAGATGTCCTGCCACCTCTTTAGCTCCTACAGAAGAAATGCTTAGTTCTGGTTCTGGGTCTTTTAGGCAGGATATCTGGGTCTCTTTGGCACATCTAATTCTCTTGCCTCTCAGTCTATAGTCTGTCCTTGGCATGCCAATCTGTCCATGTCTGTCAGTTTATATCTGTGTTTCTGTTTCACTGTTTGATTGTTGCTCCGTGTTTCATTTTGAAAAGAAAAAAAATGGTTAAAACTTTGCTGCTAAGTCATTCACCCCTTGTTTAGTTTTAACTCATTAAAAAAAAAACCAAAATACAAAATAACAACAACAACAAAGGCAGTCTCAATTTGCACAATAAAAGCTGATAAGTTGCCCTGTACCTGTAGCTAGGAGTCAAGCACAGCTGGAAAAGCCCTGCAAGGGGCTAATTATTTGCTCAAACTGATCTTAAAGGGGCCAGCAGCTTCTCAGCTTCTATGGTAAGGGAGCGGATGGTTGTTTCTTCTAGAAAAATGTGGCTGTGATTATTGGGTCCAGTAGATGACAAGGTGCTCCTCCCTTGAAATTACAGCTAGAAAAAGTAAGAAAATTTTGTCTAGTCTAAATATATAAGATATGTGTGGCCACTCATTTTATGTTTGTTTCTGACTGGTCTTCAGTGTATACATATGTCTTGTATGTCTTGGTTTTAGAATATTGGTTTATAAGTCATTGGGTATAATTAAAAATTTGTAACATTGATAACAGAAATTGGGATATATTATGTAACTCCTGTCCTAGAAACAGGCTTATAAAAGATAGGATTTAAAGTCATGAGGTATTAAAAGCTGCACCATCATGCATTTATATACAAAAACTGGCAGCCAAACTTTGTAACATGAAAGCAATGCACTTGGTATTGATTTTAGAGAGAATGGGTTAATTACACTGTTAAAAATTGGGTTTTGCTTTCAAAATTATGGTTATGTACTGATATTGCAATGAAACTTAAAAAAATATAGTTAAACTGCCAATGTTCCATTAGTGGCAGTCTACGGTTCAATCACAAGCTCAAGATTTTAATTCACCCATATTTGTAATTAAGAGGAAATAAGGCAAGTGGAGATTATTGCAATATTTACAAAAGGTTAATGAAACCATGGAACTTATGGGAGCATTATAACCTGGCCTGTCTACTCCAGTTGCCATTCCAAAAAATACACATAAAATTATTATAGATTTAAAAAATAGTTTTTATACTATTTCTTTGCATCTTGGTGATTCTAAAAGGTTATATTTAGTGTGCTTGCCTATAATTTTAAAGAACCCATGAAGCAATAGATATCACAGCGGAAGTTTTGCCTCAAAGAATGGCTATAACCCTACATTATATAAAAAAAAAAGTTTCTGCTTCAATACAAGAAGTTAGGACTTTGAATCCTTCAGTTTGTATTATTCTTTATATGGATATTTTATTAGCTGATCCCTCTGAAGGGGTTTTACTACAAGCCTTTGGTCTTATTCAACAAGTTTTAAAATTTTAGGGAGTAGTTGTTGCTGCAGAAAAGCTCCAAAGACAATATCCTTTTCAATATTTGGGACATCAGTTATACTCTAAACAAATTGTGGCACAGAAAAATCTAATAAGAAAACATAGCTTTCAAAAGCTTCTAAGAGATGTTAATTGGCTAAGACCTCACCTTAAGCTCACCAAGGGAGGACTTAAGCCTCTGATATTCTCAAGGGGGATGCAAATCCTAATTCACCTCAACAATTAACTGATGAGGAAACAATAGCTTTGCAGAAAGTAGAGGAAGCTATTAGTTAACAACAGATATATTATGTAGACTATGATCATCTTTCTTTATCTCCAAGTAAAGTCTTAACACCCTGTTCTGAATATGTTGATGTATTTACACAGAATTGTAGGTTAGAATCACAAAAGTATTTTGGGAAAGAATCTGATGAAATATTTATTCCTATTTCAAACAGCAATTAAATTGGTTATTCAGAATACTGATATTTGGCCTACTGCATGTGCAAATTTTCAGGCAGAATAGATAATCATTATCCAAAAGAGAAGTTGTTACAATTTGTCTCTATGCATGTTTTTTTATTTCCTGTAAATTCACATATATAGTCAATAGAGAATGTATTTACTGTATTTATAGACAGCTCATCTAATGGGAAAGCAGTATAAGTAATTAGATCACATGTTTATTCTCTTGAGTTTCCCCTGCTTCAGCACAGATAATTGAATTGTGTGCTGTTGTCATTGTTAATGAAATGTTGAAAAATCAACATTTCAAAACATTTTAATTTTTATACTGATAGCCAATATATAGCTCATGGTTTACAATTTCTTGAAATTGTTCCTTTTTTATATACTGCTAGCTCTCAAATTTTGCAATTAGTTGTGCAAATACAACTTAATTTAAAACAGCGTACCATTCCTTACTTTATAACATATTTAAGAGCTCATACTGGATTGCCCAGACACCCTTAGTGAGGACAATGCCACAGGAGGTTTGCATACCAGGCAGATTATAGGTCTTACACAGGAACAATTAACCAAACAATCTCATTCTTTACATTATCAAAATAGTAATAGTTTGAGATAACAATTTGGTATTTCTAGAGAATATGCATGTCAAATTGTAAAGACTTGTCCTGAATGTCCTCAGTTTCTTCCTGTACACATAATGGTGTTAGTCCCCTAGGACTCACACCTATTCAATTGTGGCAAATGGATGTTCATCATATTTCTGATTTTCAAAAATTAAAATATGTACATGTGACTATTGATACTTTCTCAGGCTTTCTAGTTGCAGCTGCTTTAACAGGAGAAGCAACTGAAAGTGTATTTAGGTAATTGCTTACATTGTTTCTCTATTGGTTACATTTTTTTCTCAATAGACTATTGAAGTCAAGCATTTGAGAAGTTTTGTCAACAATTTAATATTACTGTGATTCCTTATACTCCTCAAGGACAAGGTATTGGGAACTTTAAAACAATATCTTCATAAAACAAAAAGGGGGAATTATATTCCCGTTCACCACATATTTAGTCAAATCATGTTCTTTTTATTTTAAATTTTAAAATTTGGATGCTAAGGAACTCTCTGCTGAGTGTCTATGTCACCCTACAGCTAGGAATACTTATACCTAAGTGAAATGAAAGGATCCACTTACTGGCATATGGCACGGTCCCAAGTGGGTATTAATATGGGGAGGAGGACATGTTTGTGTTTTTTCTGCAGGATGCTGAAGGAGTGGTAGCTGCCAGAGTGATTGGTGAGACATGCTGATGCTGGGACAGAGTATGATGCCGACCTGTGAGCCTGCTGAGTGCCCTGACAATGGTGACTGGGAAGCTGTATTGGACATATGTTCCTGACCCACCTTTGCTGCCTTGCTTCAAGCTTTTAGACCTTGTGGGACAGAGAACATTGAGACTGTGGAAATTGCCTTTAAAAATCTAATCAAAAAGAGAAGTTATAATGACCGCTTTCTTTCCTTTAATGTGGCCAGTTATTCTCATTCAATCATGGACTGGTCTAGAAATCAATCCAGTATTGGAAAAAAAGGAAATGACACTCTTCATTTGGAAAGCTGGTTCTGAACATTTTCTGACATATTTGAAAGTTGACAGCTGCCTTGTATGACATTATGTTTGCAGTGGGGAAAAAAAATGAAAACAGGATCTGAATCTTGAACAAATGTTAGCACATGTATTAAGGCTTCTAATGGTTTATTACTTGGTCAGGGTAAAATTCCTTTTGTTTCTTCTACAATATTTAATGTAAGTTGTATTGAATGTACACTTTCTAATTGTGTTATTGTATTGAAGTCTGGCATGTCTGTTATGGTGGATTATCAACCAGCTTTTGTTTTATTGCCCGTGAGTATTACAGAACCCTGGTATTCTGAAAAATGCTTGCAGATACTAGAAGTGAGTTAGGCTTTAAGTAGAAGTAAGAGATTATTGCTGGTATAGGAGCTTTAATTACATTAATAGCTAGCACCAGCACTTCTGCAATTGCTTTGTCACAAGAAGTTAAGACAGCTACTTTTGTTAAACATTTAACAAAAAAAGTTACTAATGCTGAAAGTATTCAAGAAGATTTAGATAGGCATTTGTAACAATGGATTGATGCTCTTTATAATACAATTCAAATTATTGGAGAGAAAGTTCAGAGTTTAAAAATAGAAAGCCATCTCCAGTGTGATGCTAAATACCAATGGATTTGTGTTACTTCTAGAATTTACAATGATAGTCACTATAATTGGGAAAAAGTTCAAAGACACTTGCAGGGTATTTGGTATAATTCTAACACCTCTCTAGATATTTTAACTTTGCATACCAAGATTATGAATTTAAAGAATGCTGCTCCACTGAGTTTTGATGCTGCAGATGTTGCTGATAAAACTATTCATGGCTTAAGGTTAGTATTTCCATTTTGGTCATACTTTAAGAATGGCTTATACAGCTTGACCATATTAGCCCTTTTTGTCCTAGGAATACTTTTATTCCTGCCCATTGTGATAAAACTTGCCTTTAACAACATCACTATGTTGACAAACAAAATACATCACTTGAAACTAAAATGGATCCCCAAACAGAGTTATTAATTTAACAGAAAATTTGTCAGTCAATGACAGGTAAGCTTCTGTACACTGTCTTACCAACCTAAGACAGAGAACACTACTTTTGAAAATGCACATTCTAAGACTAGTAAGGAAGGCATTTTTGTCAGAATAACCTAAGACAGATCTAGTCTTGCTTATGAAGTAAAAAAGGAGAAATGTGGAGAGCTTTTGGTGCCACTTATAGAAATTCAGCAAGTACTTGTCACTGGGCTCAGAGGAGGAAGTAGGATAAGTATTTGCATTTGTGCTAATGCAAGGATCAAGGTAAACACAACCAAGGAATGTGTGACTTTTCTTTTATCTTGGTCATCCTGATAAGGTCCTAGAAACACTGACCAGGGGGCTTTGTCTATTGCTTTATTTGCTCTCTTTGTTTATTACCTTGGTTGATTACTTTTTCTTTGATCTAATAACTAACCCTATTCTCTGCAAGTACCTAGAATGGTATAAAAGCTGACTGGGAAAAAATAAACCCGGTTTAGGCTCAGCACTGGCTGGAGTCATGATATAATGTTGTCTAATTGTCCTTTTCTCTTCAGTCCTCACTCCCTCCCTTGAGACCCTGTTGACTGAGCTGGCTTGCTCAATCTCTGAAACAGGAAGCATGTTAGAGCAACACTAAGGGTCACTTCCTCATAAATGGTACCTTCTTTGATTTTCGGTAGAAGGAAATCAGCAGCTAGGGCTGGGTTTCTTTTCTTTTCTTTTTTTTTTTCTCATTACATTATTTTTTTTTATTTCGATATATTTTTTATTTACATTTCAAATGATTTCCCCTTCTTTAGGGAATTTGTGTCACTCATAAGAGTACAGACCTCATGGCCTAAGCCTCCAAATGCCCCCTTGGTGATTAGGTTCCATCACAAGAATTTTGGAGAAACATTGATATTGACACCCACAAATGATGTTTGGCAAATAGGCATGCAGTGAGACATGTTACTCTGCAGATCAGATTCTGGCTATTTTTTTGTTATTAATAGCAGGAACTTACATCAACAACATGAACATACACAGCTTCTTCCACACTAATCTTACATTTATTTGTAATTCTTGTAATCATAAAAAGAGGAAGAGGTATGAGAATATGTTCTGCAGAGGTGTGGGGGAAGAGGGTGCTTCAGTGGGCCCATGCCAAGGCATCCTTTTCCCTAGAGAGACCACACACCGGCATATTATAGAATAGAGTTTATTCAGGGTATGGGATGGGAGTTAAGGGGGATAGTAGAGGCATAGAAAGGCAGAGGGGGCAAGAGAGAAGCTGAGAGTGAGAGAAGAGATGTAAGAGTGGTAAGAGGGCTAAGAGAGGTAAGAGAGAGAGGAGGAGCTGAGCAGCCCTTTTTATAGTAGGCCAGGCCTACCTGGCTATTGCCAGGTAATGGTGGGGAAGGGCATACCTGGCTGTTGCCAGGTAATTGTGGGGTGGAGCTTAGACAGAATCCTAACAATACTGTGTAGCATAACTATTCTGAGCTTCAACTAATTGTACCTTGGGCTGGCAAGAGCCCTACAGAATCTAACTGGAGTCAGGCTTGCCTTTAGCCTACATGAAGTCAGATGAACCACTTACCTTGGTCTTGCAACATGCAGGCATTACAACTGGGACACCATAGAGTACAATTAATGATCTAGCTAGGGTTTTCATCTTTTAAAAACATTTATTTTTATATATTTTTAAAATTATGTGCTGAAATGGTCATACATTTTTAATGGATAAGTCCTCAAAGTAGTAACTAAGACTACTGGCTCTTACACCCAAATGTTTGGGCACCAAGCCTACTTGAACCATTTGGGTGTCTCAGGGGAATTACCTCTGAAAAATTGAGATAATAATGGCAAATAATCGGCAAGGTGTTAGACGGGATTTAGTAATGGTCAGTATCTCTTGAGTAAATGCTGCTGCAATATTCTGTTTTTCAGCACTTACCTTTAACAATAACCGCAGGAGAGTTTTTAATATATTTTAGTCCATTCATACCCAGAAGTCTTTAAGATGTGCTTGGCCCTATTGCCACTTAGTGAAGTCTACCTATAGTATTGGTTCTGTAAAGATTTAGGGGACATGGTGAAAATAGCATGCTTTGGCTTGAAATAAATAGTTCATAGGAGGGAGGGTATTTCAATAGAAGGCATTTGGCCACAAATCTTAGTTAAGAATTGAGTTCATTTGAATTTGTTAGCAAGCTCCTGCTAAGTGAAGTCAGCTGGAGAACTGTAGCTTAAGGCTGTAATTAAAGAACAACAGGAGATTAGTTGCAACAAAGACCCCATGAGACTGCTGTAGAGTAACTCATGTCCCAAGTCTCTCAATGAGACCTGAGAGTGCATAGGGTTCAGATGGAGAAGAGGCAGGGAGCATTGCATTTGTGGCCATGGGATGAACCTTGCAAGATAAAACTCCAAGTGAGAAGGCGATTTGCATCAAGCAAGCAAAGAGACAGGTCAGCTAGGGAATCAAGAAAAGGTAGGGGAGGGCAACTCTGAAAAGTCCATAATTTTTCTTGCTTATGCATGAGAAGCAAAGTTATAGGGCAAAGTGTTGCCCTTTAAAGTTAGGATCTCTAGAACAATAGAAACTCCCAGCGGGTGGGTGTGGAGACCACCTGTAATCCCAACACTGGGGATGCAGAGACAGGAGGCTTCCAGGGCTAGTTGGTTAGCTGTTCAGCCAGAACTGGTAGACTTCCAAGTTCAGTGAGAGACCCTAACTCAATAAATAAAGTGAAGCTCAAGTAAATAACACATTAAAATTCTTGTCTCTGTACACATACATCCACCAATATCTGTACCCCCACACATGCATTCATGTCTATCTCACATCTCACACATGAACGAATACACAAAGGGAGGGGGAAGATAGATAGGTAGGAGTAGACAATCAAAATCTACTGGGATGGAAGCCTCCATGGCACAGAAATAGGCAGCTGGGTAACTGTAGGTACCCAAGGCCTGCAAAGCTTTTGACACCATACAAGCGACAATCAAGACAATGTATAGGTCTGTTGCCAAGACAACAGCTGGCGTTTACCCAGAATTCCATAGCCTACCTTTACCTGTAATTACATCACCACCGGTATATAACCGGGCAGCGCTTCTTCCCGTTCTCTTTTCTCTTTTCTCTTCTCTCTTTCTCTCCTTCCTTCCCGCCCGCTACCCCTTTCCCATCTTAAATAAAGCCCCATGTGGAACTGTTTGGCCTGGCGTGTCTCATTGCAGCCCACAGCTCCACCACATCCCCACACGTGGTGCGCCTGAGTGAGCGCAGCGAGCAGACAGGACAATTGAACAGAAACCAACAGTAACCAAGCAGTCTTAACAAGTTGTCATTGAGCTCAGAGAAGGGTGAACCCGAAGTTCAGTTGCTGAATTGCTGGAGGTTGTGTAGACAGCTTCAGGAGTTGACTCTAGACTCTAGGAGACATGTTCATAAGGGTTCTCCACAGCTCTGTGAAGTTTTTTTTTTCAGGTGTGTGTGTGTGTGTGTGTGTGTATGTGTGTGTGCTTAAGTATGTGAGCAGATGACCTTGGAGGCCAGAAACATCAACATTCCTCAGAGCTGAGCTACATGAGAGATTAGTGATCACAAATTCGGGTACTTGGAATCAAACTCTGGCCCTGTGCTAGAGCACTGTGTGCCCTTAACCACTGAGCCATCTCTCTAGCTCACTTTTATGAATCATATCTCTAGGATTTTAAAGAGGATCCCAGTGAATTTTGGAGGAGTATCACCACATGTTTCTGCCAGAGTGAAGAGAAAAGTCATCAACTAGAAACATATCAGAAAATTAGGATGTTAATAAGGACAGTTGTCGGGGAAACCACATAAGCAGAGGCTAGCCCACGGTGATTTTACCAGCATCTAGTAGATTTGCCAACATCTACCAACCATCTGTAGACATCCTGTCTCTACTTATTCAATTTACCCTCCATATCCTATATCATTTTCTAATGATATAGGATATATCAATTACAACTTATTTCATCCAGTTGTATTCTTTTTACTAGCTCCTTTTCTGTTGCTATCTAAAACATCACGCCCTAGACCACTTACAAGAGAGAGTTTATTTCCTCCTCCGGTTCCAGAGGGAGAGTCTGTAATGGCAGTGAGGCGTGGTAGCAGGCAGGCGTGGTAGTTGCAGAAAGGAGATGAGAGCTCACATCTCGAACCTTGAACTTGAAGCACAGAGAGCAAACTGGAAGTGCTGGAGGCTTTTAGATCTCGAAACCCACCCTTAGTGATACCTCCAGTAAGGCCATGCCCCTGAAACCTTCCCAGACAGTACCAACAGAGGACCAAATGTTCAAGTGACCAAGGCCCTGGGGGGGGGGGCATTTCTCATTCAAACCACCACAGAAGTTTATCGGTGCCCTCTCTGATTTCACCTGCCATTCTCTCATTAGAAGCCATCTTTGTGGAGATCGTAGTTTTTGGAGCAATCATGTTGCCTTGGTTTTTTTTTTTTTTTTTTTGGTTTTTTTGTTTGTTTACGTTCCTTGCTTCTGTATCATGACTTCTGCATCTGGGATTAAGCTATTGGTCGGGGGTTTTTTTTTCATTGCTCTTCCTTCAGTTGAAGTATTTGCAAAGATCTAGTAGAACTAAGGTGTAGTAGAGTTGAGGTGTAGCTCCTCTCTACTCAACTAGGGATTATATAGACAAGCAGCTAAGCCCTCAGCACATGTGATAAAGGTACATGACTCAATCTTCAGCAGCAGTCTTTCCAAACACTGTAATTCACAGATGAAAAAGACTTTGTTCAGGTTAGTGCAGGCAAAACAGCTTTATTTTGTAGATATAAATAGCCCGAACTCAATCTATGTAATTTCTCTCTCTCGCAGGTTCATGGGATATATCTTATGTTATCCACAATGCTTTGCCATCTCTGTTCTTTTCCCAGGCTTCTTGATTCCTCTTGGCTTCCAACTTACTTATTCTAGCTTCTCTAGCCTCTGGTTCAACCTTGTAACATTTTAACCTACGTGCCCAGAGCCAACTGCATGTCATCTTGATGTCTTCAAGTTAAAGTTTATAAGGGAAGCATTTTAATAGTCAGCTCACAGTTATGCACTGGATACAACTTCTGTGTTCATGGGTAACACTGTGATTGGCTGACTTTGGACCAGTGCTTCCCCTAAATCCACTGACTAGGGGCAGTGGAGTGAGTTGCCTGGTACATAGTGTACTTCTTCAGTGTTATTGTTAGCACTGATTCAACATGAACTTTCTTCTGAAACGAGAAAGCATTGGTAGGGATTCTCCCCATGACTGAAGCCTACTGGGAAGTATAGGGTAATAATTATCCAGGAAGAGACCGAATCCTTTCTCAGTCCCTTGCCATCCATACTGTCTTGGATAAATTACTTAACTTCTTAGACCTAATATGGAAGCTGAGGGTGGTCAGAGTACTTGCTCCTAGGAACACAGTGTGATTAAGTGATCCATGCAAAGTGCTTAGCATGTGGTAGTCCCTGGGCCAGCTCAGTCTTGTCTGTGTGGCTTTGCTTTATCTAATCCACCTTGTCCCAAGGCCACTGAGTCCTCAGCCCCTACATTTGTTTATTTGGTCACACCTACCTACAAGATGTCTGTAGTGCTTCCATGGTCCATGAGAACAGTTATCCTATCTCCTTAATGTTAGCCTTCTTTCTCAGATCTTACACATCCTTGTTTACCCATTCTGTTCTTCTGCATCCTCTTCCTCTTCCAGCTTTAGGCCTTTTCTTGCTCTTTCTTTCTTTTAGCTGGAACACAGGATAAATTACCATGGTAAAGAGAGCACTATATGCCATGGCTTTAAAAAGAGAGGTGTTTATTCTCTTTACTGCCTTAAAATAATGTAAGCAGCTACCCAAGGCTGGTGGACTCTGATGCCCATGGAAACAGAGATCCAAGGCTGCTTTAGTCTGTCCCCAAAAGGCATTCTCGGACTCAGCTCTCTTCGTTCATGTTATTGTGCTCTCTCCAGGGTAATTATAATTATCCATGGCCATTGTGTTAAACCCCGGTCCACAAATTGGAGCCCATTGGGTGGGGAGAGGTGAAGAGCAAATAAATCCCTTTAAAATTGTGATCCGGGAGTTGGATAGTGACCAAAACTCAGTTGCAAAGCCATACTTTAAGGCATATATGGATATGTGCCCAGCCCAGTCCAAGACCCAGAAGAGACCTAGATGCAACTGAAAAAGAAAGATGTGCAAAGTTTGGTTTTTACCAAACCCTGGGTCTGTCTGTTGCATTTTCAGGATGTTATAGAAAGGTTTCAGCATCATGGTAACAGCTCTTAGTTCCCTGTACATGTAATGTCCCCTATAGGTCTCCTCTCTAACCCCCCCCCTCCAACAAAGCTTCTTCACATCACCTTCCTATCTTTAAAGGTAGAGTTGCAAGGCCTCTTCTTGTGGCAACTGTAAGTCCTCAGCTGTCCATGTGTTTCTTATGTCACTGTGTCACTGCAGAGGTTAGGCTACTTTGTTAGCTCACTCTGCTGGGGGGGGGGCGGTCTTCAGAACAAGAGCTTAGTCTTGTCAATGCATTCTTAGCACCTAGCTAAGGAGGAATGCTGAGATAAAATCTGACTATAGATAGATACCCAGCAAAGATCTGCTGGTTCCTAAAGGCAGAGATGGTAGTCGTGCATATATAGTATATAGCCAGCTCTTTATAGCATAAAATCTAATTCTCATGTCAAGCTTACAAGTAGATCTTTCTTTCATTTTTTATTTAAAGCATTTTTACATCTATCTATCTATCTATCTATCTATCTATCTATCTATCTGTCTGTCTGTCTGTCTGTCTGTCTGTCTGTCTGTCTGTCTGCCTGTCCGTCCGGCCACCCACCCACCCATTCATCTATCTATCTATCTATCTATCTTTCTATCTTGTATGGGAGTATGGAGAAATGGAGGTAGAGTTCAGAAGGCAAATTGCTGGAGTTGGTTCTCTCCTTTTACCACCTGGGTTCTGGAGACTGAACTCATGTCCT
Source organism: Apodemus sylvaticus (assembly GCF_947179515.1). Classification (NCBI taxonomy): domain Eukaryota; kingdom Metazoa; phylum Chordata; class Mammalia; order Rodentia; family Muridae; genus Apodemus; species Apodemus sylvaticus. Next base: position 84,245,698 of record NC_067480.1, on the reverse strand, counting down.
GAAGGTTTGCAGCAGACACCTTTTTCTCCTGAGCCAACTTGTCAGCCTTCTCCACTCATTCTTATTTTTTTAAATGAGAAGACTGAACCACAAGAAGTTAAAAAAATTTCTCTAGATCACCAGGCACTGGGACTAGGCAACTGGAACCAGAGAAGATCGATACTCACTGCACTAACCAACTTCTTCAGTGATGGCTCAAACTAAACTGGCTAAATACTGAACACTTTCCAAGTAGTCACTGTTGACAATGGGCTCTGATTTCTGTGTTTCCAGTTTTCTTACTAATGGCAAAGCAAGTGGCCTCAGACACCCTGCCAGGGAAGAGGACCTTAAATAAGGTCACTATCCTGGGAAGGAAGATCCTGGCAGGAATGAGACACACATCAGTGTCAGCAAGCCAAAGCCAATGGCTGTATGCCACCTATTTGACCCTTATGCATAAACATAGGCAGTAAGGTTGTGTTAGGTTGGAAAGGGTATACCTGGAGAACTGTTATTGTCTTTTAGGAATGATTCTGTAGTCGGGAATAAAGTCAATTTAATTTTATATGTTTAAAATATGTTAACATTGCTTATGGATTTTCATTGCTAACCCTAGCCAGTCGTTATAATCTCTAGCTCAGAAAAGCGTAACTTTTCCTTTTGCTATTTTCACTTGGACACCAAAATCGTGAATGTGTTGCTCTGACACTTTGGGCTTTCTCACTGCCTTCTGGGAGGTTCCCTTTCTGCTCCTTCATAACTGCTTGCCAGCCCCAGCAGTTGAACCTGTCTGCTTTCTTGGATCCTAAGTAGAAAGGCTTGTGTGATGGTTTATATATGCTTGGCCTAGGGCGTGGCACCATTAGGAGGTGTGGTTTTGTTGGAGTAGGTGTGGGCTTTAAAACCCTTGTCCTGGGTGCCTAGGAGCCAGTCTTCTCCTAGCAAATGAAGATGTAGAACTCTCAGCTCTGCCTGCACCATGACTGCCTAGATGCTGCCATGCTCCTGCCTTGATGATAATGGACTGAACCTGTGAACCTGTAAGCCAGCCTCAATTAAATGTTGCCCTTTATAAGACTTGCCTTGGTCATGGTGTCTGCTCACAGCAGTAAAACCCTAACTAGGTCAGCTTAGCTTTTTCATTTCCTCTCATTCAACCCTTTCCTCCCAATGGCTGTCAAGATTTACAGCTTCTCTATCTACCCTTCCTCCCTCCCAAACAATAATAAAACAGTCTTTAAGCGTACCTTTGAGTTAGTTTATACAATCTTTTATCAGTGAAACCAAGAACTCAACAAAGGGAATTCCAATTCTCCAGTACTTTTAGGAAAGCCTTTAAAATAGTAGAAATAAGATGCACACAGTGTCTTTGACTTATAAAATCAGCTCTTGGGAGGAGAAGGAAGGAGGAGCTGACATTCAAAGTCATCCTTAGTTAATAATGAGTTCAAGGATAAACTGGGAGGTATGACACCCTGTCTCAAAAAACCAACACAAGCTAATAAACAAAGGTCAAAATTGTTAGTCACCAATTGAACAAGGTCTACATCAATGTTGCATTTAAATGTCTTTTCATTCATACATTTCTGTCATACTTTCAGTAGTTTTAGGGCAACTTAACATCACAATCATGCAAAGCTAAGAACAAAACCCACCCGTTTCTTTTAACATGCATAGCATGAAAGAATATAACTCTTGCAATATAAACTTGTAATAAATAGATAATATATTGGACACACACTGATATGCTTGCAAAGGTTTTCCCTCTGTCTCCTTAAAAAAATACACACTAAAATAAATGTCTCAGTTACTTTAATTTCCTAGTTTTATGTTCAGTGAGAAAAACATTTGTAAGTAGGAATTGTTACTTTACATGCCACTTTTAGTACTCTGTGTTAAGACCCAGAATTATCTAAGCAAATACAAACACAGTGCCACGTACCTGCCATCCCTGAACTCAGAGGCTGAAGCAGGCAGCTTTTCAGGAATTCGAGGCTTCCTGGCCTACTTACTTCGTATAAGACCAGGGTGGCCCACACAGAGTCTGTGCCCTAAAAAATCTTCCCACCATAGTTTTAAATGCCTGTGATGTTTGATTAGTAGCCTGCTAGCCCATGGTCGACACCAATGCTTTGGAGCCTAATCTCTTCCTTGAGGTTGAAACTTTGATCTAGATTAGAAAATTATGCCATTAAATCAAATGAGAACCTTAAATAAAATACATTGTATTCCTTTAATAGCATAGAATAACTGTTAATAATGAAGTGTCTCATATATTTGTTTGTTTTGTAAACAAAGTTCATTAAATGGGCATTGTGATACTTGCTTTTAGTAAGTTTTATAACACGGTGGCCTATTTTGTACGTAACAACTTGAGCCTGGTGGTTTGAATGTCAAATGTCCCTCACAGGCTCAGGCATTAGAAGACTTGGTCTCCAGTTGGTGATGCTGTTTGAGGGGGTAGTGCAACATGAATGGATGAAATGTGTTCCTGGGGTAAACTAAGCACAAAATTAAGGAATCAAAGTAACTGAGACATTTATTTTAGAGTGATTTTTAAGGGGACAGAGGGAAAACCTTCGCAAGCATATCGATGTTCAGAGAACATATTATCTATTTGTTATGTGTTTATGTTGGAAGAGTTATATTCTTCCATGCTACGCATGTTAAAGTAAATGGGTGGGCTTGTTCTAAGTTTCACCCTCCTTCCAGCTCACTCTCCGCTTCCTAATTACATTTGAAGTTAAGACCTTTCTGCTTTCTCCTCCTGATACCGTGTCTGTGTAGGAATTAATGTAAGCAATATCAAAGAAACTACAAATGTAACCCAGCCCGGAGTGTGTGAGTGTGAAATGTGATAAGGAAAACGCCCTGACTAGGTGAATGCCTCAGTTTTAATTGACTAAAAAGATACCATGAAGATCAAGCCTGGAGTGTGTGTGTGTGTGTGTGTGTGTGTGTGTGTGTGTGTTGATAAAGCCTAGTGTCAGGTAACGTGGTGCTGAAGCCTGAGTTGAAAGAGACTTAAAAACCCTGGTCTGACAGCTAAGGTTTGTTCTCTTGTTCCCGAGAGCTCCAATGGAGACACTTGGTGCTGAGACTGATTCATTCCTGGAGTCAGCCCACTGATTCTAGACACCCCAACTCTGTACCGAGGCTCCAGCGGGGATCCAAAGCACAGTGAGGAAAGGCCATGGGCCTTACCATCAGAACTAGGCTACCAGACTTACCAGACCAGAGGTGAGAGTGTGTGTGAATGAATGAATGTGATACCTTTTTGCTTTACATTTGTTTATTGTTGCTTATGAATAAATACCAGTATAACTTAATCTTCAGAGTCACAGGCACTTTCTTTCTCTCACTCTCTGCTCCATCCTAAACCTGACTTGAGGCAGTCTGCCACTTGTTGCCACCCCTAACCAGCATAGTGGACTTACCCCTCTGGTGTCATAAGCCCTAAAGTTGTCTTGGTTATGTTATTTTATTCCAGGAACAGAAAAGAAACTAACACAGAAGTTGGTATCAGAAAGTAGTCTGATGCTGTGAAGAACATTACCCCTTGGTTTTTCAAGGACTGTGAAAACTTTGGAACTTTGGACTAGAAAAGCAATTGAGTGCTGTAGGGAGAGCTTAACATACTATCTGAGTAGGGACATAGATGACAGCTGTACTTCAAGCAATAGGGATGACAGAGGACAATATTAGCATCTGGGTTGGAGCCCATTTATGTGCTATGTTGACAAAGAACCTGGCTGCTTTCTGCCCATATCCTGAGAACTTGCCTGAAGTTAAATTAAAAAGTAGTTAAAAAAGTAGTGGACTAATTTCTTTGGCAGAGCAAATTTCAAGACAGAATATTGTTGACTCCCATGGCAGGGTTATTGATAAGACTTATACAGATCTGAAAGGGGGAAAAAAGGAGCGTGTAGAGCAGAAATAAACATCACATGTAGAATTCAGAGAGAAAAAGATCACTAGGAAGCTTTCACTGTCAAGGAAAGCACTGGAAGAGACCTGTAGCTGGTAAAGAGATGGAGCTTCTGGATTTGTTTTTTTGTTTGTTTGTTTGTTTGTTTTTTTTGTTTTTTTGTTTGTTTGTTTTGGTTTGGTTTGGTTTTTTGTTTTTGTTTTTTTGAGACAGGGTTTCTCTGTATAGCCCTGGCTGTCCTGGAACTCACTCTGTAGACCAGGCTGGCCTAGGAACTCAGTAATCTGCCTGCCTCTGCCTCCTACAGTGCTGGGATTACAGGTGTGTGCCACCACAGCCCAACAAGGTCGAGCTTCTTAGGAAGGATCTCAGCCTTTGAACTGGACTGAAGGGAAGGTTGCCTGAGGGTAAGGCCGACCCAGCCAAATTTACAACTTGTTGAAGAGCCTGAGGCATTTTCTGCTCCTAGAAAGTAACAGAGTAAAATCCCTGCTGTTACTGTGATCCAGGGGGCTAGGGTCGATCCTAAGCTGGCAGCTGAACTTGTCAGTGTCACCTACACGGTTTTGTAGATGGCTCTCCACCTGTGGGTTGTGACCCCCAAATGACCCTTTTACAGCGGTAGCATAAGACCGTCTGTGTATCAGATATTTACATTATGATTCCTAACAATAGCAAAATTACAGTTAAGAGGTAGCAACAAAATTAATTTTATGGTTGGGGGTCACCAAAACATGAGGAATTATATGAAAGGATTGAAGCACTGGGAGAGTTGAGAACGACTGGTTTAGAGGCACAGAGGAGGCAAGACTGAAGAGATTATGACTTCTTCCTCTTCCGTTTCAAAGAGCCACAGAGGCCAGGCAGCATGCGGCAGCAGAGCCACTGCATGACGTTGTGAGAGGTAGGTGGAGCCTCCGATTAGGTGGTGACCCCAAGATGTTGGAGATGATGGAGTCAAGGAGAGCTGTGCACAGGGAGGACAAGCAGCTAAGGAAGAGTCTGTGCTGTGCTACAGGTAGCAAAATTGGAGGAATGATGATGCAAGATATATCCTATTCATTTGCACTGATGCCGCAGTGGCTCCAGTAGCTTTTTTTGAGACAAAGTTTTATAGACTGAGCTGAGAAATGTCTCCTGGAGCCCTTCGGAACACCTCTATTCAGAAGCTGAAAATCTCACTTGGCAATTTGCTTTGCTCCTAAATTCTCCCCCTTTCTTAGTAGCCTGGACTAAGAAAAACCAAGCAAATTGAGATGTAAAAGAATCCATTTTGAAGTAAGTCACTAGACAGAAAATTCTGCAACCCTTTGCTCCAGTTGTTTACATAATTACATTTACCTCCCAACAGTATATAAATGAAGTGTGGCTCTGACACTATGGTATGAAAAGCATTAATTAGCACAGTGGTATAAATATATTTCATGTGTCTTGACTGTATATTAGCTTATAAGTCATTGGACATAATTTAAAAGATATAATGTTATTAAGAAGAGGCTAGTTTAACCAGCAACACATGAAAAGTACAAGTTCCTTTTGTTTTTTGACCCTCATAGTCACCCTTGCAGGACAAGGGTGGCTTTGAAACAATAGGCCCAGACTAGAATATATTTACATCTGAGGAACCTTAAACAATGTCCTTGTGGAACAGGTGGGTGTTGGGCAAATTAGAAAGAATTTATATTTGAGTTGGTGCAAAGCTCAGAGCTGCCTCAATGGAAGCTTGTGAGGAACTGCTTTTGTCTTGCAGACCCCACCTAAGTGGTCTTTGTCCAAAACAACATTCTTAACTTATCCAGGTGTGATTAAGGATGCAGTTCATACTTATTACTCACAGAGACTAATTTGACAAAACTTCCTTTAAAGTCTCTTCAAAAGTTTATATCAAGAAGATTGATGTTGTCCGTGTTTGAGCTTTTAAATTTGTTACATGGGAAAACGTTTTACCTGGTTGATTTTATACTCCTTGTGCCAAATGGTTATGCTAATTGTTCCTTATGCCTGCTTTACTGGATATATCTTTTGATATGTAAATGTCAATCCCTCATGCTTAAAGGCTCATGCCTCAAAACAGAAAAATACACTCAGATCCCAAAACCACCTCTGTGTCTGGTGTCTGTGTGCCATTTTGCCAAATACATGCCTTCCTGGACCAAAAGAATCCTGGTTATCCCACGGCTGAGTTTGGTCTGCGGCACATTTGAGGCAGTGAGAGGCACTGATTGGAGGGGAGAGAGGAGGAGGAGCTAAGAGAAGGAGGGGCGGAGCTACACGAGGGAGCCGAGGAGAGACACAGATCCAGATGGTGTCAGATATGCCTCTGGTGTGTTGAGAGGTTAGAAATATTGGGATAAAACTTTATCATTGTAATTTGGCATTATGTAATTGGGAGTTTCATACACATAAATATATTTATGGAGCTACTCAAGTTTAAGAATCATGCTTTACTGGATACTTGGAAGTAGTGGGTGCTGGGCAGGAGAGAGAGAGACCCGCTGGGACTTGGAGCAGAGGCCTGGCAAGGTGGTACTATATTTTAGCAATTTCCCACTACAGAATGAAGTCATCTAAGCCCTTTGACACAAGACATGAAGCTACAGGATTTGGTGTAGAATAATTATGAATTATGGTTATCCACATCCAATTTCAAATGAGTGAGGCTCAAAGCGTGATATTTGTTATGCTCTGTGCAATCACTGGGGGATTACCCCTAGTCTAAATCTCTAATGTTAATCTGGCTACCACCTCAACTGTGCTCCCCACATACTTGTTGTTTGAAATGATCTGGGTTGGTTTTGCTCCAGCAGTCTGGTTTCCTGAGGAGACATTTTACTCTGGCACATGCTGCTGGTCCGTCATGACTCATGAAGGCCTCCTCTTCTCTCTATCTTCTTCACGTTTCTCTCTCTCTCTCTCTCTCTCTCTCTCTCTCTCTCTCTCTCTCTCTCTCTCTCTCTCTCTCTCCTTTTTTCCTTCCTCCCTCTCTCTTCCTCATTCCTCCTTTTCAGTCACTCCTATAATTTCCTTTATGACTTTATCATATGTATATTATCCTAGTTTGTTTTCCATTGTTGTGACAAGCACAACAACCACAAGCAGCTAAGAGAGGAAAGAATTTGCTGAGGTATGGCTTGTTGTCTCTATATTGTAATGCCTTAAGATCTGGAGTCTGCAAGTGACCCCACCCCACACCCCTACCCCCACCTCCACCGCCACCCCATTTATTTCTGGTTGGTAAATAAAGATGCTGATAGTCAATAGCTGGGCAGAAAAGACATAGGTGGAGTGTAGGTTTCCTGGGTTTGGGTTGGAGAAGAACCACGATAGAGGGAAGGTGGAGAAGGAAGGAAAAGCCACCATGGGTTAGGTGAGCCCTGAGGGCCGGCCAGATGGAGTTAAGAGCAGCCCAGATGAAGCAGAGTAAGTAGTGAGTAATAATTCAGGGTTGTTGATAGGAAATAGATTCTGATAGCATAGAGGGTAGATATCTGCCCAGCTCTTTGCTGTTTAAGATTTATTATAAATATAAGGTCATGTGTGTCTTTTATCCAGAAACTAAATGAACGAGGTGAAGTAGAAGCCCAGGCCAGGATTAAAAATTTCTACAAGCATTTATTTGACTTACATTCTCCGGTAGCAGTCCACCACTGAGGGAACTCAGGACACTATGCCAAAGCAGGAACAGAAGTGGAGACCAAGAAGGAAAAATCCTTCTTGTCTCTCCTCCTCTGGCTTACTCAGCTGCTTTCCTTTTTTCTTTCTTTTTTCTTTTTTTTTTAATTTATTGATATATTTATTTACATTTCAAATGATTTCCCCTTTTTTGGACCCCCACTCCCCGAAAGTCCCATCAGTCCCCCTCCCTCCCCCTGTTTTCCCACCCAACCCTTCCCACTTCCCTGTTCTGATTTTGCTCTATACTGCTTCACTGAGTCTTTTCAGAACAAGGGGCCACTCCTCCGTTCTTCTTGTACCTCATTTGATGTGTGGATTATGTTTTGGGTATTCCAGTTTTCTAGGTTAATATCCACTTATTAGTGAGTGCATACCATGATTCACCTTTTGAGTCTGGGTTACCTCACTTAGTATGATGTTCTCTAGCTCCATCCATTTGCCTAAGAATTTCATGAATTCATTGTTTCTAATGGCTGAATAGTACTCCATTGTGTAGATATACCACATTTTTTGCATCCACTCTTCTGTTGAGGGATACCTGGGTTCTTTCCAGCATCTGGCAATTATAAATAGGGCTGCTATGAACATAGTAGAGCATGTATCCTTATTACATGGTGGGGAATCCTCTGGGTATATGCCCAGGAGTGGTATAGCAAGATCTTCTGGAAGTGAGGTGCCCAGTTTTCGGAGGAACCGCCAGACTGATTTCCAGAATGGTAGTACCAATTTGCAACCCCACCAGCAGTGGAGGAGTGTTCCTCTTTCTCCACATCCTCGCCAACACCTGCTGTCTCCTGAATTTTTAATCTTAGCCATTCTGACTGGTGTAAGGTGAAATCTCAGGGTTGTTTTGATTTGCATTTCCCAAATGACTAATGAAGTTGAGCATTTTTTAAGGTGTTTCTCTGCCATCCGAAGTTCTTCAGGTGAGAAATCTTTGTTTAACTCTGTACCCCATTTTTTAATAGGGTTGTTTGGTTTTCTGGAATCTAACTTCTTGAGTTCTTTATATATATTGGATATTAGCCCTCTATCTGATGTAGGATTGGTGAAGATCTTTTCCCAATTTGTTGGTTGCCGATTTGTCCTTTTGATGGTGTCCTTTGCCGTACAGAATCTTTGTAATTTTATGGGGCCCCATTTGTCAATTCTTGATCTTAGAGAATATGCTATTGGTGTTCTGTTCAGAAACTTTCTCCCTATACCGATGTCCTCAAGGGTCTTCCCCAGTTTCTTTTCTATTAGCTTCAGAGTGTCTGGCTTTATGTGGAGGTCCTTGATCCATTTGGATTTGCGCTTAGTACAAGGAGACAAGGATGGATCAATTCACATTCTTCTGCATGCTGACTTCCAGTTGAACCAGCACCATTTGTTGAAAAGGCTATCTTTTTTCCATTGGATGTTTTCAGCCCCTTTGTCGAGGATCAAGTGGCCATAAAATTCAGCATCCTTTCATGCTTAAAGTCTTGGAAAGAACAGGAATTCAAGGCCCATACCTAAACATCGTTAAAGCAATATACAGCAAACCGGCAGCCAGCATCAAACTAAATGGAGAGAAACTTGAAGCAATCCCACTAAAATCAGGGACTAGACAGGGCTGCCCCCTTTCTCCTTATTTTTCCAATATTGTACTTGAGGTACTAGCTCAGGCAATTAGACAACATAAGGAGGTCAAAGGGATACAAATTGGAAAGGAAGAAGTCAAACTATCATTATTTGCAGATGATATGATAGTCTACCTAAGTGACCCAAAAAACTCCACTAGAGAACTCCTACAGCTGATAAACAACTTCAGCAAAGTAGCAGGTTATAAAATCAACTCAAGCAAATCAGTGGCCTTCCTATACTCAAAGGATAAGCAGGCTGAGAAAGAAATTAGGGAAATGACCCCCTTCACAATAGCCACAAACAGTATAAAGTACCTTGGGGTGACTCTTACCAAACATGTGAAAGATCTGTATGACAAGAACTTCAAGACTCCGAAGAAGGAAATGGAAGAAGACCTCAAAAAATGGGAAAATCTCCCATGCTCATGGATCGGCAGGATCAATATAGTTAAAATGGCCATTTTGCCAAAAGCAATATACAGATTCAACGCAATACCCATCAAAATCCCAACTCAGTTCTTCACAGAGTTAGAAAGAGCAATTATCAAATTCATCTGGAATAACAAAAAACCCAGGATAGCTAAAACTATTCTCATCAACAAAAGAAATTCTGGGGGAATCACTATCCCTGACCTCAAGCAATACTACAGAGCAATAGTGTTAAAAACTGCATGGTATTGGTACAGTGACCGGCAGGCAGATCAATGGAACAGGATTGAAGATCCAGAAATGAACCCTCAGCTGCTTTTCTTACACAGCCTAAGACACCAGGGGCGGTGACACTCACAGTGGATAGGCCCTCCCACATAGGCCTGCCCCAAGAAGAAGTCCCACAGACACGCCCACAGGCAAGTCTAATACATACAATTCCTCAATTCAGGTATCCTCCAGCCAGATCAGGTCAAGTTGACAAAAACTACCCAGTATACATATATCTAATATTTTTTAGTGTCATATTGCTGGATATCCATTCTTCTAGCTGCTTCTGGTGACAAGTTGCAGCTTTCCAAGCAAGGTCTTCTACCTTAAGTCTTTATAATTTCTAAAATATTTTTATAATTTTTATAAAATTATATATTTATAAATTTTATTTTTAAAATTAATTCTCTATTTGAGGTTCATCCTTCCTATGCTAAATTAAATGCTAAATAAATGGTTTCTGCAATGACTCCATGCAGAATGAGGAACCTGTGAGCCCATTTTCTTGTCATTTCCACATCCACAGTAGTCTTCTACTCCCTTGCTTGATTATTCTGTTAGAGTTCACAAGCAGGCAGGCAAGGTCCAAAGCACAACACTACCTTATCCTTCTTCCCTATGCTGAAGAATTTCTAAGCTCTGAATTGCAATCAGATTTTATACATTACACAGTGGCCTGCTCAACTGAAGGGCATTGAGTAGAAACTCTCACTTTCATTAGAAGCAAAGCAGAGATTGTACACATAACAGAGGGTCTGGGCCTAATCCGAGGAAGAGCAATTCCTACCTTCTGACTGCATTAGAATATTCAATCCTTTAATTATTGAAAGCTCCTTCCTGGAAAAGGATCTGAAACATGTTTAAAGACTATTAAGTTTAAAATAACTGGGATCAAGTATACTGACAGGCAGATGAAAATATCACCATTAACTTCATATGTTAACGAAAACATTACTGATAAAAAGAATATAAATTTTTCAAAACCTTGAATGAATCTCATATGTTGGATTTAGTTCTTAAGAGACAGGAAGATGACCTAGATCAAACCTTCAAATTGTCCTTAGTCTAAGGGATGTGCCTGGAGGAGAGCTGTGTATCTCACATGAACTTGTAGGCAGTGGGAATTAAAAATGAGGCCAAATGTTTTGCTGTTCTCAGCCCCCTGGGTTTTCGATCTGGGCAAAGCTGGAAGACTGAGAAATGAAATGGAATGTTTATCCACACTAATGCTTAATCAGTTCCTAACATCTATATTGTGAAAACATCTAGACAAAACATAGGGGATGAGGGGGTAGCCAGAGCTCACTGTTTGTCTCACTGCTCCATGCTTAGGTGCATCAAAGAACACTGGACAGAAGCAGAGGGCTAGCCTCTGACAATCAGTGTCTAAACCTCTCTGTTTCAGGTGATCTACCTTGAACATTCCATCCAGTAGGTCATGTTTGAACAGACCCAGCGACTTTGGAAGCTTGCCCTGTGGTACCTCTTCGATGGTGTACAAGAAGTTCCTTGGCAGGCTTTCCTCTGGGAACTGAAGACATGTGTGACCAACTAATTACTCCAAGTTTCTGATTTCAGGACACAGGGTCAAAGTTGCGGAGTCTGGGGATCTGGGTAGTGTTGTGAAACATGAGCTTGTCCCATTCTCTTGCCATTGCCGCAGACTATCTACTGCCAGGGGTCACATGGTAGGCCTTATGGAGGCCTCTCCCTGCCTGTGTTTGTTGCAGGAGTGTCTTAGAAGCTATGTTTTGGATGTGGGATTCCTTGTGCCCAGAGTCTGGAGCTGGAGGTCAGTTGCAATCAGAGATTTTGAGGAACTGTTACAGGATGTTCCTGGGCTGGGTCTTCATGTTGGAGGGCTTTCTCATAACTCTCAGTCCTAAGACAGGCTGTTAATTGGGGGGATCTTGGCAGGACAGGATGTAAATATTTGCCTGTTACATTGGTGGAGTCCTGATTCTATCCAGAGTTGGGGCTTTGGAAGTGGACACTTATGACAACAAAAACTATAAAAAATACTAATGAAATAAGGAAAATGTTTGGAGCGTGCTTTCCCAGGGTCCTGGTGTATACTAGCTGCCTGCCATATTTATGTTATAAAATTCTTTGCAAAGATACTATAGTCAGCTCTACTCTAGAGTGTTATTATTACCTTCATTTTTCTAATACAAAAACTGATGGTTAGTCATGGGGATTCATTCTAGGGTCACACAGATACACAATGTCAAAGGGACAAATGATAGGATCCTTTGTTATCTTTCTTTAAATGACTGCTGTACATAAAAGGTCTCTTGATATTTTCCTGGACCCTCTGTTGTGAACTGACCAGCTGGGAGTTAGGCACAAGATGCTTGAGATTTTTCTCATGTAATCAAAAAGGAGAAGTTCAGAGTGGGTTGGGGAGAGGGAACAAGGTGGAGGACAAATTATGTAAATACAGACTCAAGAGTGAAATTCTTCTCATCCAAAAATCAAGTTATAAGGAAGGGAATCTCTCTCACCTCATAATTCATGGGAGGACATGTGAGAAAATTAGAAAGAAAGAAAATTAGGGATGGTAGCTCCTGTCTGTAATGCCCAGCTCTCAGGGTACTAAGGCAAGGCAATTATGAGCCGAAGGCCTCCCTAACTATGCTGAGCATGTATAACTGTGGTGGTTTGAATATACTTGGCCCAGGGAGTGTCACCGTTAGGAGGTGTGGCCTTGTTGGAGGAGGTGTGGCCTTGTTGAAGGAAGTGTGTCACTGTGGGGGTAGGCTTTGAGACCCTCCTTCTAGCTGCCTGGGGGCAGTCTGCTTCTGGTTTCCTTTGGTTGAAGATGTAGAACTCTCAGATCCTTCTTCAGCAACATGCTCCTGCCTGGATGCTGCCATGCTTCCTACCATGATGATAATGGAAATGGGATTAGCTACCTGTAAGCTAGCCCCAGTTAGATATTGTCCCTTATAAGAGTTGTCTTGGCCATGGTTCCTTTTCACAGCAATGGAAACCTAAGATAATAACCTATGTAGACATTCCAGTAGGGACAGTGAGCTGTAAGTTCAAGTCTGAAATGTAAATATGTGCAAAAATAGGTAGATAAAGAAGGTCTCAGGACTCTGAAGACTGAGCTCAACTGGTCCAGGGCTACCAACAGTTTACTGGGCTAGAAGAAGCTCTCTGACCCTGGAAAGCAGACTTGGAGATAGCATTCATATGTGTAGTGTCTTTTTCTCTTTTCTTTTCTTTTTTCTTTTTTTCTTTTCTTTTCTTTTCTCTTTTCTTTTCTTTTCTCTTCTCTTCTCTTCTCTTCTCTTCTCTCTTTTTTTTTCTTTAAGACAGGGTTTAAGACAGTAGCCCTATCTGGCCTAGAAAGCTACTTAAGGGAAAATGGCCTTGGACTCCTGACCCTTTCCACTCCCAAGCACTAGAATTCCAGGCATGTTCCATGTCTCCTGTTCTTGAGTTGGAATCTTCTTGGGATCCTCACAGTTTTACGCCTCTGACATGGTCACAGGACAGAAACAGAGGGTATTGGTTGTGTTTCTGTCTGGGAGAGAATTCCCAGTTGGAAAGAGCATAGTTTGGGAAAGCAAAGGTAGGAAGGCCAACTCAGTGAGCAAGAACTCCTGAAAAGAAGCTGTGTCCACAGAGACTGGCACTGATTAGGACTTCAGCACTGTGAAGAGATGGACAGCTGGGACTCCGAAGGCTAGTTACCTCATCGTGGGTACCTTTCCTTGGCTGCTTCTGGCTCAGAACTGACATTTTGTAACTACTAGACAGAAACCTTTTTTAGAATCTGCTAACTCAGCAGACTAGTAGCTTCCACCAACTTTAAAGCTATGAATATTATAAGTTACCATCTTTGGCCTATAGGAAAGCTTCCCTATTTTGTTGTAACTGTCTCATAAATATCCCCAGCAAGATATTTAAACTTGCCTTGATTTATCACTTTTTTGTTCTATAAAACTACGAAACTACTTCTGTCGTGGTAACCTAAATCCTGTGTTCTCCCAACCATGTTAACTCAAAATGGCTCAAAGATAAATTTTCTTTCATTCCTTGTAATGTGTCAAGACATAACAGAAACTGGGGCTGGGGCTGGAGAGATGGCTCAGCGGTTAAGAGCACTGACTGCTCTTCCAAAGGTCCTGAGTTAAATCACAGCAACCACATGGTACCTCACAAACATCCCTAATAAGATATAGCGCTCTCTTCTGGTGTGTCTAAAGACAGCTACAGTGTACCTAAATATATTAATAATAGAAGTCTTTGGGCCAGATCGAGCAGAGGTCTTGAGTTCAATTCCCAGCAATCACATGATGGCTCACAACCATCTTTACAGCTACAGTGTACTCATATACATAAAATAAATAAATAAATCTTGTAAAAAAAAAAAGTAACTGGGGCTAAAGAGGTGGCTCAGTTTGTAAAGTGCTTGCCTTGCAAACATGAGGACCTGAATTTTGTCCTTAGAACCTTCAAATATTAAAAAGTTAGGACACGTTTGTCATGTCAGTACTAGTGGAGCAGAGACAGGAGGACCCTAGTGGACAGCCCCTGTTTCAAAGGGGATTGAGAGGACATAAGAAATAAATCTGAAGCTGCTCGTGGTGAGGTATGTATTTAATCCAAGTGGTTGTGAGGCAGACACAGGCAAATCTCTGAGTTCAGGGCCAGCCTATAGCAAGTTCAGGGCAGTCAGGGGTATATACTGAGACCTATGTCTTAATTTGCTTCCTATTGCTGTGGTCCTGAGCAACCTGGGGACAGGAGGAGTTTATTTCATCTCACAGATTACAGTTTACCTCTGGGAGTACACAGGGCAGGAACTCAAGGTAGGAACATGGAGGCAGAAACTGAAGCAGAAATCATGAGAGAATACTTCTTATTGGCTTTTCTCCTTCTGGATTACTTAGTTTGTTTCCTTACACAAACCAGAACCACCTGCTTAGCAGGTAGTACCACCCTCAGTGGGCTGAGTCCTCCTACACCAATTATTAATCAAGATAATGCCCTAATGGCTTGCCTACAACCCTATATTATGCTGGCATTTATTTAAGTTGATGTTCCCTCCTCTCAGATAGCTATGCCAAGCTGACAGAAAACTAATCAACTCACCTTGTCAAATAAATAAATAAATAAAGAAAGAAAGAAAGAAAGAAAGAAAGCACTTGAGGTTGCCCTTTGACTTTCATGTGTACTTGCACACACACAACACACAAAAAACACACAGTACACATAATACATATACACAACACCAACACATAAAACAAATACAACACATAAAGTGCACACAACACACACAGCACACAAAACACACACAGCAAACACAATAAACATATACAACACACACATCATATTAAACATACACAACACACAAAGCACCCACAACACACATATGCATGCGTGTGCATATTCACACACAGGCACAACAAAACCATAAAGGACTTGATGTCCATCCCCCTACTGCATTTGCCTTTAGCATCCCTCTGTAGGGACAAGTAGAGATAGAAACCCAAAGGGGTGGCTGCTCTTCTCCTTCTTCTAAGTATCTATTTTGCTTCATGCTTCATTCTGAGCAATTTTACATCAGAGTCTAGACTTCAATAGGAAGATAATTTTGGCACTTGATTGCCTTTTGTAGTTTGGGTTGTGAAATTTCCTGTGACAGACAGAGCAATCTACCTTCTTCAATTTTATACAGATGTAAACTCAATTTCACTTAAAAACAATTTTTTTGAGAGCTCTTTCGTTTCTTCCATGGTAGGAAATTGTGTAGAAAAGTTTTTGAGTTAACAATAAAACTTTACTTTGACTTCGGAAGATACAGTTAAGGGCATAAGGCACAGAATTCTCATAAGCTTTGTCGACTGGACTTAGCTTGGGTGAGCCAAGAGGAGAGCCTCGGCTGAGGAACTGCCTAGGCCAGAATGGCCTGTGAACATGTCGTTGTTTTGGTTGCTATTTGATATAGGATGGTTCAGCCCACTTGGGTGGCTCTACTCCCCGGGCAGGTGGTGCAGAGCCCTATGGAAAGCCAGTGGGTATAAGTCACCATGCAAAACAGCTACCCAGGAATATTCTCTGGCTCCTGCTGTACTTCTTTGTCTGGGGTAAGACTTTATGGAGTAGAGAGCAGGCTGCCTTCATGTCTCTGTCTTAACTCCATTAATGAGGAACTGTGACCTGTAGTTACAAGCCAAAAAAAAAAAAAAAAAAAACAACCAAACCAAACAAAAACCCCAAATAAACAAACAAAAAACCCAACGAACCTTTTTTTATTTCATAACATAGTTTTGGACAAAGTGTTTTATCACAGCAACAGAAATAAAACTAGAATGCACAGTAACATAAAATAAGTAAAAAGGGAAGATGTAATATGTCTCAAAATGGGAAAAAAAAGGTTTAATTAGAATAAGTGTCATAGGAGGATGGATGGGACAAGGGGGTTGTAGAGGGGAAACCAGGAAGGGTGTTAACATTTGAAATGTAAATAAATAAAATAACCAATAAAAAAATAAGAGTAAGAGTTATGAGGTCAGAGCCTTCAGGTTGATGACCCGTGAGTACATGTTTCTCACATTCTACTTCAAAACTATAGTAGGAAATATAAATGATGAATTATATTGTATATTATTCCATGGACTTTTCTTTCAGTTTTTCATGGGCACTGTATGTACACACACACACACACACACACACACACAAACACACACACACACACATATACACACACACACCTGATGGGCTTGATTATCAAATATAAAGTTATTGTCAAGGATTACATTGTAAAAGTTTCAAAGATGCTCCATTGGCCATAATAGTGTACAAACTACATCTCTCTTATATCATTCAGTAAACATCAGCAGGCACACAAACAACACTTCAAAACTTTCTTAAGGAAATATGGCCACAACATTTATGGTGCATGAACAACACACGGGCATGACCACTGGCCTCCATGTTTGCACACATGTGCAAACACTAAAAAAAGATATTTTTAGTCCAACCAGAAAATAATCTTCATAATAATAATAAAAACAACAACATGCAAGTTGAGTGTTCATAATTCCAGATCTCAAAGCAGAAAGATCTGGGATCAAGGTTATTCTTGGCCTCATAGAGAATGCAGTATGGCCATGTGAGCTCCTATATCAAAAAGACAAACACAGCCCCAACTGGCAGATCTTTACAACCCAACCCCTATACTGCAGGGAACATTACAGAAGATTGTAAGAGCCATAAGACCAGGATGTCTGCTGGGAGATACATGACAGGGAAGCTGTCAACAATATGGCTGCCTAAAAACCTAAACACTGTCATCTCCAGTTGGCATGACAACATGGATAAGTGAAATCTTATAAGGCTCCACCCCTAGATGAAGAATTATAGGACATTAATGACTGCTGAGAAAAGAATGTGGCATCTCCAAGGACAAGCCCCTGATAATTTATGCAGTTCCAGATGGTCAGCTCTAGACACATAACACATATGAGAAACACTAAATGACTTCAGCAGACTGAATTATATATACATATACATGTACACACAAACACACACATACACACACATCAATAATTAAAGAAAAAGAGGTCATGATTTTGAGAGGAAGTTGGGAGAGAGAAGATTGTGGGGGAAAATGGGGCAGGGAAGTAGAAACAATGTAAATGCACTACTCAAAACAACACCACTAACTTTAAATCAAAACCCAAAGTAAACAGTGATAATGTTAGTGGTGGTTAATTGACCTAAATTCCTTGGGTGCACTGAGAAGGTCTAGCCTGGAGAGTTGACTTCATTGATAACACCAGTAGGCTGTTAGGTTCTGGAAGCTTCTGAGAAGGCCAACATATGTCTTTGAGTGGTATCTGTTACTTGGAGGCAGTAATCTTCCATCCCCAAAGTACTCCCTTAAAGTTTTATGTCATTTAGTAAAACATCATCAGACATAAAATAACATTTCAAAAGTCTCTTAAGGAAATTAAAATCACATTTCTAATACATGAACAACATACAACATTGACCTCTGGCCTCCACATGTGCATATACCAAAAATATTTGTAGCTCAGCCAGAAAACGATCTTCATCATAATAATATTAGCAATGGGGTGGAGGTGAATGTGTGTAACTCTCAAGGTAGAATGATCAGGAGTTCAAGGTTATCCTTGGTCTCATAGATAAATCAGAGCCGGTATGTGCTATGTGAGTTCTTATGTCAAAAGGCCATCTACAACCCCAACAGATAGATTTACAACTTAATCCCTATACTGAAGGCTCCTGTGCCATGTCAAATGAACACAGTCTCTACTTCCAGAGAGACTGCAGCCTTTGGTTGTTTTGAAGCAGAAGAACAATTCTGTTTCTTCAGATGCCTATCTGTGGGGTTGGAGATGTGGCTCAGTAGTTAAGAGTACTAAGTGTTCTTCCAGAGGTCCTGAGTTCAATTCCTAGCAACCATATGGTGGCTCACAATCATCTGTAATGGGATCTGATGCCCTCTTCTGGTGTGCATAAAGAGAGCTATAGTGGATTTACATATATAAAGTACATTTAAAAAATGTTAAATAAGAAAGAAGCAGAGGCCTATTTAATTTCCAAGTCATCTTCATGAGTCCTGATCTAACAGCATCTATTGATCAATTGTGATTGCCACAACCATGGATATTCAACATGTACTGTTATGTCTACTGGCCAACACAACTTTATACAGAGTCCACTATTATTCCTCATTACCTGAAGAAATTATATACATTTGCAGAGGTTTCCCAGATCATAGAACACCACCACCTGCCTGCCTGGCCACAGAGCTAAAGAATTTCACTGCAAGGCTTTGCAATATATCCAAGGACACATGCTTCTTGGAGAGCTTTGTACCATGTAAAACCAGCATCCCTTGGTGTTTAACTTTTTTGAAATATATAATTTAGGGCTGGAGAGATGACTCAGCGGTTAAGAGCACTGACTGCTCTTCTGAAGGTCCTGAGTTCAAATCTGTAATGAGATATGACACCCTCTTCTGGAGGGGCTGAAGACAGACAGCTACAGTGTGTTTACATGTAATAAATAAATCTTTAAAAAAGGAAATATATAATTTAGAGTTAGCGTGACTTACCCCACTATGGCCATGCTGGAAAGTGATGGATAGAGGGTATGGGAGGTGAGGGTGATGGTGGAGGTCATTGAGGCCTAGTCTGTACCTAGGGAGCCTAACCCCCTGCCTCCTATTGCCTCCATCCCCAATCTTAAATTCTGAGGTGACCCTCTATGCATTCAGCAGAGTTGTGGGGACTCTCCTCTGCCCTCTTGTCTCCTGGGTATGTTGTCTCCTAATCAGCCAAAATGAACAACAAGCCCAAACAGAAACCTTGTACTTGGGAG
Source organism: Apodemus sylvaticus (assembly GCF_947179515.1). Lineage (NCBI taxonomy): Eukaryota > Metazoa > Chordata > Mammalia > Rodentia > Muridae > Apodemus > Apodemus sylvaticus. The sequence goes on along the minus strand of NC_067480.1, from coordinate 84,226,441 downwards.
TCCCTGGTAACTGCAAAGATTTTCTCTGGGTCAGAGATCAGCAATTTCCTTTTCTCTCTCGATGAAAGAACAGGCTGCAAATATTTTCATCTATGTGAACCACATGGTCCCCAGAACAAGCATGTGGTCTTGCTGTGGAAGGCAGGAACTGATGTGGGTGTTTCTCTGACATAGCATGGCTGGATTGGGCCTGTGGGTTGTGGCTTCCCAATCCTTTCTTCAAAGTCAGCAACTGAGTCTTTGGTACCAGCAGCAACAGAACACCCATCACCTTGAATACATTTCCCCCTCTACAATGTGTTCACATGCTTTAAAGGCTATGAAAAGTTCTTGCCCATCTCATCCAAATTGTTAAACACCGTTGAGTGCATTATTGGGTTGGGATTTTATTTTATGGATATGTAAAGAAGTGAGTTTGCACAGTGCTAATGGCCAGGCCCCTCACCACATTGTGTGTTCCCTTTCTTTCATGCACAGCTAGGCAGGACAGACATCTATGGAAAACTTTATTTTGTGTAGATACGTAATTTCTTTCTTTCTTTCTTTCTTTCTTTCTTCTTCTTCTTCTTCTTTTTTTTTTTTTTTTTTTTTTTTTTTTTTTTTTTTTTTTTTTTTTGGTTTTTCGAGACAGGGTTTTTCTGTGTAGCTCTGGCTGTCCTGGAACTCACTTTGTAGACCAGGCCTCTGCCTCCCAAGTGCTGGGATTAAAGACTTGTGCCACCACTGCCTGGCCATAATTTCTAATAAAGCTATAAAACATCAACAACTGATTAGTCACAGTACTATTACCAGTTGTTCTTTCTTTGCTTTTGAAGATGAGGTTTCTCTGTGTAGCTTTGACTGTTCCAGGACATGCTCTGCACACCAGGCTGGCCTCAAACTAAGAGATCCACCAGCCTTTGCCTCCTGAGTGTTGGGATTAAAAGCAAGTGCCACTATGGCCCCACCCAGTTGTTTTTGTTTTTTTTTGTTTTTGTTTTTGTTTTGTTTTTTTGAGACAGGGTTTCTCAGTATAGCCCAGGCTGCCCAGGCTGTCCTGGAACTCACTCTGTAGACAAGGCTGGCCTCTAACTCAGAAATCAGCCTGCCTCTGCCTGCCAAGTCCTGGGATTAAAGGCGTGCACCACCACTGCCTAGCCCAATTATTCTTTTTAATGCTCTTTTTGGTGTGTGCATGAATATGGAGGTCAAAGGCCAGTCTCTCATGTTGTACCTCTCAACACAGTCTTCCTTATTTATTTATTTTTTTGAGAAAGGGACACACATGACCCAGAAATCACTGACTGGATGAGGCTGCTTTGGTGTGATTCCCCAGGGAGGGAGCTGCCTGTCTCCCTCTAGTGTGCTGGTCTCGGAAGCATACACATCTGGCTCATGGGTTCTGGTGATGTAACTAGGGTCTTTCTAGCCCTCAAGAACATTAAAAAATTTTTTTTCTGAATTGTGAGGTGAGAGTATGCATTGGTTTTATCCTTAGGACAAATGAAAATAATAAAGTCCCCTCCAGTATATTCCATACTAGGAAGAGAAAGAATTTTGAAGAGACTTGGGGTTCGGGAAGAAGTGCTGGAAGAAAAGCAGGCCCGGAATCTTCCCATACTCCATTTTCTGAGGGAAGGTTGGGTGTAAATACTGGGAACACTTAAAGATAGCATTGGGCTTCCTTTTTGGAATTCCTCAAGGGAAAACACAGGGACAGGGAGCAGAAGTGTCAGGCTGACAAGCAACCTTCCCACGTCCTGTGTTCAGAAGAGGAAAGATTGCTCTAAATATTTGAACGAAGGAAAATGAGATTTCAAATGAACTCCTGGCTGCATGTTTGTTTTAAAGAACTACTAACATACTCCCTTTTTCTTAGCTCAGAATGATTTCAGCCTAATGCACTAAAACCCCCAAATCTGTGCTTTCCAAAAGGTTGTGGGAAATAGAAGGGACAGAAGACCTCGACTTTTTCCTGCAGTTCACCCAATTCCTGTTCACTGCTTCTTCACAACTGATCTCTGTTCATGACAAAGACCAATAATAAACTAACTCAGAAATTCCTTCCTTTGGAGCACTGTCTACTCTTTGGGAACACTACCTACACCTTGGGAAGACTCTGTGCTATGGGAGCACTACCTACCTTTTGGGAGCACTACCTACCTTTTGGGAGTATTAACTACCTTTTGGGAGCATGGCCTATCTCTTCTGAGTACAGCCCAAACCATGGGAACATGATCTGTCCTTCAGGGTCACTTGTATTCTCGGGGAGCACTTTGTATCCTGGGAGCACTGCTTAACTATTGGACAACTGTCTAACCTTTGTGAGCTTTGCCTCTCACACAGCGGTCCTCATCCTTGGCTGCACATGAGCCACTCTGGGGTATCTACTGGCTACAGATCTCAGAGTTAGACGCTGTGCATGATAGTTATCTTTAAAATCATCCGGGTGGTGCAATTATGAAGCAGGGGTCAAGAATGGTCCAAAGGCAGAGGATCTACTAGTCCTAACAATTCCACATGCTATGACAGGAATGCTAGTCATAAAGCAGGAGGAAGAGCTCAGTTGTGCCTTTGGGAGGGATGTCCCCTGTAAGAGTCACACTAGAAGGGGTGCCCTTGCTGAATCCCAAAGAAAGATGGGTAATTGTTTACCAAGCTAGACAAAGGAGGGTGTGGTAGGGTCCATTCCACAAAAGGAGTGAGCCAAGATAAGGCAAGGTAGCGTGACGTGTCAGGGCGGACCCTGAAGCTGTGCTGGGAGGGATGGGCAGTTTGTCTCCTTGGGTGACAAAACTCCACAATAAGGTGACTCACGTATCAGAAATTCATTGTGTCACAGTTCTGGAGCCGGGGATTTCCGTCTTAAGGTGTCAGAAAAGTTGGTCCTCTTTTCCAGTGGTGTTTTTGTTAAGTTTTCAGCCCTCCATCCTGTGTGAAGCTTCAGAGAGCTTCTGTGTCTCAGTGGCCTGCTGGCATTTACCCACAATGACCCTTATCCACCTTACTTGCTGCCCTAGTTTGATTTCCGTTGTTTTGATAACTACCATAACCAAAAGCAATTTAGGGAGGAAAGGGTTTATTCCATCTTACTGTCCATCATCAGGGGAAGTCAGGGCATAAACTCAAGACAGGAGCTTGGAGGAGAAACCATGGAGAAATGCTGTTTACTGTTGCAGAATAATTAATATCTTACGTATTTTTCTGACTCAGCTAGTTCCCAAGGAATTGCGAGAGATCTAAGGATTGATTCAAAAAGCTTAAAAACACAATAACTGGGTAGGTACCTTTAAACTAATTTTCTAAGCTAGTCTGGCTACCTCCCCCCAAGTTATCTGTCAGTATTTGTCATTTGTCCTGACTGGGCTGAATCTGCTCCATCAGGCTATATTCTTGATAGGTTATTTCTCCATCACAGATGAAAAGAGCCAGTTCAAACCAGATTAGATTATATATTAAAGGCAGGTTTATTGGGAAGCTGCTCTCGGATGAGTTCACTGGCCCCAAGGACTTGCTTGGTGAGGTCCTTGATTTCCAAGGGAAATTACTATGGGGAGGGGGGAAGAGGAAGAGAAATAAAGGGCACCGGAGTGCAGAGAGGGAAGAGAGAGAAGAAAAAGGAGAGAGGGAGAGAGGAGAGACCAAAATGTCTGGATTATATAGGGAAAAGCCCCTAGGGGAAGGGCAGCCCAGCCCTTGGGCTGGAAAGTTCAGGCTAAGGGGCAGGGTGTGCCAGGTAGGGACTGAGGGATTCTGGGAGAACCTTGAGGCTAGGCCTGCTTTGATGTGTAAAATATGTACCTCAGTCCCTTGCCCAGGGTTCCAAAACCAAACTGTTTTTTCCAAGCATCCCCTTTTTCTCCCATTTCTTCTCCTCTCTTCCTATTTTTTTTCTCTTTCATGGTTCCACCTCTGACTCCAAGCTTGGGAACCCCAATCCCACCTACTTATCTTCTGTCCAGTTATTGGCTGGTTTTTTGTTTGCTTTGTTTTTGTTTTTTACTGTTAACCAATCAACTCTAAATTGGGGAGCAAGGTTTATACAACAAAGGCCAGTGTATGTGAGAATGCACTCCTCTGGACAGCAACCAGCTCTTGAGGTTCAGAATTTCAGATCTGTATATATAGCTCCAGACTAATGGCTTACTGGCTTACTCCCTGGTACATGCTCAGCTAGCCTTCACCTATAGCTTAGGCCCACCTTCCCACAATGGGCTGTGCCCTCCCACGTCAGTCATCAATCCAGATAGTTTTCACACGCATGGTGTCTTAATTGCTACTGTTCCACTGCTGTGAAGAGACACTATGACCAAATCGACTTTTATACAAGACACGATTTAATTGTAGGCCTGTTTACAATTTCAGACGTTAGCCCATTATCACTGTGGCCTCATGGATGCGTAGGCATGGTGCCGGAGCAGTAGCTGATAATTTCCCATCCTGATCCATAAACAGCAAAAGGGAACCTGGGCCTAGCCTGGGATTGTGAAACCCCAAAGCCCACCCGCAGTGACACACTTCCTCCAACAAAGACACACCTACTCCAACAAGGCCATACCTCCTAATCCTTCTAATCCATTCAAATAATACTACATCCTGGTGACTAATAGCTTTCAAATATATGGCCCAATGGGGATCATTCTTATCCAAACCACCACACATGGTTACCGACAAATCTGATCAAGGCAACTTTTCAGTTATGTCCCCCTCTTCTAAGGTGAGTCTAATATGTTGGCTAGTTTTATGTCAACTTGACACAAACTAGAGTTTTTGTCTTTTTTTTCTTTTTTTCTTTACTTTACTTTTCTTTTTTTTTTTAATAACAGACCTCAATTGAGAAAATGTCCCTACTGTCTTGGCCTGAGGGCAAGTCTATAGTACATTTTCTTAATTGATAATTAATGGGTTTGTAGTCTTGGTTTGCGTAAGAAATCAGGCTGAGCAAGGTTTGGAGAGCAAGCCAGTAAGCTGCCCTCCTCAACAGCTTTTGCTTTAGCTCCTGACTCCAGGTTCCTGCCCTGTTTGAGTTCCTACCTTGACTTCCTGCGATGTGGAACTATAACCCGGAAGTAAACATTTTCTTCCCAAAGTTGGGCTATTTTGGTCATTATATTTTACTACAGCTCTAAAAACTAACTAAGATATTCTATGTAGTGTCAAGTACACAATCAAACTAGCTCGAAAGGCTCCCCACGCCCAAAATAAATTCCTCTGGACTTTAGATGTCTCCATTTGTATTTTAAACATTACTATTCTCGGCAAATTCCCCTCCTTCCTGTCAGTGCACAGGGGCTAATTTTGGAGGCCATGATCCATAGTATTTTTGGCTGCTTCTCCCGCACCAGTGAAATGGTCATGGCACTGGCTTAAAGGCTACTGGGTAAAAATGTCAGAAGTCAGAGTGTGAGAGACAGCAAGTGTATTGTCTTTGGGAAATCAGTGGTCTGGGTTTTCATCAAGAGAACAGTTAGGTTGTAGCTAGAGATGGCTCAGTGGTTAAGAATGCTTGCTGCTCTTACAGAAGAGCCAGGCTCGGTTTCTCGTGCCCAGATCAGGTGGTTCATAACTTCTTATAACTCTAATTTCAGGGGACCTGACATCCTCATCTGACCCTCACATGTTCTTGCATGCATATGGTACACTTACATATATGCAGGTTCACATATATACAAATAAAATAAGATAAAATAAAATATACAAAGAGAACTGCTATATAATTTGCCTTTAAACATTTAAACATTCTCCAGGAGGTCTCCAGGAGAGGACAGCCTGAGCACTGGAGACAGTGGGGACCGTTTTGAGTACAGCATGTCTTTGTGAACACTTCGATAGGGTCCTGTAAAAAGCTAGTGTTCTTCGACTTCCTCCTTTCCAGGACTGGGCCTGGCTGAAAGCCCATGTTCCGCAGGTCAATAGGCCAGGGAAGCCCCTTGAGAACCCTGTGGGAGAGGGTTGGAGTCAAGTGCTTCAAGAGAGGATTCTGACTCAGCTCCTAACTCCCCCCTAGAAACAGGTGGAGTGATGACTAAGTTAAGAAAGGAGCTCTTAGAGTCAACCAGCCCTTCTGTTGGTCCCAAGAAGACAAAAGGTTTGTTTCCTCAGTAACAAGTACCTTGTTTGACCAGGTAGCCAAGGAGTGTTCACTCCCCACTTCACTGCTAGAAATGTAGAATCCAGTTTTTGCATAAAAATATGTTTTATAAAGGGAAGCACATCACTGAGAAATCAAATAATGTGTTCAGCACATCTTAGAGTGGGCCAGGGGGGTAACTCAACCTTCCTTGGAAGCATGAAGACCCGGGTTTGCGGCCCAGCATCACTTGAAAATGAGAGATGGTAGTGTGCACTTGTCATTCCAAGTCAGAGACAAGGGTCTCCTAAGGGCTCACTGGTCAGCCAGTCTAGTCTAATTGGTGAGCTCCAGGTCAGTGACAGACCCAGTCTCAAAGGAAGAGGACAGTGTTTCTGCAGATGACATCTGAGGTCTGAGGTTGTCCTCTGCTTCATAGGTGCATGTGCTTATACACACAGACACAGACACACGGACAAACAGAAACACACACATAGACACGTGCGCGCGCACACACACACACACATACACACACACACAAGAAAGGACACTGGCCCAGCCCCTACCACCTGGAGAGGATCCTGAGTACCCTCAACAGGTAGCATCATCACCTCTCCTGCTAGCTGAGGACCAGGGATCTGCAGTGGCAGAGCTGGCTCTACAGCTCTCATTCTTGTTCTCTGAAGCTTCCCCTGGCTCTAGCTGAGCCTCTGAGATCTCATTCCCACATCAGCACCAAGTGGCCCCAAGACTGGACCTCAAGCATTCTCAGCCAGTCCAAACCCAACATATTGGGATAATGGCAGAGATCCAAATATCCACTTAACAAAGATGGGGCAGACATCCATACCAAAAGATACTATGAAGATGATGATCTTGGAATTCTTGTTTGAGGATAAATTAGAACTTTGGGGTTCCATTTCAGCATGAGATGTTTCATGTGCAGACCCATATACTTGCTATCTTGCAGAAAATTCTGGGAATTCTAAACCTTACTTTTCAGTTTGTTGTCCCCCTGATGTTCCATGCTTCTTTGCAGTACAAGGCAAAGGAGAGTCTCAGGTGCCACTAAGAGACCCAGACCCAGGAACTGAGTCTTGTTTCAGGGTGTTTCAGGGTACACCTTGCTTGCAGAGGCCCCAAGGCTTTATGAAAATTCTGAAGTTTCTTCTCGAATCTCTGCTTTCCTTTCAGAGGGTAGACAGCTTCACTGCTCTACGACTTTCCAAAAAGAACCAAGCTTTGAAAGAGGCCACACCTAATGCACACCTATGGGCTACCCTCAGCTGCCTGTGAAGGGGAATTAGGAGTAACAGCGCTTCCGTTTCCGAGTCCTAAAATGATCAGGAAACTTGAGAACCCTCGTGGTCATCTCCGTGGCCTGGGGCAGGAGTGCAAATACATTTAGTCAGTCAGGCTAATTTTAGAGATTGCAAGATCTGGCAATTCTGCGACTCCCTCAGAAGGGCACCACAAGCCACCTTTGCAAGCTATTCTTTATGTCTTCGTCCAGTCTAGGTGTCCTTGCCTGGGAGCGGTAAATCCTTTGCCTACTCTTCAATAGTTCTGATCAGTCCTCAGATTCACTTTCGGAGTTGACTAGCTGACACATCCTAATCTTTTCTTCAAATCCCTGAAAACTTTTTTTAGACATCTAACAGATTGGTTTATTGCAGACTCCCAGGATTTTCTTGTTTCACGCCATTTCTCTGAAGGAGATGAGTTCTCTCACATAAGCTCGCCCACTGGGCTTTCAGGCACATGCTTGTAACCCCAGTATTTGTGAGACAAATGACAGGGATTAAGAATTGGAGGCCATTCCATCCTGGGTTACAGAGCAAGGTCCTGTCTTAAAAATAACCACCCCACCACAAACTAGGGGCTATGGAGATGAGTCAGTACTTAAGAGTTGCTATCCCAGCACCCTGCATACACCCTGCATAGCAAGCTGGGTGTCTCCTGTACTCGTAACCCCAGTTCACAGAGCAACAGGGAAAGGGAGTAGATGACAATAAAATAAAATAAATAAGAAGGAAGCACATGGCTGCCCCTAAGTAGGATAGAGCAGTTTATTGTAGATAAAGGGAGAACACACACACACACACACACACACACACACACACGCACACACACGCACATTCACAAACACACATACACACACACGCACATTCACAAACACACATATACACACGCACACATTCACAAACACACATACACACACACACACATTCACAAACACATACACACATACACACACATATTCACAAACACACATACACACATACACACACACATTCACAAACACACATACACACACACACACATGCACACATTCACGAACACACATACACACACACACGCACATTCACAAACACATACACACATACACACACACATTCACAAACACACATACACACACACATTCACAAACACACATACACACATACACACATTCACAAACAGACATACACACACACGCACACACACACGCACATTCACAAACACACATATACACACACGCACATTCACAAACACACACACACATTCACAAACACACATACACACATACACACACATTCACAAACACACATATACACACACAAGCACATTCACAAACACACATACACACACATTCACAAACACACACACACATTCACAAACACATACACACACATTCACAAACACACATACACACATACACACACATTCACAAACACACATACACACACACACGTACATTCACAAACACATTCACACACACACATTCACAAACACACATTCACACACACACACACACCTTCACAGACACACAGACACACACAGACACAGACACACACACACACACACACACACACACACACACACCTCTTTGGTTTGCATCTCAGGGAGCAATCATCCTGACTGCAGTGAGCTATGTCAGTAGCGCAGAGGAACCAGGCCAGGGCCAGTCACGGGAGAAGAAAGCCATCCCAACCACCTCCTTAGCCTTTAGGCAGTCAATGGGTTTAAAACACCACCAATCAATCACTGATTTCCATAATGACAGCCATAAGTCACACAGAAAATGAATCAGTAACAAAGGGTTTGGCCACGTGGATTGTTGAAAGAGCCGGGCTAGCAAGCTTCTAACTCTGGAACTCCGCCCTGGCAGACGAATTCAAGTCACTTTAGTTTTGGCTTGGAAGGAGGTCAATTAGAAATATTTTACTGATTACATTGTCATGGAAAGGTGAGCGAGAGCTGCACTCCTTAGCAGGCAGACCAGGGAGTGTGGAATGGCAGAGACAAGAGCCTCCCTCCCTGGGCAGTTAGGAATAGCTGAGGGCTAGGGAGGGGTAGCTCAGCCAGGAGCTTTTAATTTCCACAGAAATGGCACTCAGCTTGAAAATGTACAAGAAGCCCCGGGGTGAACCTAGTGCATTATGTACTTCAAGCCGTGTTCCTCCTATGGACCAAGGAAATGAGAACTCAAACTTCAGTTTAACAAAAAGTACTTCACAGGGGCTGGAGGATGGCAGGGGCCAAGCGCATGCAGAGGTCCCAAGTATCTGGTAACAGTTCACAACTTCCTGCAACTCCAGCTCTAGGTGCATGCACGCATGCATACGCACATGCTCAAGTGCCCATGTGCAGGCACACGCGCACGCAAACACACACACACACACACAAACACACACTTACACTTAAAATAGTAAAAAATAATCTTTAAAAAGAACCAAAGAGTTCCTGACCATTGCCGTAATGACATCTACAATAGCATCTTGACTTTCAGCATGGGCTTTGAAGGACTGGTTTTTGAAGGACAGAGAGAGGACACATTCAGAACCTCTAGGCCAAAATTGTGCAAGAGTTCAACCTCGGTGAATTCATCTTCCTCACTAAGAGCTCTTCAGTTTGCCTCTTAATCAAATAGTGAGCTTAGCGATGCCGCTTGATCTCATCTAAGCCCTGCACACTACTGTCATTGTGTCTAACAAGTTATTCATTCGCTATACTCTTCAGAAATGTTTACTGAGTGCCAACAGCATGCCAGGGACATTTTAGACCTGAAGTAAACAACCCAGGAAGGTTATCTTTCTGGGAACATATATAGTGCTTGGGTGAATTGATTTGTTTTATTTCAAAATGAAACCAAGGCCCAACAAGAATGGAAGCAAGAACTGAAAACTGCAGAGGCAGAAGGGTTTCATGGTAACTAACATGGGAGCACTTCCTAGACTGCATATATTTCTGTGCATTCTGAGACCCAGCCGGCCATCCCCCCTCCCCCCGGAATCATGTTTGTATTTCTCAACACCTCTCTCAATGGTTCTGACATGGCCTGTTTAGAGCCAGTCTCCAAATGCTTGTCCTAGGACCACTGACCCAGAAACTCTCTTCTCTATGTCTGTTAAAGTTCTGACAAGACCCAAAAGGCACTTTCAGTTCAATAGCTGGAAGAGACTTTTAGAAGGAACTTGTAAATGTGTGCTAGGGTCTCTGAAGAATGGCAAAGAACCCCAAGGTTAGTCATGCAACCCATAGCAACTGTTGGTATTTTAAACTCAGGAGGTCAGAGGGTGCTCCCCAGAGTCAAGAGACTAGAGAGAACACCCTGAAAGACCATTAGTTGAAAAATGTAGCCAAATCCAACTAGAATCTGGGAGGCCAAACAGCTATTGTCCATGACCATGTAGACCAGTCTTACAGGGGTAGCAAAGAGGATGGACAGAGTTGTAGGAGCACTCACATGAAGGGCATCTAAATGATGCATTCTTCAAATCTCATGCACAATTGTTTCCCAGAGTGCTTCATGGCTCCTTACTGTCTCTGTTGCCAGAGGCAACCCAGGCAACAATGCCGAGTTGTTTGCCTCTTCTTCCTCTTCCTCTTCTTCTTTTCATAACCACTAACATCTTTGAGTACTCTGTATATTATATGTGCTGTGGTGGATTTTCTTTGTCTCCATCTCTTTCTAACTGTGTGTGTGTGTGTGTGTGTGTGTGTGTGTGTGAGAGAGAGAGAGAGAGAGAGAGAGAGAGAGAGTTTTGATGTTTGATGTCTTGCTTTTCCACAGTCTGTACCTCATTTTAAAAAGCTATGTTCATCATCACTTGCATGTGTGTATGTGATGCATATGTGTGCTATGCATATGCATATGATAGGATGCTATAGCATATGTGTGGAGGTTGGAGCACAACTTTGTGGAGTTGGCTTTCTCTGCTCACATTTCTTTCCACGCCTCCCCTTTATTTATCCAGACGGGGATCGTCCGCTGAACTTGGAGCTCTCCGCTTCAGCTCGAATAGAGGCTAAGTAAGCACCGGGGACCCTGTGTCTCTGCCGTGCCAACACTGAGATTACAGGTACCCGTCACTCTATCTGGCTTTTACATGGATGCTGAGAATCTGCATCAGGTCCCCATGCTTGCGCTGACAAGGACTTTACCAGCCGAGCCATCTCCCCAGCACCTTAGCGAACACTGCAAAGCGATAAGTCAGAATCAGAGGCCATATATCTTACACGAGAGCCCATGTTATCAGCCTCTATGCGTTTTCCCAGGAAAACACCCATCCTAGTCCCTCTGCATAACTTCAGTGCGTGCTGTGGGTAGGCTTGTTTTCTTGTACATCACTTTGCCATCATTCATAAGGGTGTTTGTGCATATTAACTATTACATGTTTCCTCTTCATATCCAGGAAGCAGCTTGGGCCTTGTGGAGCAACTGTTTCTGCACCTGTGCTTTGAGGATTGAGAACTGGATTTGGCCTCTTCTCCCCTATGCCCTGCATGATGAAGAATGCAGCTCAGAACCATGGTGGCAGTTTGTTCTGGAATGAGGGTTTTCCCAGGACTTGGTTATTTTAACATTAAGCCTGGGACACATCGTGACATGGCTGGGATGGTTGGCAGTTGACATGTTTTTAAAGCAGTCTAAATTTTATAATGAGAAGGCCAGATAACTCTTGAACCACATTTAAAAAAAAATCAATAAAAATTAAAAACACGTTTGGAAAAGATACACAAAATGATGAATAACGAATTAAATATATCGTTCTCACACCTTCTGAGCCTGGGATCTGGCGAGGGCTCATCTCATGGCATCTTGAAGCATCATTTGTGACTCTTCCTTAGGACCATCTGAAAAGCAGAAGTCACGTGATATGACAGGGATTAGGAACTGGAAGGCGGTCTGTTCCAGACAAGTCAGCTTGGCAGCTAGAGATGTCCAGCGATGAAGGATACAGGCTGCTGGGACAAAGCCCAGAGCCCCACCTCCTTTAATCTAGTCCTAAGCATGTGGCACCTGTCTCAAACACGCATGGTGTTTATTTCACTGTGTTGTAACCGCTTGTTTATTGTTTGTGTCCCTTGCTAGACAGAAAGATCATGGAGGACAGCATGCAGGGGTCTGGAGATTTAGAGCTGTCCCTGGTCCCTGGTCCTAGCTCAGTGACTGTTGAAAGCATCTGGGCTACAAAGGAGGTGTGTTTTCTCAAGGTTTGTGTTTGGCCTTTCTCCATTCAGAACTAAAATGTGACTTTCGAAGCCATGTCTAAGGACATCAGGTATTCAAGTGGGCACGGGAGAGGCATAACTCCCCACACTATAGAAGGGTTTCCTGCTAAGCAATTTCCAACCTTCTCTGCCTCTGGGGTCTCTCTGGACTCTTCCTCTCCACTCTGATGCCTGCCTTGCTTTTGGATTATCTTGCTTTTGGATCGCAAATAGCTTAAATTCATCCTTATTATTTGACAGAATGCCGGACAAATTAAAAAACAAATTATTATTTTTTTTTTGGTGGTGGGGGGGAGTAATCTAATTCACGTAAGTGGCAAGGCTTGGCTTCTGTAGGAGACCATCCAAGAATCGGTGTCAATACAGATGCCATGAAAAGGACCACGGGACAAAACTCACTTTGTAATGCATTCCTGTTGTACCACGTGAAGGACTAGCGTGTTACGTGTGTCCACATGAATTTGTTCTATGGCTAGAAGGGACAAGATTAATGATCGTTTCCTGGCACAGGTAAGGCTGAGGTATAGCTCTACCGTATACCCAAAGTCTGGTTGGGAGGCAAGATCTCTGAAACCCTAAAACCGGTGTCCTTTGCTACCTTGCAGTCCTGAAGCCTTACAGCCTACAAATGCCTGTCTCCTGCGATGTCTGGCTTCTCCCATTTTTCTGATCCTAACCTCGCGCTAAGAGAGTAGTATGGACTTAGCTTCTGGAGGAAGTCTCCCAGTGCCCGGAAACAGTGACAGAGAGAAAAGAAGGAATGGCAAGCCAGATAAAGCATGGCTTGGGACTTCTTTATCATTGGGGGAGAAGATTCCCACTTACAAGTGGTATTAAAGCCTGTGGTTAGATTTCACCAGTGTAAATTATTCACGGAGAACTGCCAAGGTTTCCCTCCCTGCAGGGTGAACAGCTGCCATTCTGCGCTCCCCTGCCTTGCTAGACTGGTGGGTTTTTTTGAAGACCAGCGCCCTCTGGGGGTTGAAGTGAGAAAAACCAATCCAGGAAGAAAAGAGCAGCCCTTGCTGCTCTTACTTAGCGATGAAAGCTGAGGGGCTTCGGAGAGAAACACTTTCTAGTGCCACCCTGAGTGTGAAGTGTCATGGGACCATGGGGTTAGTGGCTTAACTGTCTTAGGCTAATGTGGCTTCGGCAGTAACGCTTCGCATCCCGTGGAAGAGCCAGGTTCTCTTTCTGTGTTTTCTGTAGGGAGGTACGAGGTATACCAAGACTCAAGACTAACCTGGGTGTGGCTGCGTGAACCTGAAACTTCTAATACTTGGGAGGCTGAGGCAGGTGGATCACTGATAGTTTGAGGCCAGCCTGGACCGCATACGAAATTCTGGAACAGTCTAAGTTTCAGAGTGAGGTGCTGCCTCAAAATGAAAGACTTAAGCCTTGTCAAAAAGACAGAGTGGGCGTGGTAGCAGTGTACACCTTTAATCCCAGCACTTGGGAGGCAGAGGCAGGAGGATCTCTTGTCACTTTGAGGCAAATCAGATTTCTATATCAGGTTCCAGGCCAGGCAGGACTACAAACTGAAACCCTGTCCTGAAGGATGGTGAAGGTGATGATGATGATGATGACGACGACGACGATGACATCGATGACGGTGGTGAGGAGGAGGAGAAGGAGGAAAAGGAGGAAGAGGAGGAGGAGACCGCATGACAGAATATGACAGAATGGCTATAAGACTCCTGCCAAGCATCTCCACAGGTGTTAGGGAGAAAGCAGCCTAGTGTTTGTAAAGCACTCACTCCATGCAGGAGTCAAACTTACCTCACTGATTTCCTGAAGATGAGTTCTGTCCCCTGCTTACTTTCAAACCCTTGCTTGAACTTACTGGTAAATTATTAAAGTGTTCCTCGGACTGTCATAGGACGGGTCACTTTGGGGAAGAACCAGCAGGAGGGAGATGGAGTGCTTGCACAGCTGTGGCAGAGGAAGCCTGAGAAATCTGCCCGTGGTTAGTGCTGAGGAGCAGAGGACTTATACCTCCGCATCTTCCAAACGCGTGCACGCGCGCGCGCGCTGCGCGCGCGCGCGCGCACACACACACACACACACACACACACACACACACACACACATGTGACTAGATCTCCGCCCTCTTCTGCAGCTGAGGTCTTGACCTGGAAACTGAAGCAGACCGCCAGCAGTGGGCAGACCACCCGGATTCTCTCCTCCCATACTATTTCCGAGCTTCTTGGTTCAACCTCCAGCTGACTGCGTGGGTGTGTGTTTGCTGCCTTCCTCTGGAGGCATGAATTCTCTGGGGTCCTGGGAACTGCAAGTTAGTGCTGTGGGGATAACAGAGCACTCCTTACCAGTCTTCAACTAGTGGCTCATATTTAAACCCACAACAGCTATGGATGGTAAGGACAACATCACATCCGGGGCATTAGTGAGGCCACACTTAAAGCCAAGTGTTATGTTAAGACTGTTAGTTAGCGTGCTCTTGAATTTCATAAAGGTAAAATAGGACGTCAAAAAGCCAAGGCTAATTGCAGGAAAGAATTCTCCAAAAATGCCACTGCCTCGAGCAATAGGATCTAACATTCATTGTATGAACTCTGTGTCAAGAATTTAAACTTCTCCTTTTCAGGAGACTTTTATCTCTTCTACTAGATTCTGAAGCCTCAGAAGTGGGTTTGTGTTTACTTCTGTCTCTCTGGATCTAAAATGGCTACCAGATTTATTTAGTGTATCTCACAATGACCATGGTCCAGAAATTCAGGGGTGACCTCTCTAGGTGGGAGCTTAGTCCTATACAATTGTTATCATGTCATGGTCATTGAAAGGTCTGACAGAGGAATGGCTTCCAGGACTGCTTCACGGAATGCTTAGTGACAGGAGCAATGTCACAGTGGGACTCTTCATGGAGCTGCTGAGGGTCCCTGTGGCCTGGCAACCTAAGCCCCTGATCTTTGGTTGATCAGGTGAATGATCTTAGGGACCCAGTCAGCAGTTGCATGCGGTACTTTTCTGACCTGACTTCAGGAACCAGGTTCTATCATGTGTACTGTGTGCTATGGACACACATGTCAGCCCCGATTCAGCATGAGGAGACCACACGAGCTATGGACACCAGAAGGGAAGCGACTGAGGACCACCATCCTCTTGTCCCGGGCTATTCTGGGTTCTGTGGCCACTCCTCAAGAGGTTTGGGGTCAGGGTCCTGAGATGGCCCAGTGACCAAGAAAGTTTGCCATGTGAGCTTGAGTACTTGAATTCAGTCGCTGGATCCCTGAAAAAAATAAGAGACACCCCCAAAACCAGCCTGAAGAAAAGAACAGATTTCTGATATCCTCTGATCTTCATACAGACACACACACACACACACACACACACACACACACACACACACTAGCCAAAAAATGTGAAAAAAGAGGTTTTAGGAAGAAAATATATAGAGCAACAGGACATTCAATTATACCAAGATGGGCTATTGACTCCCAGGCTAAAAAAATATTTAAAACAATTTTTTTTATTGTCTAATCCCCCATCATGTTATTTACCCCAGCAGGCAGTGACCTATATACTCTTTAGGTCAAACAATTTATAGCTTCAGTATGCTTTGCTCTGATAGAAACCCCTTAGCCACAAGTTCGGCAAATTGCAATTATAAAAACATCTCAGCTGGCTTTCCTCTGAGAGTCAGACCAGAGCTTGGTCAGAGCATTGCGACAGGCAGGTGTTTTCTGGGGCAGGATGTGGTTACACAGTGGTGCTCTTTGTTATAGTCTGGGCAGAGGGATTTCACTGGCCTGACTGCTGCATGCTTGCTTCCTGGGCAGGAAGACCCTACTGCTTGATGGACTGGTGTGTCCAAAACAAACCTGATTGTTGTACCCCAAGCTCCTATCCTTGTACTGAACCCCAAATTCTATGGAACAAAGGTGACCCACAGTCTCGATCATCAGCTACCACTGCTCCTATGGAGTGTTTACATTCATTACATGCTGACTAACAAGGTCAAGTTCTTTCCCTGCAGAAATGAAATCATAGACAGAAACACAGAGAGAGCAGCACTGAATGACAGCAGAGAAAATGTATTGTGGCCTGGCGTATAGAGTCTTAGCAAGCAGCTAAAGACATGACCTAGGACCTCCAAGGTTATCTCGTAGAAAGAAAAATGTTTCTTCTTCTTCTTCTTCTTCTTCTTCTTCTTCTTCTTCTTCTTCTTCTTCTTCTTCTTCTTCTTTCCTCTTCCTCCTTTTCCTCCTCCTCTTTTCCTTCTTGTCTTCCTCCTCCTCCTTTCTCTCCTTTTCTTTCTTTGTTTTTTCTTGTTATTTGGAACCAAATATATATACAGAAATATGGTATTCTATTTCTTTAGTGGGCAACAGGTTAAAATGTATTACTATTACTTTTAAGCTCTCTTGAAAGACCTCTCTGTAGCTAACATTATCTGCCTCTGCACTCTGCAAATGCATCATGGTACACCCTTTTCCTCCCATTTTACAAACAGGTTTTCAGAGACGATCTACTCCTTGGCATTATGTCTATTTTCATGTATTGGCCTGTTTGGTTATTGATGGTTGATCTACCTGAACGATGGTGGATCATTGTTTAGGTAGGCCTGAAGATTCACATCCATAATCATAGACCCAGGAGGCTGAGAGAAAGGGGTTTCTTCAAGCTTGGGGCCATCCATGGCTACATGGTGAGGTCCAGGCCAACATAGGCTGCAGAGTGAGATTCTGTCTCAAAACAACAAAATAAAACAAAAATAGCCAAATGAATTAATCATGACATCCATGAGAACATGCATTCTGCCTACTTTGCTGTCTGTTACCCACCCCATCCTCCACCCAAATCCAGAAAATAAATGGCATTATGTTTACTTCATAAATAATTATTTTTTAAAAAAGTTCTGCAGCAAGTCAGCTGTAGGGTATTAAATCACTTCCCCAGTCTTTTGAGTCTAGATTTGACACACCTTTCACCATGCTATCTTGTTTCTAATTTACACCAGATGCTATGCTGTTCTAGAGTCTGAGGCAGGAGGGCCACAAGTTCAATTCCAGCTGATGCTTCAGAGGAAGTTCAAACCCAGCCCATGGCACTTAGCAAAATGCTGCCTCAGAATCAAAAGTGAAGACAGAGTTAAGAATAGATCTTGGTGGTGAAGACCTTGGCTAGCATGCATGAGGCTCTAGGTTCAAATCTCAGTACCAACAAAGAGGAGCCAGATGCCTAGACCTTAGGAAGATGAGGCTTCTGTGCTGCACAGGAAGATAATGAAAGAAGTCAGGAGAGACCTCAAGCCTTCTGATATTTCCTTACTCAGCTTCAGTTTTTGTTGTCATTGCCAAGCTAAATGTCACACTCCAGGATGAGTTAATGCTGAGGTTAGCGACTGCCGTTTCATCCTCGTGTGCAGCTGTCTGGCCTTTAGTCCACTGGGTGTGGACATGCACAGTGTGTGACTCAGGATGGTGTAACTGCCTACCCTTTTACATTCCACCTCTGTTACCAACGTGACCACAGGAGCAATAGCTTGGCAACGGTTACATACAACTGCCAAGACTGCGTAGATGTGTTTATCTGCGTTTCTACCAGGGAAGGACTAATCAACACACCCAAATCAGTACAGAGAGAAAGTCCCGTGGAGGGGCAGTGAGGACCTCAGCTGCTTCCTGTCTTTGTCGCTCCTGGGAGCTGCAAGTAAAACTGTTCAGGACTCAGCAAATCCAGTTAAGTACTCAGGAACTTCAATCTGGGAAGCAGTAGCAACAATTCCCTGAGAATCATTTGCTTCGCAAGCCAAGAACAACCCAAATATATCATCAGAAAGTTGACCCTTGCAAGACAACAGATTGGTCCAGATAATAGCCTTGAACTAGCTTGGGAGAAGGGTCCTGGTCTGACTGTGAAGAAACACAAATGACCATGCAAACTACCTCACTGTCATGCTCCTCCCGAGGACAGTGTGTACGCTTGGTGTCCATACGTGTGTTTACTATTCCACCTTAGGAACTAGCCTTCCGAGACCTGTCCCTGATACCAGACAGGAGACCAAATGGAGTCATCTGCTAAACTGCCTATGAACCACATTAGTCAGGTAGAGCATAAACCCAAGTCTCTTGCTTCCTGAGTATATCAGATCTGTGACTACAGAGGAATTGCCTCTGCCAATTCTTATGCTCCTATGCTATTTCGTTATCCAGGGACATAGCATAAAGATTTCTGTGGGGGAAGATTAACAGAATCAACTAACCAGGACCCGTGGAGGCTCCCAGAGGCTGAACCACACCCAAAGAGCAAGCAGACACGCCGCTTGGTCTTCACGCGGGTCCCCCAACAACTGGAGCAGCGGCTGTCCCTGACTCTGTTTGCCTGTGATCCTATTCCCCTAACTGGGCCACCTTGTCTGGCCTCAGTGGGAGAGGATGCACCTGCAGTAACTTGATGTGCAAGGGTGAGGTGGTACTCAGCCGTGGCCTCCCCCTTCTCAGAGAAGAAAGGGAGGGTGTGGAGAGGAGGAGAGGAGATGTGTGAGGAGGAGACTGGGAGGAGGGAGGCTGCTTTTGGAATATAAAGTGAATAAATAAATTAATTAATAAAAATCCAGAAAGATTTCCATAGAATCAGTGGGAAGAACAAATGCCCCAGAACATAAGTTCAAATCCCAGATCTGCTGTTTATGGACTGTTAAGCCTTGCGTGAGTTTGTTAGCTGGTCCAAGTCTCTTCTGTTTTCATCTGTAAGTCAGGTATCATGGTTACCCTCTTTCACGATGCTGCTGAGTGCGAATTACGTTAATGTGGCCACGGAAGGGGTCAGACAGAACTAGTGTCTTCACGTTTGACAGTGAGCCACAGTGCTACTGATCGTATTGAGTGGCCACCCTGTGGGTCAGTGCTCCAGCAGACAGGCTCACTGGGATGTGATAAGATGGAGAAGCTGGGGGACATCTCTGTCCCAGTGAGTGGCAGGGCTGGATCCTCTGCTGAGCACAGTGGTTTGTTCACACAGTTTACGAAATGAGATCTTACACTCGAACCCAACAAGCCCTGGCTTTATGAGTACTTTTATTAAGTGCTGATTATGATTATGATCTTTATTTTAAAATGTCAATTATACATGTGTCTATGTGAGTGTGGGTGTGTGCAAAGACCAGAAAATGGTCTACAATTCTCTTGAACTAGAGTTCCAGGTGGTTGTGGTCCTCCTGAAGTAGAAACTAGGAACCAAACTCAGGTCCTCTGGAAGAACAAACATCAATCGCTCTCAGCCTCTGAGCCATCTCCAGCCTGCAGTTATGTTATAAACACACAGTTCAATTATTAGAACCCAAGGAAAATAGGAAACGATCTCTAATGCCGGGAGACTGAAAAATCTATTAAGGATCTTGTGATTCTCTTGACCATCAGAATTGTCTTCCTAAAATAGACATAATGTTCTGGTTAAAATAAAAACATCATAACAGATTTAATGAGTATTTCATTTGCAGAAGCAGGAAGGAGAACAGAGGAAGACCCTAGAGTGTTGAGCAGATCAAATGAAATTGTGACTATCAAAGGGAACCACACGATACAAACCACAGCTTGGGTGTGCGGCTGGGATGTGAGGTTGGGATGTGGGGCTGGGGTGTGAGGCTCTATTTGATGTTGTTTGGGGGATTTGTTATTGTCAGATACCCACGCTGCACTGAACGTGCTAGACACGAGACCAACAGCCACTCATATCTGAAGGCAGGCACACAAATGTGTGAAGGAGGGTCTGGGGAGTTGGCTCAGATGGTGGAGAGCAGGCCGAGCAAGTCCAGGACCCTGAGTTCACATCGTAACGTGTACGTGAAAATCCAGGCGCGTGGCTCTCCTCGGTTACCCCAGGGCCTAGTATTGCTCTATCCATTCTAATGGTTGTGCAAATGAGTTTATTGTCTTCTTTTCCAGACTAACAGTGATAGAGAACAGGCCAGAAGACTGGGAAGATTTTATTATCTATTAGGTCACAGGAAAGAATTGCATTCCTCAATGTCTGGGCTGACAGACTTAATTTTTGTGTTTGTAGTACGTGTCTGTAAGTGCCTAGAACTTAGAAAGCATGCTAAAAATATTGGTTGAGCTAAAAATGTAGTTCTTTTCAACCTTCAGCTTTGCCCACCTATTTTTCCATTAGAGATGCCTGACCAACAGTATTTTTGAAAATTCTGTCTCTCCTCTGTCAAGTAGCCCCTAGATACCGACTCTCATAGAAGTGGAGTTTTAAAAATAAATACTGAAGACAAAAAAAAAATGATTTTGCTTTGTTTCTGTCTTTCTGGAGCACAGCTGGGCTGGAATTCACTTGGTATTCAATATTCCCTGCCTCACCTTGAACTTGTAACACTCCCCCCCCCACCCTTCAGTCTCCAGAGTGCTGAATAAAATGGTGCTTGTTTATTTGTTTGTTTGTTTGAATTCCTGGGGCTGGAGAGATGGCGCAACAGGTCGGGGTGCTTGCTGCTCTTGCAGAGGATCTTTGTTCATTTCCGGCATTTGGGCTGAGCAGGTCATAACTACCTCTGAGTCCAGCTCCAGCTAGTTCAGTGAAGTCTCCCGACCTCTCATAGAACCTGCACACGCGTGACACACACAATCACGCGCTCACGCACACACAGTCTTTAAACAAGGCAAAAGAACAGGCAAGAGCAGATGTGACTATCCCAAATGACTCCCTCGAGACATAACCCCTCTACTCTTCCTGAGAACAAGAAGGGAAACAGTAGAATTCACGAGGGACAGCCCGGATTTAGAGACGCGAACAAGCCCAGGGACATGTTAACAAACAAACAAAAAGAGGCAGGGTAGCTGGATCAGAAGTGCCAGCAACAAGTTAATAACCAGGGTGTTAACGTGCTTCCTGCAGGCAACTTGGTCCTGGCTCTTGGAGAAGATCCAGGAAGGCGGAAGGAGGGGAGTGCTCCCCCAGCAGTGCTGGGAGATAATTCAGGCTAAGAATGTTGCTAAGCACACTGCAGAGATGGTACAGAAGGAATAGGGCAGAACCGTTGTGCAGTTTTGCACCTTTCAACTTGGTGTTTCTGCACCTGCAGTGCCGTGCTAGGAAGAGGCAGTAGTTGTGTAGCGTGGCTGCAGTCAGACTATCTGATCTTTCGAACGCTCCTGGGGTAAGATTTCCCGGTCAGTGCCGAACATGTCAAAATCAGTAGATCTGAAATCACGGAGGTGCCTTGAGGAGTCCACTCCAGACAAGCCACGAAATTTTCTTAAGATGAGGGATTGCAAAGGCCAAGGAGGTTGTGAGGACGCTAATGTTACTGGAACCCCAAACCACATGTAAGCACATGGGAAAGCCGGTCACAGAGCTTTCTGGAATTGCCACAGCTGACTCAGTTCCCAAGGTAACAGAGCCTTGCCCTATTCTGATTCCCTACCCATAAAACCTGACCTTTTACAAAAAAAGAGATTATAATTTGGCAAAGAAATTCTTATTTGGGGCTCATTTGGGATTCAGGAATGAAAAACAAAAAAAATAAAATAAAATAAAAAATAAAAAAATAAAACAAAAACAAAAATAACAATGTGAATTCAAGTTTTCTCTTGTTTACTTTTTGTTTCCATTTCTTTGGGGCAGTGTCTCAGATACCCCAGGCTGGCCTTGAATTCCTTAGGTAATTGAGCACGATCTTGAGTCCCCCCCCTCCCCCCCACCCTGGCTTGTTTCCACCTTCAGAGTGCCGGGATTATATCTGTGCACTGGCGTGCCCAGTTTGCATGGTGCTGGGACAGGACCCAAAACTTACGCCTGCTAGGCAAGTGCTCTACTGATGAGCCACACCCCCCAGTCCTTACTGGCTATTGCGGAGGATGACTCGGTGTGTAGTGCGAGGGGTCAGGAAAGGATGGACAGCTTCCATGAACTTTGCTGAGGTGTCATCCGCAAAGAACCTCCATGTGCTCAACTATCTAGAAGATTCTTGACCTGTCTTTGGGGTGTTTATGGATACTCTATTGCATATACACAGTTGATACAGAGGAAGGGCCAGAACTCCCTTTACTGAGTGCTTGGCTTTGCAGAGAGGCTTTTGAGAAACAGGATGAGTTGCTTTCACAGCTCAGGGTTTGAAAAACAGCCAAGGAAGGGACAAGGAAGACAAGAAAACTATAGCGATGGAGTCCAGGGAATAGGAAGAGCTTCCACAGCAGTCAGCTACTGGTCCTGCCCCCATGCCTGGCTGTCCCTGGGACCCACCTGGTTCTGCTCCCATGCCCAGCTGTCCCTGGGACCTACCTGGTCCTGCCCCCATGCCCGGCTGTCCCTGGGACCTACCTGGTCCTGCCCCCATGCCGGGCTGTCCCTGGGACCTACCTGGTTCTGCTCCCATGCCTGGCTGTCCCTGGGACCTACCTGGTCCTGCCCCCATGCCCAGCTGTCCCTGGGATCTACCTGGTCCTGCCCCCATGCCCGGCTGTCCCTGGGACCTACCTGGTCCTGCCCCCATGCCCAGCTGTCCCTGGGACCTACCTGGTTCTGCTCCCATGCCCAGCTGTCCCTGGGACCTACCTGGTCCTGCCCCCATGCCCGGCTGTCCCTGGGACCTACCTGGTCCTGCCCCCATGCCGGGCTGTCCCTGGGACCTACCTGGTCCTGCTCCCATGCCCGGCTATCCCTGGGACCTACCTGGTTCTGCACCCATGCCCGGCTGTCTCTGGGACCTACCTGGTTCTGCTCCCATGCCCGGCTGTCTCTGGGACCTACCTGGTCCTGCCCCCATGCCTGGCTGTCCCTGGGACCTACCTGGTCCTGCCCCCATGCCCAGCTGTTCCTGGGACCTACCTGGTCCTGCCCCCATGCCCAGCTGTTCCTAGGACCTACCTGGTCCTGCCCCCATGCCCGGCTGTCCCTGGGACCTACCTGGTCCTGCTCCCATGTCCGGCTGTCCCTGGGACCTACCTGGTCCTGCCCCCATGCCGGGCTGTCGCTGGGACCTACCTGGTCCTGCTCCCATGTCCGGCTGTCCCTGGGACCTACCTGGTCCTGCCCCCATGCCCAGCTGTTCCTGGGACCTACCTGGTCCTGCCCCCATGCCCAGCTGTTCCTGGGACCTACCTGGTCCTGCTCCCATGCCTGGCTGTCCCTGGAACCTACCTGGTCCTGCTCCCATGCCTGGCTGTCCACAGGACCTGGCCACAATATCTTTTGGAACCTCAGGAAAACTGAAATGCTTGTCAGATTTCTTTGAACTGGTATATCTTCCCAAATCGATGTGTAAAAGTCAGAGAAGTCAGACTAAGCTGTTTGAATGGAAACCTGTTTGGTGTATGTTTTGCAGGTGTTGTGTTTTGCAAGTGTTTTATGTCCCATGAATTTCTCCCAGAAATTCATGTATTGAAATCCTACCTGCCTCAGAGTGATGCTTAAAAGATGAGGCTTCTGGGAGATGATGAGGCCCTCATGGGTGTGGTTAATGCTCTTGTAAAAAAAAAAAAAAGACCTTTATCTGTCTACCTTCTGCGGACCATCTAATGAACACAAGACCTGTCAGGGCTCAGTGCACATCAGGGAAAACACTGAATTAGGAATGAATGATGGCCACTCCAGTTCTGACATCCCGCTCAGGCTCCGGAGACCTGCACAACTTGAGTAGCAGGTTGAAAACTTGACAATGGAATGTTACCCTTGTCAAGGACAAAGCAGAGGAGTTAAGTCTCCAGCTTTTGGACTGAACTTTTGGGTGTGCCGTGTTCTGTTTCTGAGCCCTTGGAGTTGCAGGGCCCATGAACTCAGCAGACTCATCAACAAGATTTAGTCAGCCTTGTTGAAACCAGTGCAATTATACAGTGGACTGAGGCGTGCTGCCAGGATCTTAACATGAAGCAGGCACCCGGGGGAACATTGACAGATGACCAGGGGCTGTCTGCACATGGCTGGCAGCCAGTGACAGCCAGCTGGGCTCTTCTTCCTCATCCGTGTGACTCTTCCAAACTTATGAAATGCTTTAGGACTGGGGTAAATAAACTCTAGTGGTCTTCCAAACAACAGCAGAGTCTTTGCCCTCATTACAATTATGGCTCCTCTTACTTAGCTATCACGATCTTCAAGGATAGAGCAGCCCACCCTTAAACATGTAGACAATAGGGCCACAGCTAGAGCTGTAAGGTCAGCAGAGGCCTTGAGGTCTGACAGCTCTGGTTAGGACCCCAGGCCTACCTTTCTCTAGTTTTGTGATCCTTGTCCAGGTTTCCAGTGCATCAGAACTTCAACTCCTTAGCTATGCAAGAGAAATGAGATACAGGATGAAGGAGTTGGAGTTTGTGGGTCCAACGCATGTATTAGGTGCTCAACAAAGACCCTTGTTCTTTTACTGTTTCAGAAACTCCCATCTCCTTGAAGAAATGGGTCAAGAGAAGTTTCCTGTCTAAATCAGCTTTGAGATTGTGTTTCTGTGTGTGAGTTTGTTCTCTTCTGCATGTGTTACTTTTTTTTTTAGTTCTGTACAACATGTTTCAAGCATGTTCATTCCTTCCCCAACTCTTCCCAGATCCACCCCTGTCCTTACCCACCTTTGTCATCTCTTTGCTCTTCTTTTAAACTCAGAAAGTTTGAGTGTGTTGCCCAGACGTGTGGCCTCTTACTGGAGTGTGGTCAACCTCTCAGGAGCCATATCCTTAAAGAAAACTGACCTCCCCAGCAATTATGTTATGTGTGTCGGATGTAGATGCAAATTGTGTTTGCGTGTCTGTGGGCTCATATGTGTGCAGGCGCACATGTATGCGTACCTGTGGGCACATAGGAATCAGAGATTAGCATCACGTGTCTTCCTTAATTGCCATTTGCATTATTTATCGAGGCGGTCTATTTACTGAATCCAGAGCTTGTTATTTCAGGATAGTCGAGGTAGCCGATTGCCCCAGGATCCTGTTTCTACTTCCTAAGTATGGTGTTACAGGTGGCTGCCATATATGTCTATTTTCTCTGTGGGTTCAGGGGATCTGAACTGTGGTCCTCAATCTTTCATGGCAAATGCTTTTATTATTCATTGAGTCATCTCCTCATCCCAGTGTCAAAATATCTGACTTATACTGATGCTTGATTAACATTGAGGTTCACAAAAATCGTAGGATACATATCTGCAGCAAAAAGCTTGTTTTAAATACAAATGTGTGTATGCACACATATACACACATAGACACACACACACACACACACACACACAAGCTATGGTGCTGGGGTTGGACCTTTTATGTAAATCAAGAAGGGGCAAATACAGTTTAGCGACATCACTTGCCTCGTGGACTATTTTTTGCAATGCATTAGATTTCTAGTGCTTCAGAACTTCCAAAGACTTCCTTTTGTTTTTTGGCAGAGACTAACAATCCAGTAGAAAAAAAAATAATAAAGGTAAAGAGTAGACAATTCTTGAAATGAAAAATGCAAGTGATTTTTTGTTCATGTGTTTGTTTCATTTTGTTTTGGGACAGCTTGGGCTGGCTTGGAACTTGCTCTGTAGCCCAGCCTAGTCTCTTACTTGCTGAGATGCCCCTGCATCTACTTCCCAAGTGGTGGGATTACAGGTGCAGTGTGTCACTGCAACTGGCTCAGCTGACATTTAAACATGTGCAATAATGTTCAATGAACTAAACTGAACCCATACAAACATGATGGTTTTTAATCTGTTAAGTGTGCCAACATACAGGTTTGATGACAATCTTATTGGCCGGGTTCTATGCATGAAGATTGCTTCTATGTGTGGGAGATGTTTCCATCCCTGTAAATTCATATAGGAAGATCTCCAGGTAAAGTGACTAAGGTAAATAGTGACAAGAATGTGTGGAGTGGGTATGTTTTGTACAAACAAAGCTCTCCCCGCCATGATGGACTATAACCCCTGTAGTCATAAGTCAGATTAAACCCTTGCTGCCTTAAATTGCTTTTGTTGAGCATTTTGTTGCCAAGAACCTGCTTCAGCTAGAATTCATTAGTCTTCCAGCCTCATTGCTAAAACTGGAAAAAAATTGATATTGTCTTATTAATGGATCAACGTTGATGATATCTATGCAGCTTAGTTTTTTTTTTTTTTTAACACAAGCTAGAGTTATCTTGGGAGATGGAACTTTAACTGAGAAATGTCTCCATCGTTTCCTCTAGGCAACTGATGTTCTCAATTAATGAT
Source organism: Apodemus sylvaticus (assembly GCF_947179515.1). Taxonomy (NCBI): domain Eukaryota; kingdom Metazoa; phylum Chordata; class Mammalia; order Rodentia; family Muridae; genus Apodemus; species Apodemus sylvaticus. Next base: position 84,199,766 of record NC_067480.1, on the reverse strand, counting down.
TGATGTAAGAGGTTCCAACACTTGAGTAAGATGGTCGTGGGTTATGTGAAAACAAGCCGTGTGAGTAAGTAGCATTCTTCTGTGTTCTCTGCTCAGTTCCTGCCTCTAGGTTCCTGTCTTGAGTTCCTGCACTGACTTCCTTGAATGACGGACTACAAGCCCATAAGATGAAATAAACATTTTCTTCTCCAAATTACTTTTGGTCATGATGTCTTATCATAGCAATAGAAACGTCTTAGTCAGGGTTTCTATTCCTGCACAAACATCATGACCAAGAAGCAAGTTGGGGAGGAAAGGGTTTATTCAGCTTACACTTCCACATTGCTGTTCATCACCAACTCGAGCAGGTCAGGAAGCAGGAGCTGATGCAAAGGCCATGGAGGAATAATCCTTACTGGCTTGCTTCCCCTGGTTTGCTCAGCTTGCTCTCTTATATAACCCGAGACTACCAATCCAGGAATGGCATCACTCACAGTGGGCTCTCCCACCCTGATCACTAATTGAGAAAATGCCTTACAGCTGGATCTCATGGAGGCATTTCCTCAAGGGAGGCTCCTTTCTCTGTGTAAAGTCCAGCTGTGTCAAGTTGACACACAAAACCAGCCAGTACAAGAAAGAAAATGAGAATTATGTCTAAAGTGAATTGTACTTTCCAGAGGTGGTCCCACGGGGTATTCTACCCCACACACTCTTCCTACAGTGTTACAAGTTCCACCTCTCATTAAGAGAATCTGTGTTCCCTCATGACTGCAATGGCTGAATGTGACATCCTTACACTCTTCCATAAGGTGATATCCTAACACCCAGTAGCTCAGATTACAACCTGATTTGAAGATAAGGTCTCTAAGACCATTCAATAAAAATGGGTTATGAGGTTAGGTCTTTATCAATAAGGTTGGTGTTTTTATAAGTAAAGGAAAGTCTACACAAATAGATGTTGGCCTACTCAGAGAGATAGCCCTGTGAGACACAGTGAGAATGTAGCCTCAGGACACACAGTCCCACTGAGACCTTGATCTCAGACTTTCAGCCTCCAGAGCTGTTTTCAAAAAATTCTGTTGATCCAACTACTCAGTCTAGCATTTTGTTGTCTGGCTCCAACAGACAAATCCAATGCTTGTCTCACTTCAAGTTGCCATAACAAAACACTACAGATGGAGAGGCTTACATGTTGATATTTATTTCTTATATTTCTTGAAGCTGGGGAGACACAAATCAGTGAGTTTGGATTTTTATGAGAACCCTCATCCTGATCTGCAAAGGATGTCTTCTGACTCTGTATGATGTAAGAACTGATGAGAGAGAGAGAGAGAGAGAGAGAGAGAGAGAGAGAGAGAACTAGCTATTTTAAGTGGGCACTAATCACACTATAGGAATTTTGCCCTTATCTGAACCTAATTATGCCCCCAATGTCCACCTCCAAATACTATCACAGGTCTTAGCCTATAGATTTAAAGGCCACAAGCATCCAGTCCATAGCCCTTCCCTTTGACCCTTGTATCTCTAGGGACACCTCCACCAACAGAGTAAAGCAGGAGTGGTATTCTGGGACTTCCAAGACTTGCTGATAAAAATACCAAGCACACTCTACTGTTCTTGGGGTGGCCATCTTGAAATCTAGAGCCACAAGGAAGTCAGGTAAGCTAGTGAAGAAACCACATATGCTGTATGGGTATTTCTAGCTAATGGTAGACCATCTGACAGAAACCTTTGAATTCATCTCCACAGATAGGCCAATCCCAGTTTTCTAGGTGCTAAGTGATATATACCATGTAAAACTGAAACGAATGGCTGGGAAGTGGTGGCACATGCTTGTAATCCCAGCACTCTGGGAGGCAGAGGCAGGCAGATTTCTGAGTTCGAGGCCAGCCTGGTCTACAGAGTGAGTTCCAGGACAGCCACAGCTATACTGAGAAACCCTGTCTCAAAAAAACCAAATCCAAAAAAACCAAAAAAAAAAAAAAAAAAACCAAACCCCCAAAAAACCAAAACCAAAACCAAAACAAAACCCTGAAACGAATGGTTTCAACTAAGCCTTATTTAAATAGTAGGAAAACATTATTGCAGTGGCCACTGAGTTTGGAATGGTTTATAACCCTGCACTGTTATCCTTTACCTGCTGTGTTTCAGCAATTCTGTGTTCTTTTCAGAGAACCTCTCTGGACTTACTGGAATCCCCAGATCTATGCGATCACCACCAGGGACAGTCTTCAGCCAATAGCTGCTTAGCATGAAACATGGTCTCTTGTATCAAATTGAACCAACTCTGTGGAAAGGTGGGACTCCAGACTGCCTCTTGAAATTAGGATAAACTAGAAGTTGAGGAGGGGTGTGGGGATTGTATCTCTGACTAGCTCCTTCTGAGCCCTGTGTTCCTCCTTGCCTGCTGTTTTCCTATTTGAACAGGTTAGGAACCTATTTGAAACTCTGTGCCTGGGCATTTGACATAGAATAGATGTGAATGAGCATTATTAAGAAAGGCTGGGGAGGAATTATTCCCATCTGCCTCTGATGCCTTTTCTGACAGGAGGTATTTCTGATATATTTTGGTATGTGTAAAGTTATTTAATACATGTAGAACTCCGGTGTATTTCCTAGCCCACAGTTCTTCATGAGTGCTAGTCAGCTGTTGCTATCGACCTATTTTATTTATTCAGACAGGGTCTGTGTAGTCCAGGCTTGCTTTGAACTCACTATGTAGCCTGAACTTTCACAATCTTCTTGCCCCAGCCTTTCGAGTACAAGCATACATCACTGCAGGAAGATATCTAAGCCTTTTCTATATTGAATAATACTTGTTCGTTGAGCCAGTAATATGTGCCAGGCAACGTCTTAAGCATGTTTCATGTGGAACTGAATCCTTACCACAATCATGTCCAGGATGGACTGTCTTTGCAAATGATTCCACCCAGTCTTATTGAGACTGACTCTGCAATCTGAGGTGTGAAGGCAAGCTATGGAGCTAGAAGTATTCTTGTAGTATTCAATACAGTACTATCCAATTCTCTGTAGTATTCTACTAGTGGGCTGCAGCTGTAGCCAGTCCCTGAACTGGGGTACTTACCCAGTGTAGTGGTGCAATCCAGCAATTAGTCTCTCTACCTTGTTCTGAGAATCACCCTGCTTACTGGTTGCTAGGCAACATCTTTTAGATAGTTGTTTTGGAGGGTTTTTTTGTTTTTGTGTGTTTTGTTTGGTTGTTAGATTGATTGTTTTATTAACCTCTCCAGTGGCTCTTTTCTCTATTTGCCCAAAGCTTCTTAGGATTCACATTAGCACTTACCTCTTCAAAAAATATCTGCAATCCTATATTAGCTACCAAGATATAACAGCTTGGATGCCCATCAGTAGACAAATGGGTGTCAAAATGTGCACTTGCCTACTGTGGACTATTATTCTGCCTTAAGAAAAGAGATCCTATAGTATATGAGCACCCGGATGGGCTGGAACCTAAAGTGGGAAAGCTATGCCCATGTGATCTTGTCTGTCCAAGGTATCCAGACAGTCAGTATCATGGAAGCTGAGAAGGGAGTCAGGACGGGCAAGCATTGTCTTGGGGCAGCTGTCTGAGCAGGTGCAGTCTCAGGTATACAGGTGAGTAGGGCCTAGGGATCTGCAGTTTGACATGGTACCTATAGATGATTCTGCTTCATTGTGCACTTGAAATATGTTCCAAGGAGCAGGTAGGATGGCAAGATGGCCCAGAGGGGTAAAAGCACTTGCTACCATAAGCCTGCCGGTTGGAATCCGGCTCCCAGAACCAACAGTTAAAGGAGGGAAGAGCCTCCAGCAAATCGTCCTTTGACTTCTATATGCCTGCTGTGGTAAGTGTGTGTGCAGCCACACGATGACGAAAAATGTTAAAAAATTCAGACTGTGTTCTAGTGTACTGTGATGAACACCATGACCAGGAGTAGATTTGGGGAGAAAAGTGTTTATATTTTACAGAGTGTCATCGAAAGAAGCCGAGGATCACTACTTTCTGGCTTGTTCAATGGCTTGTGTAGCAAGCCATATACGTACAGCCTAGGACCACTTGCTAGGGCATGACAGCTCCCACAGTGGGCCTGAGCCCTCTCATACCCATCAAGAAAGGGCAGGTGACTCTAGTTTCTGTCAAGTTGTCAAAAATTAGCCATCCTAGATATTTAGAGCTCAAATGGCAGGTTATGTTGTTGCCACAGTAAAAACTTAAAAATAGAGGAAAAATTCAAATTCTGTTCCCATGCAGGTTTTCCTATTTCTGCTACTTTCAAGGTCTGTGGTGAGGTGAGCGCTGACTGTGTTTACTGGTAGTAGAAGTCATTTCTGTCATCGCCACTGATAGTTCTGAATCTCCCCCATAAGCAGAGCACGTATCGGGGCAGCCAGTCAGAATTTACAAAGTTTCTGAAGTCCAGGCCTAATTTTTGCTCTTGTTTTTTGTTTTGTTTTGTCTTACTTTTTTTTTTGAGTCTGTGTTTAGCACACACTGGGTTTATGGCAGAAGTAGCTATAGAACTGGGATCTGGGAAGACACCTCAGTGGTTACCTAAGAGTGTTTTCTGTGCAAGCATAGAGGACCTGAATTAGGATCTCAAGCATCCAAGGGTGTGGTCTTGGGCATGTCCATAACGTCAGTGCCGTGAGGAGAAAGAGACAGATCTGGGGGTTGCTGGCATCAGGCAAGCTCTAGGCTCAGGGAGAGATCCTGCCTCAAGAAATTAAGATAGAAAATATAGGGCAAGACACCGATGTCCTCCCATGGTCTCTGCACAGACCTGCACAGGTGTGTCTACCTTAGTATGCATATATCACAAACATAGGACACACATGTAG